>NC_056739.1:349901161-349966161 GCF_019279795.1 Protopterus annectens
GCATGTCCATTAATTCCGGGTTGGACATGGCTTTATACGTCAGGCACAGATCGCCTCTGAACAGGCGGTATGCCACTGAGTAGAGCTAGAGTTTCTTTAACCGGGCAGCATATGGCATCTGTTTGAGCCCTTTAATCCTCTTGGTGAGGTACTTTTGGGGTCTTTCCAGTTGCTGCAGGTGTCTGGTAAGGTACATCCCAAAAGGGGCATTGTACTCAATTATGGGCCTGATGAGGGATGAGTAAAGAGGCACGATGACCTCCCCTGATCTAGCTGTGAATCCCTTCATGATTAGGTGGGCTATATAAAATGTTTTTCTAACCACTTTGGCCACGTGGTTGTCAAATGAGAGATTGCTATCAACTTGGGTCCCCAGGTCCCTAATTACTTCTTCTGTACTTAATGGATTACCACCTATGTGGTAATTTGTGGGCACTTTGTTTTAAATTCCTATCTATGCATAAGCGCTTTTTTAATAGCGTTGCATTAATTCCAATCTATATACATACATATACTAAATGACTAATAATAATAACAATAAAGATGAATAATAAAGTAAAATATATATCCAAATATACCTATATATTAAAAATAAAAATATATAAATACTAAGATAAGGAATATATTTTGTATTGTCTTATATACATATTTATTAAATAGTATGTACATATAATTTATATATATTTTATTATACATTTTTATATATATATTTTCATATATTTTTAGACATTTATCAGATATTTTTAAGATATACATATTTTTTAGGAATTTTTTAAGACATTGTAAGACATTTTAATGGATTTTAATACATCTGACTAGATGTCATTATGGATACATTTCCTTTTCTTAGTATTTATATATTTTTATTTTTATATTTTTATTTTTATTTTTATTTTTAATTTATAGGTATTTTTATTTTTAATTTATAGGTATATTTGGATATATATTTTACTTTATTATATTTGTATATTACCAGTTCTCATCAAATCTGTGTAAAGGGTCAAATTCAAATTATTATAAATTATGACCCTTAATATTTTACATTTTATATTAATGTGTCATTTAGTATATGTATGTATATAGATTGGAATTAATGCAACGCTATTAAAAAAGCACTTATGCATAGATAGGAAATTATGTAGCGCTATGAAAAAAAGCGTTCATGTATCTTTAAGATGTAGTAACTTTTTTGCGCCAATTAAGTTATTTAAACTGTATGAAGAGGATGGTGTTTTAGTTCTGAAGAAGACCAGATGTAATGGTTGAAAGCGCTTAACTTATTTTTACATGTTATTGAGTCTATACTGTTATACGTGTCAGTTCATCCGTTTGTCCCATTAAACTGGATTAAAACTTGGTATTGTGGCACTTATTGGTGGATCCGGAGGCTTTTATTATAGTTTATATATATATATATATATATATATATATATATATATATATATATATATATACACATAAGGATCCTTATCATTTGGGTCCATGTCTTACTGAAAATCAATATACAAAATGTCATAATATTAAAAGTTCAATGCTGAACTATCAAAAATGCTGAAATGTTAAAATCTTAAACACAGAATACCCACTCCCCTATATA
Source organism: Protopterus annectens (assembly GCF_019279795.1). NCBI lineage: Eukaryota > Metazoa > Chordata > Ceratodontiformes > Protopteridae > Protopterus > Protopterus annectens. Next base: position 349,902,759 of record NC_056739.1, read on the forward strand.
TGTAGACAGCTGAACTTTCCTCCCCTGCAGCACCCAAATTAATGCTCATTTCTGAGTTTCACCAACAGGGGAGTGATATTTGCCAAATGGCTGTGTGCTGGTGCAGTGTACATACGTAGTACATATATGCAGTAAGGAGTTATTTTGAGCTCAACACTGTAAAGTTTCAACATTTTATCATTTAAGGATATGTGTGTGTGTGTGTGTGTGTGTGTGTGTGTGTGTGTGTGTGTGTGTGTGTGTGTGTGTGTGCACGCACGTCTGTAAACAAATAAAAATCATATTCAGAAGAAATATCCATAAGTAAGAAAAGGTAGTACAAAGAGAATTTTAACGCAAGCATTACTAAGTTAGCAAATTCCAAAAGGTTAACACAGAGTTAGGACTTTCATTCTATCACAGGGATTCTTCTGGCACACTATTTAGAACAGAATTGTAGATAAAAGTAATTATATAAGCTGAGACTGTGTAGCAGCATTGCCATACCAATCAGAAATGACCAAGAATTGCAGTTGCCCAAAGTTGTTTCTATATAACAACGATAAAGAGGGCTTATTGTGTAGAAATGGAAGCCACTCATTACAAAGACCAGCGGGGTGCTTCCTGAGAAAAAAATAGTCAATTGGGGAGAACTAGTCGCAAAACTGAGCAGCAAAGAAAAAAGTATAAAACAATGTAAAGTAAAAAGACTCATTCCTTCACCCCACAGTGATTGATGCCACTGTGTCTGACTTCTTCCAGAAGAAAAAAGTTTAAAGATTTACAAGACAAAACAAGACAACAGCCTGTTTCTGCATCAAAGGATACCATGAATAGAAAGGTTCTATAAAGCATAAGTTAAAAATGCAAGTGAAGAGACAGATAGAGAGAAAGCATCAGAGAATGAGTGTTGGATGTGTGATTAAAAAGTGTCTAAACATCTGAACCAGGTAAAACCAAGGGAATTTGCAAAAAAAAAAAAAAAAAAAAAAGAAAGAGAGAAAAAAACAAAAGCATTTGAGGTTAGAATAAAAGGGACCCAAAATCTGAGAGAAAATGTGACAAAAAAGATCTGTAGTTGGTGAAAAATGATATCAGAACCATGATTCTCTTTACCAAGGTAAGACCCACTTGTCAAGCTTTTGTGGGCTGTGCTTATGAGAGTAACTTTGAAGTGGAGAAATATGGTAGATGCCAGGAAGATGGTGGGACTAGCAAGTGAAGGTAGAGGGGCTAGTACTTTCCCTAGACAGAAGCTGGGGTGATGTGAGGGAACACAAGATCTATCAAAGAAAGAATGCTGAGCCCTCCCAGTGTGACTGTGAGTTTTATGTCCTAAACCCACTGGGACTTCTTTAAACTAATAACAGGGTAGAAACAAAACTATAATACAAATTAATTTGTAAATAATTCAAAAGAACACGAAAATAGGCTATATAACAGCCAAAATACAATGGAGAAAGAATGAGAAATACTGGCCACCATCATGATAAATAGGGTTTCTCCTGGAATGGAAAGCTGAAGTAGAAACCAAAATCCATACTAAAGAACAGATGGGGGTGAATGACGGGCAAAAAGGATGGATGAAGAAACTGTAGAAAAGGGCTCACCCGAGAGAACTTTCTTTTCCTGTTGGGTATTAATTAGAGAGAAGCATTACCTAAATCCACACATATGCCAATGTACACATACAAATATGCATGCATATATACGTAAATTTATATATAATATATATATATATATATATATATATATATATATATATATATATATATATATATATATATATATATATATATATATATATATATATATATATACATATAAAGATACAACACACAATCAGACATATAGGGTCTATATCATATAGATGAAGCTTTAGATATTCGAATACCTAGAACTCGACACCTAAACAGTGAAAGCTGTAATCCGTGACTTGCCACTCCCACAAATTTTTTCATAGGGAAAAATTGACTTGGTCGTTATCAGGAATCTGCTCTTTTCTCCAGAGAGTTGGTATATTTAGTTAGAGGGGGTGTGGTGGGTTTGGAAGTTTTTTTCTTTGGTCCTGCCAAGCAATTTTTTTCTCTATAAAAAAAAATTGTGGAAGTGTCCGTTCGTGGCTTACAGCTTTTGCTGTTTAGATGTTGAGCTTTAGATATTCGATTACCTAAAGCTTCGATTATCTAATATAGACCCGACATATATACATGAATTTGTGTGGAGTGTGTATATGTATGTGTGCTTGTTTGTATACAGATACATATGAGACAGAGAGAAAATTTAAGATCTTGAATTCTTGATAACATTATCATTCATCCTTTGAATGAGACATTAATCCAAGCTCAGGTGGATGTAAAAGATTCAATGGCACCTAGTGAGAAGAGTAGGGACTCTGTTTAAAAACTGTTTTTTTTCATCAACACTTATAAGAAAACCAAAAACCAAGGAAAATAATGGCAAGACAGTGGATCATGCTACACACAAATGAAGGACTTTGAAAACCAATAACAAACAAACAGTTTATTAATACATTAAGTACTTTTGTCTTCTTAATCATAGGACTTCCTCAGAATGAAGATACAGCTTCTACCACTACTCTTAAGTAATAACATCCATTAAAATCAATTATCTCATTCAATTAAATTAATTCCATTCTTAAAGAGACAGTGTGTTTCTCACCAATAACACATAAATATGTCAACCATAAAACTAATCACAATATGCAAGAATCAAAATGTTATAAACAATCAGTATCAAAATAAATATTAGAATCATTTTACTGTTTGAACTTAAAAAAATCAAATAAAAACTAAAGCCTGTTATAGCTCCTCAATAAAATTCTGTAGTGAATCTTGTTAAAAATACATAGTATTTTGGATATTAAAAAATTGTTACCTCTATGTCAAAATCTGTCTCAATATATTAAAAAAGCTAAAAGAGGAAGAATGAAAAAGTAAAATAGTAATACATTATAGCGTTGTTGCTTTTTGTTTCAGAACTGGCTTAATGGACAAAGTTCAAACAGTAAATGATTCCAATATTTATTTTGATACTTTGAATGTTTTTAATGTTTTGATTATTGCATATTGTGATTTTTTTTGGTTGAACTATTTGTTATGTGTTATTGGTGAGAGACGCACTGTCTCTTTAAGAATAGAATTCAGTTGAATGAGATAATTTATTTTAATTGATGTCATTATTTAATAGTAGTGTTATGAGATGTATTCTCATTCTGAGGAAGTCATATGATTAAGAGGATGAAAGCACTTAATGTATTAATAAACTGTTTGTCCTTTATTCATGTGGAGCATGATCCACTGGCTTGCCATCAGTTTCCTTGGTTTTTGGTTTTCATTTTTGGTGGCTTGCCTTTCCTTGTTGCTTACTTATAAGAAAACCTACAATTGCCAGAAGTAGAAGATATCCTCAAACATTGTTACCCATTTTTCTTTATATTTCATTCTCCCACCCTTTTATCCTCAACCATCTTTTGATACTATTAACAATCATATCCTTACACCATTTCTGATTTCTTTGACATTTCATTTTCCAAATAATCCTTAAAAAATCATTACTATTTTTATCTACCTTATCTATTTCATTAAAATTTCCTATAATCCATAGGTAATTATATTCATATCAATATTTTAAAAACTTCTAAACCAAATTCCTCAAAACATACATTCTTGACTTCATTTGATTTTTCACAGTCCAAAAATGAATGTTTAGTGGTTTCTTCAATATTGCAAAAAGTACATGATCTATCCTTTCTGTTTGTATTTCATACTAGCTTTAACCATTTCCCTATTATAAGCTGCCATAACAAATCTTGCAATTCTAAAATGTTGTTAAATCTTTCTTTTTTCATAAATTGTTTTCTTAACTCTTTCTCTCCATATCTTACCATACTTTCACATAATAATATTTTCCCATTATTTCCTCATACCATTCTTTCAGCTTATTTTATTAATCTCCTAACTTTAATCCCATCTTTTCATTAATTCATAATAATCATTTTCTTCCTCATGTAATCTTTTTTCTTTTTTCCTGTGAAAAAATATCTTTATATTTCTCCAACAATATTTCACCAACATAATCTTTTTCTTTTTCTTTGAATCTTCAAAAAACCCAAAACAGATATAATAATGCTAGATATACTATGGTATTTTTTAACTCAAGTCCCTGTCCCTAAATCTGTTTTTTTTCACCCTTTGTTTCCTGACCTATTTTAACACCTCAAAATCGCTCTGAGTGCTTTATTTCTAATTTTAGCCTGTTTTCTACAACATGGCTACAGTGTGGCTTGATGTGTCAATGTGATCATGTTCTCCTTCAACCCTTTTTTCCCATAATGCTTTGTATAACTCATGCCAGACATAAGGAAATAACTTTGAATTCACATGCCATTAACATATAATGGGATTTGTGGGAGTCATTGTTATTTTCTTTCCTTCTGTAAAAGATCTGCTTATTGCTTATTATCTGTCTGTTAATTGTTAATTATTTTATTGGTTAATTATGAGCTGTGTTATGTGTTTTTGAGAGTATAAAATGTCATGGTTTTATGCAGTTGTTACACACTGATGAAGGGATTTTGTAACCTAAAAACTCTGTGAGTTATTAAATAATTTATCATTCAACGTGTCTGTATTTTTGGAGTTTGTGTTCTGTTTTACAGTTAGAGTTGTCTCCAAGCATGGTTAACCTTAGTGCTGGACTTGTTTGTTTTTGCTGATATTGAAGATGCACCCATGGTTGCCTTTGCTTCATCACTCAGGCTTTATCCTTATAATTAAACCAAACCAGCTGTGAGTAAATCTTCACTATACCACACCCACTTGCTGGTTATTGCTATATTATATGATTTGTACTTGTAGTTTTTGTATGTGACTTAGTGGCCTTATCTTGCATCACCACACTCATTGGGCTATCTCAATGCATACTTACAGACTGATGGACTCCCACTAACACACGTGGTATAGCCCACTTCATTACCTTCCTGCCCCATTCCTCAGCAAGTCATCACTCTCTACAATTGTACCTATATGCCCCCTTTTACATTATACTTAACATCTGTTAATGATATACAATTCTCCAGCAGCAACTACCTCACTAGCAGCATTTATAAACTCTTATTTATCAGCAAACCCCACCAACACTTTACTCATGGCAAGACTTTCTCTTTAAAGCTCATAATGATTAAAAAGAATTCACTCAGCCTACAATGAACCACTGATCTTTCTTACAATTTTAACATATGGTATACTTTTACTCCTGAAATATTTCCCTTACATAATACACCACACATCTGAAAAATCCTTATCACTAACAAATGGCAACTCAAAATCTTCCTGCTTTTGATCAACCTTTATCTAATTTCAAAAATATTAAATGCAACAAGAAATCACTCTCCCATTTTAATACTTCCAATTCAGTTTATCATTCCTCTCCAAACAAGACAAATTTCAGCTAGCCCCTTCCCTCTCCAAAAACTAAAAGCCTATAACTACTTTGAAATACTTAAAATTTGTTGCACATAACCCCCATCTTCCTCTTTCTCATAGTCTATTAGCAATATTAGTAATATAACATAGAATAGAACTCTGTCCCTACTTACCACAGCCCATCACATACTACTGTAATACAGCTCCATCTGGCTCTGCCTTATTAGTGATGGAAATGTAACAAAACAAAGTTGAACTGATATTTTCAACATCACCAAATATTGGTTAAAGGAAGACACACTTAACTCCAATCTTTCTTACCATCACAACATATTAATAGGGGGGCTAAGATACTCCTCAAAACTGTGATACTCATCTCAGTGATTACCCAGCCTTCCAACACTAATCCCACAATAAATCCCAAATGGCTCATCACAAAAATACCTCTAAATACATGTTCTTTACATTTATCAGTGGCATAATTCTTCCATCTGCCAACAAACTCAGATTTCAAAATCTGCTAGATCAGATACTCATATCAGCCACACCCTTCCATAATATAATAATCATAACATACTTCAACATAAAGGTACTTTCTCATAACCCATAGGTTAACTCAAATTATAAAACATCTCAAGTAATACAACATTCTACTAGACTTAAATATATCTCTAAAATGAATAGTTTACTTGATATGGCTGTCACCAATAGACCTAATTATATAAAATAGCATAAACATCCTCACAATTAATATTAGTGACCACTGCCCTACAACCACTTCCCTAAATTAACATAAAGTACGATGGATCCTGTAGCAAATTACCATCTATGCTAAATTCCAACAAAACATCACCAGCCTAAAACACACCTAAACAAAACAAACTGGACTCATATCTTTAACTATCAAAACCCAGAAGAAGCAACAAATAGCCTAAGAGCTATTGTCTACAATACTTATGTGATGACTGAGGAGAGATGGGTGAAGGCTGCCAGCCTAGTCAAATAGAATTTGATATATAATTCTGGCATTTGTAAATAAATGTAAAAATACAGGCATGTTTTCTTGAGTGTAAAAGAATACTGTGAAATGTGGAACTGCAAAATATGTGACAACATTGCACTCTACTGGCCCAGTGAAGCATGTTGTGACCCTTTGATGTTAGAATTCGGCTCCAGTGAGTCTTGATGAAGGTTTCGTGCCCATTGTTTTAAGGCTAAAGTTTATGACCAGAATTTAGATGTGGAATGTGCTTTATTGCTCTGGTTTCTGTTAAGAGTATACATGTGAAATTACTTATATTGTTATAAGTTTCTGAGCAGGTGTTAGATTGCTACATACTGCAGTTTGTGGCCTTAGAACTCCAGACTAAGTGTCAAAAATGATGTAATTTGGGAGGGCCTTAGAGACATGTTTGTTAGTAATGTTTAAATACTATTTCTCACAAGAGACTGAAAGCATTTTGATCTTGATATCCAACTTATCAGTACTCTGCCTTATGCCCACATGTAAGTTTTAGCACTGTGATTTCTTGTAGGAATAGTTAAAGCTAGTAAAGATTAATTAGGCATTTTTCTTTGAACTCAGACCTGTCCCACTGTATTATTTTAAGTTTCTGTGTGATCCCTGAACTCTTAAATATATCTGTGGTGTACTAGTTTTGTCTTGTGTTTTATTTATTTATTATTAAATATTTTTAAAACCTTCTACCTGTGGCTGGTTTATGTAGAGATACATTATGCTTTAGAGTACATTATATATTTATAGAGTTTACTGTCTAAGCCCTTCCAATAAGCCTAGACTAAATAGTCACAATACCACTGGATAATAATATTGCACAGTAATAATTGGACACCCTTTTAAGGGCTTTTTAATAGCTGATATTATTAGCTGGGTGGTGGCAGGGATTACTACTGTATGGTCTGGGTAAAGGGGCACAACTGGATAATCTGTGTCAGCCTTTCCCAGGAATGTCTGTGAAGTTGTATAAATACTTATCTCAAGGTGTGTGTGTGTGTGTGTGTGTGTGTGTGTGTGTGTGTGTGTGTGTGTGTGTGTGTGTGTGTGTGTGTGTGTGTGTGTGTGTGTTGTGTCAGCTACTTGGGCAGGGACACGAAGCACTGGTTGGACAGAGAGGGTACTGGAGGTTTTAGCTTGCCCAGCTAGGCTGAGACCTGGACCCTATAGCTGTGCCAGTAGGGAGTCTTACTGGGGACCTGGTGAGCAAGGGAGCAACCAGCCCAGACTGACTGTGATCTCTGTGTGCATGTAAGGGAAATTGTATTTTACTGTGTGTATTAGTTATCCTTTCCTCTCTTCTATGAGACAACCTCCCTGGTGTTAGTGGTGAGGATTGAGGTTCCTTGATTGCTGAGTCAGGGCATGGTCATCACAAGTGGTGGCAGTGGTGGGATTTACTTCACATACAATTGGCTTGTAGTGGTGTGGGTAGAGCGAATTCCTGTAGCTTATGTACAGTGATCTCTAAAAGTGTTTTGTACTCTAAAACAGCCACTCAGTGTATACTCAGAGTTCAGATCACAATTGTTTTATTTCTTTTGTTAGCTTAGTGTTAGTCAGGGTGAGCAGGCAGCATGTCAGCAGAGGAGTATGGAAAGCTGACAAGGAGCCATTTGGCGGAGATGTGCCAGGGTAGGGGACTGGTGCATGGAAACCTGACTAAAGCAGACCTGATTGCAGCCTTGGTTACAGCTGCATCAGAAAACAGCAGCCTGGTGGAAAATCAGACTGACAGTTGAGATAGAATATCCTCGGAGAATGGACAGCTCAATCTTTCTGCAGTGGACTTAAAAATCCAGCTGGAGCTAAAGAGACTTGAGTTGGAGGCCAGGTGTATGGAACTAGAAGCAGCCGAGAAAATGAGGAGTCTACAAGCTGAGGAAAATGAACGGCAGAGGAGGCATGAGAGGGAAATGTTGACTCTTTGCCAGAGTCATGGAGGTAATGTGGAAGGGGGTAACTGGACCCCAGAAGCACAAAAGGTCAGTAAATTTCTTCCACAGTTTAAAGAGGGGGATAATTTTGATAGATTCATTCATATGTTTGAGTGGGTATGTAAACAGTATGAAGTTGACCAAGGGCTCTGGGTACAGTTCCTGATCCCCTTATTCCATGGTAAAGCTGTAACTTCTTTAGCAAAAATGCATGGCACTGACTGTTTTGATTATACCGCTGTAAAAAGACACTTGTTGGAATGTTTTAAGCTAACACCTGAAATGCATAGGAAAAAGTTTTTTGAGCATAGACGCAAGGCAGATGAAAATTTATGTGAATATGTTGCTGAACTGAGCACTTATTTTCATAGCTGGGTGAGTTGATGTCAGGTCACCACTTTTGAAAGGCTGGCAGACCTTTTAGTGAGGGAACAAGCCCTTAGCACTTTGCCTGAGGACATGAGGATCTGGTTAGCTGATAGACAGTGTGCTACTTCAGAGTTGTGGAAGAAGGGAGACCTATAACTAGCAAGCAGGGCAGCCCTGCACAGGAAAGGGACCCCCCCCAGTACTGCTCATGGGAGTAAAGGAACCCATGGAGGGCAGCACAGACTGCCCCAACAGAATCACCAGTAGAAGGGGAAGCCACTAGTTCAGGTACAAGTCCAGAAGGTAGGGTTAAATCTTTTGAATGCAACCAGTGGGGCCATGTGACATATAGATGTCCACAAAGGCAAGGTGGGGAACAAAGGTGAAAGAGCCAGTAAGTGGGAAAGACAAAATGCCAACAGTGTGTTGTCTTGAGACAACAGGGGTATGGAACTACCATCCTGCAGATGTCGTGAGAGGGGAGAATTTGGATGAGGCAGTACTACGTACTTATGCAGTTACATGCAGTAAGGCTAGGAGACCAGCATGTGGGTCTGGTAGCCTGGGGGAGACCCAGATAGACTGCATATTTGCAGCCAGGACTGCTGAGGTGATTACTTCAGGGAGTGAGCTACGCTGTAGCAGTGAGACTGAATGTGAGCCACAGCTGCTTGTGGGTATTTATGTTCCCTTGGACAGGATAACTGCAAAGGTAGAGGTAAGTAGTAGTACCCAGGCTGACAGTGAGGCACTGCTGTCAGAGGATGCCAGACTTCCTGTGGAAGGGGAGCTGGGAAGGGTTACAAGGAGAGAGCTGAGACAGGCTCAGCTCTCAGACCCTACATTGCAAGGCCTGAGGCAGCTAGCTAGCGAGGCACCTGATTCTCAAGGGAAGGGGGAATCTGTATCCTGGAATAAAAGGTTACTGTACAGAGAGTGGACCCCTGAGGGAAGGCTAGAAGGTGAGAGAGTGCAGCAGTTGGTAGTGCCTAGAGCTTACCGTCTGGTGCTTCTAGCCATAGCCCATGATATTCCCTTTGCAGGTCATATGGGAATAAAACGTACAAAGAGGCATATTATGCAGAACTTCGATTGGCCTGGAATTTCCAGAGATGTAACAGGGTACTGCAGGACCTGTGAGCAGTGCCAAAAGGTAGGCAAGGCAGGAGACGAGGTGAGAGCTCATTTGATGCCTTTGCCTGTGATTGAGGAGCCATTTCAAAGGGTAGCTATGGATATTGTGGTTCCCCTGAGTACCCCAAGTTCCACAGGGAAGAAGTATATCCTAGTGATTATAGATTATGCTACATGATACCCTGAGGCAGTGGCTTTGTCCTCCATTGAGGCAGAGACGGTGGCAAATGCTTTGCTAGATATTTTCATCAGGATAGGTTTCCCAAAGGAAATACTGTCTGACAGAGGTGCCAATTTTATGTCAGACCTGCTGGCTTGTCTGTGGAAGTCCTGTGGGGTGAAGCACATGAAGACCACCCCCTACCATCCCCAGACTAATGGTCTTGTTGAGAGGTTAAACTCTACAATCAAGTCCATGCTACGGGCATTTGCAGATCAGTTTAAGAGGGGGTGGACAAATATTTGCCCCATCTGTTGTTTGCTTACAGAGAGGTTCCCCAGGAATCCACAGGTTTTTCACCCTTTGAGTTGCTGTATGGGCATAGGGTGAGGGAACCTCTAGATTTAATTTGAGATGAGTGGGAAGGTGAGTGTGATTCTCACAAGGAGTCTGTTGTGGCATATGTCCTGAACCTCAGGACAAGGCTCAGGGAACTCATGGGCCTGGCCCAGGAGAACCTGGCAGAAGCCCAACAACATAGAAAGGTGTGGTATGACAGGAATGCTCAAGCTAGGGAATATGCTGTAGGGCAGCTGGTAATGGTTCTTATTCCTGTCAGACACAACAAGCTGCAAGCAGCTTGGGAGGGACCCTACAAGGTGGGAAGAAAGGTAAGTGATGTTAACTACATGGTGGAAGTGGTAGGCAGAAGGCAGGGGCACAAACTGTACTATGTTAACATGATGAAACCTTACCATGGTAGGGAGGCTCTTGGGCTGACCATTTGGAGTGGATTGCAAGAGGAGTCTGAGAGAGATCTTGTGACTGATCTCCTCAGTGAGGCTCAGGCTGACACCTTGGTGGAAGGGGTAGCAATGTCCCAGCAGCTATCTCCTACCCAGGTTTGAGAAATCCGAGCAGTGTTGCAGGAGTTTGGGGGCATGTTCACCGGGAAACCAGGGAGCACCCGCCTGGTTCAGCACCAGGTGGATACAGGACCCCAAAGGCCTATCAGGCAGGCCCCTTATAGGGTGCCTGAGAGAGTCAAATAGACTCTGAGGGAGGAGGTACAGGAGATGTTGGAACTAGTGGTGATTCAGGAGTCCAACGGTCCCTAGGCCTCCCCAGTGGTACTGGTGCCAAAGAAGGATGACAGCACCAGGTTCTGTGTGGATTACAGGAAATTAAATAGTCACACAGAGGCAGATGCTTACCCCATGCCTAGGACAGATGAGGCCCTAGAGCAGCTGGGTGGGGCTAAGTATCTTACAACCATTGATCTTACCAAGGGTTACTGGCAGGTGCCCTTGACTCCCAGTGCTAGAGAGAAGTCAGCCTTTGTTACTCCTTTTGGCTTGTATGAGTTCACAAAGATGCACTTTGGGATGAAGAATGCCACAGCGACTTTCCAGAGGCTGGTAGATCATATCTTAGCAGGAGCAGGAGAGTTTGCCATTGCTTACATGGATGATATTGCTATATGGATGATATTGCTATCTACAGCTATTCCTGGCAAGAGCACCTTCAGCATGTCAGGGAGGTGCTGGGCAGACTACAGATGGCAGGGTTGACAATTAAGCCAAGTAAATGTCAGATGGGTATAGCAGAGGTCTCCTACCTAGGACATAGAGTGGGGAGTGGTAAGATAAGGCCAGAACCTGCCAAAGCAGAAGCCATTCAGGCATGACCTGCACCTGTTACCAAAAAGCAGGTGAGGGCATTCTTAGAGACAGCAGGGTACTACAGAAAGTTTGTTCCTAGTTATAGTACCATAGCAGCTTCCCTCACAGACCTGACAAGGAAGAAAAGGCCAGAAAAGGTAGTGTGGACCCCAGCATGTGAGCAAGCATTTTAGAAGCTTAAGGAAGCTTTGGGAGGACCCCCTGTGTTAGCCACTCCAGACTATAGCAAAGAATTTGTTGTGCATGTGGATGCTTCAAACTATGGGGCGGGGGCTGTACTTAGCCAGCTTTCTTCAGAGGGAGAAGAGCACAGAGTGGTTTATCTCAGATGTAGTCTCCAACCCATGGAGGAATGCTATGCATTGGTAGAAAAGGAATGTCTAGCCATAGTGTGGGCACTACAAAAACTTCAGCCTTATATGTATGGAAGAAAATTCACTGAGATGACAGATCAAAACCCTTTAACATGGTTAAACAGAGCCAGTCAGCAAAATGTCAATTTGTTAAGATGGAGCCTGGGGTTGCAAGCATATGATATGTCAGTGCAGCACCACAGTGGGAGTAGCAATGGCAATGCAGATGGACTCTCAAGACAGGGAATGGGGTGAGGTACACCCAGATAGACCTGACACTCTCAAGTGATGTTTCTCAAGGGGCACTTGAAAAACTTGCTTGAGTTCCCTGGGGGGGAAGATATGTGATGACTGTGGAGAGATGGGCGAAGGCTGCCAGCCTAGTCAAATAGAATTTGATATATAATTCTGGCATTTGTAAATAAATGTAAAAATACAGGCATGTTTTCTTGAGTGTAAAAGAATACTGTGAAATGTGGAACTGCAAAATATGTGACAACATTGCACTCCACTGGCCCAGTGAAGCATATTGTGACCCTTTCATGTTAGAATTCGGCTCCAGTGAGTCTGGATGAAGGTTTCATGCCCATTGTTTTAAGGCTAAAGTTTATGACCAGAATTTAGATGTGGAATGTGCTTTATTGCTCTGGTTTCTGTTAGAGTATACATGTGAAATGACTTATATCATTGTAAGTTTCTGTGCAGGTGTTAGATTGCTACATAATGCAGTTTGTGGCCTGAGAACTCCAGACTAAGTGTCAAAAATGATGTAATTTGGCAGGGCCTTAGAGATATATTTGTTAATAATGTTTAAATACTATTTCTCACAAGAGACTAAAAGCATTTTGATCTTGATATCCAACTTATCAGCACTCTGTCTTATGCTCACATGTAAGTTTTAGCACTGTGATTTCTTGTAGGAATAGTTAAAGCTAGTAAAGATTAATTAGGTACTTTTCTTTGAACTCATAACTGTCCTACTGTATTATTTTAAGTTTCTGTTTGATCTCTGAACTCTTAGATATCTCTGTGGTGTAGTAGTTTTGTCTTGTGTTTTATTTATTTATTATTAAATATTTTTAAAACCTTCTACCTGTGGCTGGTTTATATAGAGATAAATTATGCTTTAGAGTACATTATATATTTATAGAGTTTACTGTCTTAAGCCCTTCCAATAAGCCTATACTGAATAGTCACATTACCATTGGATAATAATATTGCACAGTTATAATTGGACACCCTTTTAAGGGCCTTTTAGTAGCTGATATTATTAGCTGGGTGGTGGCAGGTATTACTACCGTATGGTCTGGGTAAAGGGGCACAGCTGGAGAATCTGTGTCAGCCTTTTCCAGGAGTGTCTGTGACATTGTATAAATACTTATCTCAAGGTGTGTATGTGTTGTGTCAGCTACTTGGGCAGGGACACGAAGCACTGGTTGGACAGAGAGGGTACTAGAGGTTTTAGCTTGCTCAGCTAGGCTGAGACCTGGACCCTATAGCTGTGCCAGTGGGGAGTCTTACTGGGAACCTGGTGAGCAAGGGAGCAACCAGCCCCAGACTGACTGTGATCTCTGTGTGCACTTAAGGGAAATTGTACTTTACTGTGTGTATTAGTTATCCTTTCCTCTCTTCTAGGAGATGACCTCCCTGGTGTTAGTGGTGAGGATTGAGGCTCCTTGATTGCTGGGCCAGGGCATGGTCATCACGACTTCCACTAACTAAAGTTTCTAAAATCCAAAACCAGCCTTTCATCTACTCATGGTCTTGATTGCCTAACTAAAACTAAGAGATCAAGCCTGGAATACATGAAAATTCTCTTAAGACCCTCAAGACCAAGTAGGATTTATCATCATATGAAATTTAGCAAAGAAACCTATCAGAAATAAGAAATCCAGGTATTCAGCACAGCAGCAAACTTTGCTTTTAGATAAAATAAAAGCCTTCTGGTGCCACATTAGTAATCTACTAGGCTGCAAAGGGAAGAACACTTTCAATAAGTTCTACCGTATCCATACATCCTCAGGTCCCTGCTAAACACAGGACTTACTTAAAGATTCTACCTCAGCTCCCACTGCTTACATATGTAACTTCAGCTAAACCATTCTATAGAAGGCCCTACCTTATACACTCCTCTTCTTCTGCCAATGAATTAAATCCAAAGAAATCACAGAACAACTTGAAAAAAATCCAATTTCATACCCTCATAGGTTCCCCTTGGTTTATATACCTTTGCAGAGAATACCTAATACAACCTCACCAATAAATTTACAACCTCCTTCTTTCCCAAAATATGTTTGTGCCTATCTGGAAAAATAGTAATTCCCCATACAAAATATCCAAGTCCAGCAGCCTATATGACCTAAAACCAATTTAATTTCTCCCCATGTTAGGCAAGAAAGGTGAACAAATTATTTATATCTACCTGTGCAGTTTCTTGAAATAAATACACTATGCTCTCTGCACTCCAAAAAGGAGGAGCAGTATTACCATAATCTGAACCCTTGCAAATATTTTTTCCACTCAGTAGGGACACTGGCAAATGCAAATGAAGCAATATTTATAGATCTAGCAAACATATTTTTTTAGTTGACCAGTCCCTTCTCCATACACCCTTCATAAGTGCAAGCCTAAAGCATAAAAAAAAAACTAATTTAAAAACCATTCAAGTAGGAAGTACTCCAAGGTTCTATCCTTTCCCAACTACTAGCTTCAGTATTTTTCAACCGACATCCTATAAATGTCCTCTATAATACTATAGTATTTTCTGTTAATGACATGCCACTGTACAGATCTATTTAGAATCCTGACACAATAAAACACTAGCATTAACAAGACCTCTCTGTCTAAACATTGTGGCTACAGAACAGCCATTACTAAAATCCACTAACACAAATTAAGTCTGTACCCTCAAACTGCCGCATTGCAGTTAATGATAACACAGCACAATAAACTATCATCTGTTTCCACTGTTTAGTTATTCAGCTTGACAAAAAAACTTACTTTCAGCATCACATTCAAAAAACTAAAACCAGAATAAATAAAACTATATTCTTTCTGTGCCAAAAAAAAAGTCTCATATGTCCCAACCCCCACAAGAATAAGTGCTATAGAAAAGGGCAAACTCCTTCCTCAACTTGAATATGGATTCCCACTAATATCATCCACTTCCCCAAAAAAAATGGATCCACTTTATAAACTATTGTCAATAGTATTTGCTACTTTTTTTACTGGTTTCTCAAATAGATTATTCATGTTCTGCTCTTTCAAAAATAAAATGGCTATCCATTCAATAAAGATGTGACCTTCTCCTATGTTTTCTGCTTCTCATACTAATAATAATGGAATTGTTTTCCTAACCCACTGGTAAACTTACAATAAGAAAAAAAATATACAATTTAAAATCCTTAACCTCTTTTGCCCCCCTTCCAAGTTTATATGGAAAACTCCAGATAAGTGATAAAAGCTCAGCACCAGTACAAAATCTGGGTATGTATGCCATTGTAACAAAGATCTCAGTACTTACTGTTTATTTAGAACCTCACTCAGGTATCACGTAACTAAATCTGTTAGCTGTAAGCATTACTTCAACAAACACCCAGCATAGGCTCTTTCCTTTACTCCATACCATACTTAACATTTACCAATCCTTTCAGGTGTTTTTTTCAATTCACATTTAAATCATTAGCTCCACATTCCTTTACTTCCCTCCCTCTTAATTTCCTGTCTGACTATTCTCACCTTCCCTACTATTTATCCACTTCTTACATGTTCTTCATCAAACCTCTGTCCTTTACCATAACATTTCTATAAATACTGCAAATATCACATAATTATTAGATGTTTTTATTGTGTTAATACCCTTCGTCTTTATATGTTATGGAACTACCTGTCTGAATGCCAATCAGTTTATCACATCTGTATGTACAAAAACTATTTGCATGTATTTTTATATTATTGTTTAATTTTCACTAAGTTCTTATTACCCTATCCTCAGCTGGGTCTGAAAAAGGTCATTGAGATCAGTTACCTATTCCAGTTTACAAATTTAAATAAATTAACAAATATCAGTCTGCAACTGGTAGCTGTATATTTTCAATATAATGCCATAAAATCAACAATGTAAAGTTAGAATTTTATAATTTCACACACACGCACACGCATGCACGTGCACACACACATACAGACACACGCACACACACACTCACACAACTCTTTGCCAGCTGATATAGTACCATGCTGTTCCATGCTGTTCTTAATTTTTATTCACCCTATTCTAAATTAGATAATGAAGCTAGGATAATGATTCATCTGGTAATACACGAGTTAAAATTTTCCTGAAAATTCCATTGCACTGAGGTATCAAAATGAACTGGGACACAACAAGACCACAGACTGATGCTGCAGACTGGTTCTTTATTTCACTTTTATTATTTTTGGGCAGCAAGTGCAGTTATCTGAAACGTGTGCTAAAGTGAGTCGAAAACTATCTTACTAAACCTTCCACGTCTGGCAG
Source organism: Protopterus annectens (assembly GCF_019279795.1). NCBI lineage: Eukaryota > Metazoa > Chordata > Ceratodontiformes > Protopteridae > Protopterus > Protopterus annectens. Next base: position 349,919,348 of record NC_056739.1, read on the forward strand.
GAAGGAGTGAAACCTTAGTATGTAATTTGTATAGTAATGCATCCCCTGAAGACAGAATCTGTGGGAATCATTTTGCTGTTATCTCTTAGGCAAAAACAAATAGATCCACCCTTACTCTGCTTTGAGTAACACTGGTGGAATGTGCGAGATTTTCAAAGGCTAAACAGCAGCATTGTTTATTTAAGTATCTCCAAGGAATGTGTGTGTTTGCAGGTCATTTGCTCAACTAGTGCTCTTTAAAGAAAAAAAAAAGCCTCACGTACAAGAAGATACAGTGGTCATATTGAACAATAGTGATCTCTCCTATATTTTATGTTTCTATTTTTGACAGCAAAACATTTTTTCAGACATCTAGGTTCCATGCCTTTGAGGGAGAAACAACCATACGAAATATGGCAGACAGTGCATTTGAAAAATAGAAAATTAAATGCTTTTTTCCAGCAAAACACATGGTGATTACATTATACGTGGTGTTTACTAATAAAAAAATTTGCCATTCATACAGCTGCATTCCATACTGGAAATATTACAACCTCACTGAGTGAAGTAGCCCAAGGTAAATTATACTCCATAGGTCTTCATAGACTGGAAGACTTTTGGTAGGCTGGTATCATTTTAAATGGCCATTTCCAACACATGCATAGATGGTCATCTGGGTAACAATTATCCACTGACTGCCTCTTTGATTAAGTTTATATTACCTTAATAAAACTGACAGCCTTATGCAATGACTCAGTGATTTCTTGGCTAAAACTTTGACTACATTGGGAATGATATATGTGAAAAAAATCCAAGCTGGATATCTCACTCATTACCTTCACCATAGCCGACCTTAGGCATAGGCCAACTAGGCAGCCACCTAGGGCACCTCTGTAGCATGGGCGCTTCTCCAGTATTTATTTGGCGTAGGTGGACCAGGATGGTGTGGCCCTAGGCCTTTTGCCTAGGGCACCAGTCGACCTAAGGCCACTCCTGACCTTCAACTGCTGGTTTGTGTGGTTTATGCCACAAAACTGCTCATTAAATGCATCCATGTGACTTTTTGTGTTCTGTGGAATGATCTGGTTGGTGGTTCAGGTGATGTGGAACAGCAAAGAGTACACAAAATGGGAGAGTTCTGCAGGTAGGTAGGTAGGCATCACAGCAGTCTTCTCAGAGGTGCTGTTAATACAAAGTTACATTGATTACTGAGTGGCTGCATATGGTGTGGTAGAACCACCGGCTGATGGGAACTACTAATATCTAATACAAAATAGGATGCAGTTTCTCCAAGACAGATTACAGGACTATATTACAAAAACAGTACCCTTATACTGAGACAGAAGAAGAGAAGTATTGTTGAGAGTGAAAAGGATAACTGAAGAATTACAGAACAGGAGACAATGAAAGGAGCAGACATATAAACAATGAATGCGAAATGTTGTGCCATGCTTGAAATTGAGTTTAGTGAATCATCTGCTTATTCTACTGATGAGTGCATGTAGTCATAGACATTATAGGCAGGGTTAAGACACTCTTACTGTATGCCTATCACCATACACTTCTCTAGTCTGGTGTATGGTGATAGACAATGGAAGAATAAGAGGGACAAAAAGAGAAAAGTGTATAGAGTGTGGCACTATATATTTAGTATGATATAAAATTGGTTTAATGTTACTTGCTTGCGCACTCAGTGCTTGAGGTGGAGTTACTTGAGTTGTAGCAACTGAGTTGCTGTTACTTCAGCAACAGTTTACTTGTTATTTATTGCAGCAATGTGCCAAGGTTCAAGGGCGTGTACTGCAAGGTTCTCTGAGGTCAAAGGGTAGCAAAGAAATAGTGATAATTATTAGCATTCCTTAATAATGTTCACTCTTTCTATGAGATGAAACAACCTTTGAGTCAGAACAAGTTATGAGGTTTGGGGGTTGAAACTCTCCATACTGTTTACAATTTTCTACAACTTCCACAGCCTGTTGAATATATACATGTAGAGCTTGTATGTACTTAGGAAATGGATTCATGCTGAAATGCACTAGTTATTGTGTTTAGGATATGTGGTAGACACCCTATAAACTGAACTGTGAAGAGAAGATCACAGTCAGGAATAAGAAGGTCCTTGACTTATTCTTATCTGATGCAGATCTGAGGACAGAGGCTAAGACAAAAGAGTCACTGGCTGACAGTGATTGCCACAAGGTGTAGTTTATCATCCCTATTGTAAATAAGGATGATGTCAGTAGCATCCCCAAGACAATGAAGATAGATATGAGTGTTGTCATTACAGATTATATATTTTTTTCATCTGGGGAAAAGGATCATTGAAATGCACGCAATCAGATTATACATCTGCATATCATTCCTCACTTTGCAGTGATGCTATGCAAACAAAGTTTTAAAATGTAGCTGTTTGTCTTTTTAAGCTGGAAGCATTATCTCTACAGTGAATACATTAATCAGATGGTATGCATCAGTTGAAAACTATTTCAAACTATTTTACCATTATAGATAAAGAGGTACCTTAATAAAATAATATGGATGCAGACCGTGCACATATGAATTCAGCAGAAAGCCATTCTGGGAAGTCACACAAAGCCTTACACATGTTCAAACATGGGGAAATGTAGAATATTGGGAGACCAAATAACTGGGCATTGGCTGGGATTTATAGAGGGATGGTGTAATGCTCCATTCAAAATCAGTACAGGAACTGGCCATGCAGAAAATACGGATGATTTAGAGATATAACCTGCATGAAATCCAATGACTGAAACTATGCAATATGCAATGCTTGAAAAAAAAAAGAACATATAATGACATGTAAATGTGAATACTTATATAAATGAGCAACATGGACTATGCAAAGGCATGAAGCCAAGATGACGGACTCATTCTGAGACACATTAGCAGGTGGTGTAGTGCATCTTTGCATACCCATTCTGAACACTATGATCTACAGAGTAAATGATGGGAGCCAAGTTTGCATAGCAGTAACAATACTTCAACAGGATGTGATGGTAGTGGCCATAAGGATACATGATGGGACCTAGTCAGTGGAAGGCCTCTTCCCCAATTATGCAGTACTGTAGCCATGCAGGAATGTAGGGTCATGTCAGTCCCCCATCTGATATGCCAGACTATCCCAAGTAGTTTCCCCATAACCTCAGCATCCCCCAACAGGCATACAGCAATGTACCTTGTGAATGTGGAGTGGTCGTGTATGCAACATGTGGGTATTTCTGAGTGCCCCTGCAGCTACATGCCTTGAAACATGTGTGACCTATGGAACCACCACCATATATGTCAAATTTGATATGGAATACCCACATGTGGTCCACATTGTATATGCCTCCAGTACACAAACAAAAACAGACTGATACCTCTCTCTAACAGGCACTGCAGAGGTGCAATATGTATGAGCCAGTCCTGTTCTCTTTCCTTCTCTGTATAATGCTTCATGTTCATAGCACTTTTACAGCAATTCAAATAAATTCCATTTGCATGTTTGAAAGGAGAAGTCAGCTCTTTACTTCAAGAGAATCCTAGAAATCAGGGAATATCAGCCTTTTGGTGTAGAAGGCTGTGGGTTCTGTTCCCACAACAGGTAAATAGATTGCTCACTGCAGTGCAGCATAAGATGATGCTCTCCTGAGTGTGTCATCCTCTGGATAAGACATTAAACCAAGGTCCCATCTACTTGAGTTGATGATAGTCCAGGTGGATGTAAAAGATCCATGGCACCTATCAAAAACAGTAGGTGAATTTCCCGGATGACCTGGCCAAATTACCCCTCATAGTATAAATACTACCTCGGGTCTCCCCTGAAAATAGGCCACTAACCTAGTGAGACTAACCCAGTCAACAAAGGATATATAAAGTACTGTATTGTTTTGCAAAAATATTAAAACAACTGAAACAATTAAAGAATGGGGTGAAAAAAGTTTTGAAAATTCAGAAAACAGATTATTAAACAATTAAAGAGCCAGATGACTAAATATAAAAAAATGTAAAAAAATATGTGATGAAAGGAATACACCACTGAAAGGGATGGCATAGAAAAAAAATCAAGAAACCAAAGAAAGATGGAGTCAGAAGGAGGGGGTTGTAAATAGAAGTTTCATTAAATAAAAGTGAAGAGATAGGGTAGAAAAAGGGGAAAAGAATGCTGATAGCAGAAGAATAAAAGCTTCTATCAGAATTACGGAAGGAACCAAATATTATGTAAGATGATTAAAAAGCTTAATTGTGGGAGAAATAAAAGAAAGAGAAATTCAAAAGGAATGAAATAAAAAGCAAAATAAAGAACAAAATTAAACAGGGAATGGGAAGAGGATATAAGCAGTACAAGGCAGGTTAAATTATTTGACAGTAATGAGGAATGGGAATTGTCAAAACAAATGTATGAGAAGTTCAATGCTCATGTAATATATACTGTATATCATTGACAGAATGCAATGAAGTAACTTTTTCTGAGAACTTAACTTAGTGCTTGGTGATGTTATAAAAAAATTAGATATAGCAACAATTAATAGAAGCTTGTCTAGGAGCAGCTTGCTGAGCAGGATGATTATACCCATCAAATTTAGCAAAATGTATATATTGCAAAATACATGTTTTTATCCTGCATGCTTGGAAAGTAGAATCCAAAAAATGGAGAAATTTATAGTCAAGACTGGGAATAGGAAATATCTCCCCCTCACCACCTTAGTAATGGGTGCTAACCCTATCCCTAATGTTGCCCCTTCCCCAACCCTAACCGTACACCTAAACTTATGAAAAACCTTCCCTTAACACTACTGTTACACAAGATGCACTCAGACACACTAACATCACTACATCTGCTCCCTTACCTAACCCTGACCTTACCCTAAAATAAACTTACTTGCACAATACAAAACCTCCCCACACCTATTCCCAACCATAACTCTGACTACCACAAAGTATTAGTTTAAGGGTGTTCACAGCGGAACTCTGGTCCGCTAATGATTGGCAGTAGATTTTTACATGCCGAGTTGCCAGCCCTGATGCACAACCTTCAACGAAGGTACACCCATTCAAGCATGTCTCCACACAGAAGACGCTTTAGCTGAGAATCGAACAGGACAACGTCTTACTGTGAGGCGACAACACTACCGCAGCACCACCACCGCAGTTAGTTGGTATAAATGATATACAGGGGCAAAAAGATTTGAGTACCGGACACTTAATCCCCTTTAAAACAGCATTTAGAAAAAAAAATAATAATAGATGGGAAATGTCACTCATATATACACAATAATACACAAATGCTCTTCTAGTCTGACAATATACCAAAACAGTATATTCCCATAATAAGCATCTAGGATGTTCTTAAAAATATCTGAACTAATGCTTGCTTTAATGTAATTTGGCAGTTTATTCCATGCATACATAGGTTGCCTAATTATTCTCTACAATTTTAAGATAACCCCAAACATTCCCAGAGGAAGCTGTATCTCTAAATGTCCTATAAACCTGAATAAGGTCTCCTCTTAAATATCCATATGAGACACTTCAATTTCAAATATTTTAGGCTTTCATAGCAACTTAAATTTTCACATCCATGGATGCCTTTGGTATATTTCCATTGTAATCTTTCCAGTTTATTCATGCTTATTTTCCTATGAGATTTCCATATTGTTATTCCATACTCAAGACTGTGTCTAATATAACTAATAAATAATGACTTCAACATTTCTGATTTCCTAGACTTTATAAATCTTTTTATACAACCTACAGTTCTATAACTGTCATTAGCTGGTTGGTTGATATGATTAGGAAAAACTAAAAGCTAGATCTGCCCATATACTCAGGTCCTTAAATAAATGTACAGTTTCAATCACTGTGTGCTGTATTAAGTATTTACCTTTTAATTTATTTCTCCCAAATCTCATATAAATGTCCTTCAAATTTTTCTTGATCATGTCTCACACTATGTTGAATTTGTCTGGGCAGCTTATTTATTTCAGTTTTCAAACTCATAGTTCAACATCTTTTCCACTTTTTATATTTTTGTCTCTCACCTTAATCAAGCATATTTTTCTTATGAAAATATATCCTCCTGACATTGTGTGTCTAGATCTTGATGTTAAATATATATTTTTTTATTTTTTTGCATTCAAACAAGTTTTCTTTCAAAATTTCCACATTCCTTCTGCACTTTTTCCACATAGTACTAAGTAGTAACATTTCAATTGATATGGGTTAGAATCTGATAATTACTGACTATTTTATTGTGTACATAGGTCAATTTACAAAGTTAACTTATTTCTTACAAAAAAAAAGTAGAGACTTGAAAGACTAAAGGGTAAATAAATCAAAACAGGCAAGGTTTATTGAAACTGATAGAAAATATAATTTGAAATTTATAAATGGAGGGGATGAGATGTCAAATGTTTGTATAATGTAAATAACTGGAAAATTCATTTCCACAATAGACTATTTTTTTAGAAAAGAGAACAGACATGCATTACAGTGTTTCAGTCATAACAAGAACAGAAAGTGATTGTTTATGTGTCCAATTAAAAGTTAATATAAAATGAGGAAAACATTCAGAAAAGATTGGCAATAAACTGACGGTGCAGTGGTACAACAGTTTGCATTGTCGCCTCACAGCAAGAGGTTTTCCAGTTCAATTCTCGGCTGGGGTGCCTTCTGTGTAGAGTCTGCATGTCCTCACTGCATCAGTGTGGGTTTCCTCTGGGTGCTCTGGTTTCCTCCCACATTACAAAGACACGTCTGGGGCATTTCTTCCCAGGCCTCCACTGAAGATTGGTTCATTCCAAATCAGACTTTCTCTGTAAACAAATGTTAAGCAAATAAAATAAATAAATATGTTTGAAAATATGAACATTCCAAACATGAATAAAAGAAGAAATATGTGGATATGCATTTCTGAGTATATGCTAATAGATACTGCTGTGTCTGGATTCTCACACAGTCCACTTTATTAAGTAATTCCACATGTTTAGATTGAGCGCTTTCTTCCCCTTGACAAGGGATTTCATCAGAATCTATTTTTCCCACTGAATTCTCCCCTTAAATACTCAATTACAACAATAATAAAATAGTGACATCATCCAATTTATTAATTAATTGATATACAAAATTCTTATGTTTTAAAATACTATATAAAAATACTAAAACATTGTGTTAAAATAAAATACAATTCACTAAAATGCTTTATGTATAAAACCGTATTACTACAAACTCCTACATAGTATTTATTTAATAAACTCTACCTTTTTAAAAAGACGCAGCAGTGTTTTTTTCGTTTTGTGTTTGGTGGACTTCAAGCACTGTTTGGCTCTATTTGGTGTTTATATGCTAATAGATAAAACATTGTATATGTATTTAAATATTTGAAAAAAACAGGGGAATACATGACACATTTTGTAGATTTAGCAGAGGAAATAAGGAAGACTATAATGGATATTTTAGGGAACAATAAAAAGAAGAATGGTAGAATTAAAAAGGGAATTGTGGTTGGTTTTGACACTGAAGGTGAATGTCAAAAAGAATATCCATACCGTTTAAGGGAGTGAATGAATTCAAAACAGTGTGGGAAGCAGAGACATTTAAAATATGTGAAAAGGAGATGCAGATTGACAATTCAGCAATACATGAAATGGGCACAGAAGCCTCAGGCAATAGAAAATAAAAAAAACTGATTAAGAAAGTTGGAACATTATTTCTGGAGCAAATAAAACTACAGAAGGAGATTATCAAATAGGTAATGATGACTAGCTGGAATATTATTGAAATGCATTTCAATCAAAACAAATGCATGCAGTGAAAGTCATTGAGGAAGACAGTAAGAGCATAGAGAAACTTTCTGATGTAAAAGAGGTAATGACAATCCTGAGTAAATTTTAAAAGTGAAAAAAAAAACATCTGAACCTGGTTAAATACTGAATGGGTTATATAAATATCATAATCATAAATGTTTAAAAATGCTACATTTCCAGTTCAGTAAATTTGTTGAAAATAATAATATTCTGGAATTTGGGTATATTGATACACACAAAGAAATCAGGAAAGATCCAGCTATGTATTGCTCAATAACAGTGCTAGATATATCACAAAATATTTTCTCATCTATAATACTAGAAGAATTAAGGATAATTTTTATGCAACAGCACATTCAAAATTGCAGTTTTTATATATCTATCACAATTTATTCAGTTATGAGAATTAATCCGCTCGCTTCCTAAGAACTTTTCCCCAAAATTCCATGTTGAAAACATACCTTGTATAATTGCCAGTATCAGATAAACTGTGCAAGCTACACAAAATTGGATGGGGAACAGGAAATTCATCCCTAGTTTGGCACCTATGTCTCTAATGCACACAAGCAGCCTGTAATGATTCATCTTCTAGGTCCATGCTTGTAAATGTTTCATCTCCCACTTATCAAGGATACCAGAACTTGTGAGAGATTTGGGATGCATGGTTAGGCTTAAAAAGGCCCTTGTGGTGGTTAGCCCAGTAAACAGCTATGAACCTATGAACCTATATAATGTATGCTATGGGGGCAGCTATGGCACCCAGACAGCTAATACTGTCCTAGGAAAATGGGAGACAGAACACATATATGACTCTCCCGTCTACCAGCACATGGAGGCAAGGTTACTGAAATTTTTCAACTACATTGGAAACTCCATGAATTTCCTGAACTTTACAACTTCCCACAACAAAGATAGTGCTAATTTTCTAGACCTCACAATATCAAAACCGAAATGCTCTGACTGGCTCTCAAAAAACCTGTACCAAAACCCCACCAGAGAAAACTTGCTATTGCACTGGGGCAGTATGCATCCTTTCCAGACTAAGAAGAACATGATTAAATCCCAGGGCCTCAGGACTGCGAGAGTTTCAAAGGAACTAAGGGATTTCACCATCAACATAGTGAACCTAGAGAAAGATTTCCTCACCTGTGGTTACAGTAAAAAGTTCATCTTCAAGATGCTTGAACCTATCTCCCTCCAAAAAAACACCAACCCTGATTAACCAAATACTGACAACCACCACAGAACTAACAAGAGAAGAAACCACAATGAGGGATATAAAGGCATCTCTTGACGGTTACTTACTCCACTGACTACAGAGTTACAATGAACATCATTAAGGATAATTGGATAATTCTCAAGAATAACCTAACACTAAACAATATGCTACCAGAAATACCTAGTTTAAACATTCAGAGAAACAGGAATATCAGACATTTTGTTGAAAAAACTGAGCAGAACAACCATGGACCAACTCGTCTTCCCAAAGGGTACATTCCCTTGTGGGCCCCCCAACTGCAATTACTGTAAGCATATGAGCAAGAAAATGGGTTTCCACTACCCTAACACTGACTGCTACTACTACCACAGCCAAGAACCTGAGAAGTGCAGTTCAGAATCAGTAGTTTACAGGGCCCAATGCACCCGATGCTCTGCCTTCTATATTGGGAAAACTATCAACAGACTTAAAACCAAAATTTCTAGACACCTTAAAGACATCCGATACAACAACAATAACAACACACTAGCTCAGTGATGGCAAACCTTTTGGGCTCCATGTGTCAAAAATTCAGAAAATGCCTATTGTGACTCTGCTGGTGCCCCCCCCCCCCACGAACAAAAGAGAAACAATTCTTTACATATTTGTTTATTTAAAAAAAATACAGTCCAATCATGTGTGTTGTTATGCATTATAAAGTAAAAGAAAAATCAGTGACTTGCAATAGGGAAAACAATATGCTCACTGATAACTGGGCTTAAAGTAGTCTACCAAAAAAACTACCCTACTTTTAATAGTAATTTTAAATTTAACTGAAAAAAATATGGAACACATTGCATTTGATTTGATTATCAATTAATGACTTTTTTGCTGCTAAGTACAGGGTCACATAGTTCTTGTATTTTTGTTCATTCAGTTTCTTTGGTAACTCAGGTGTTGTGAATGCTGGTGTGTCACCCGAAATGTCATGGCATGTCACCTTTGACTCACGTGTCATAGGTTCACCACCACTGCACTAGCTAAACACAACAAAGATCAACCTGGACACAAGACATTCCAATTTCATATTTTAGACTGCATACCAAAAGAAGAACTGCAAGGATAATTAAATGACAGACAGGAAAAATGCAAATTAGAATGGCAGATCAGACTAGAAGCATGTAAACCATCAGGACTTAACACTCAGATTTCCATCACCAGCATTCTCAATCTTAGGAGACTACATCACTACACTTATTATTGACAGCTGATCTCTCCTGTTTTAATTTGACTTTGGTGGAGATTTATATTATTTATAATTCATTTTAATTATTAATTGCTTATTAGTTATTGTACTTCTGTGCACAAAAGTTTTCTTTCGAATTAAAAGGTTCCACCTGAGAGTCAGATCTGAAGATGCATGAGCAAAAGCGATGCAGGCAAACTCTATTTATTCATTTTAACATACAGAGATATTTTTAAGTGGGGTTGCTTTCCTTATTATTTGAATTCTCCTATTTATTTAAAAAAAAAGTTACTGTTATTTAACTGATAATCTGCTGTACTCTAACAAGAACATTTAGTTTCTATATAAAAAATATCAATCACCCATAACCCAAATTACGAAGTCCTCCCTATTATTTGTTATAAGACCCATAGGAGACTAGCATTTCAATTTTTCACCCAGTCAGATTTTACTTCCTGACTTCCCAGATACAGTTTCTCTATCCAATCACACAGACAATGAACAGTGCAGTATATGTTTTAGACAAGTTAGCCTACATAATTGATTAGACGGTTAACACCTAATGGTACACAGTTATGTATCTATAAAAAACACCAAACACACAGACCCTTATTCCTATATCCTCATAGGTGCATTTGTAAGTCTTATAGCACAACAGTTTTTCAAAGTTCTCTCATTCAAGTTTTACTACTTAATTTCCTTGCTACAAACACTCCATTCAATCAAACATAAGCTGAAAGCAAGATAACCATTGGAATATTAAAACCACCTATATTCTAAGACATATTCAAAGACATATTCAAGTTTTAACCAATCACAATTATATATTTACTTTCTATAGAATGAAATAAAATGTTGATTTTTTTTCTTTGTTTCTGAAATATGTATAAACACAAGATTTATTTCCAGTTTCTTTACATAAGCACAGTGCTTATCTGCAAATTTATATAAGTTTCACCCAATAAAGATTTGTTGTTTTGCTACTAAGAAGTGAAAGTATTTTTAATCACAACAAGAAGATTTGTTGTTTTGGTATGAAGAATGTGAAGCTGTTTTTATTCACAAAAGTGAAGAAATTTTGATCGCAACAAGATTTTTTACTACTGTTTGGCATTTCATTTACAAATATTTCTTACTACTTGGTGTTTTAGCATAGTTCCAATAGCTCAAAAGGCTATTCTTTCATATTTTTTTTTTCTAGTTGATTTGACTTGAATAGTTGGACCCTGTCCACTATCTGATGGTTTAAGCCAGTCTTTTGGGTTCGGCATTTCAAAATTTCATAAAATGCCTAACTTAACTCTGCTTGCGTGTCACCCCCCCCCCTCCAAACAAAAATAAAATTAAATAAATAAATAAAACTTAATAAAAGAGTTTGGCTCTCAAAACATCAGGGATAAATCTCAACAAAATCAGGGACAAATCTAGAAATAAGAGACATGGACAGTTTAAACTACTAGTACTATTAATATGAGTACAATTAGTCTATAAATCTAATTATTGTCATTATTAAGTGTAAAAAGTTGCCAGTTTTAGGAGGGGATTAATAGGGACAATTGAGAGGAGTGTAAAACAGCACACGTTTAGAAATGCAGACTACTTGCCGTTTGCAGAAATGTAACCACGAAGAGAAAATAATGTCAGCACTGCCCTTTGCGGACTCTATCGAGACAGTATACTGAAATAGTCTTAAGTTAATAACTTCTTTACCTCTGCAGCAGTGTTGTTGAACTGGCTCCTGGCACAAAATAATTCAATGGACTTCACACAAGCAATAAATGCAAAAGCAGTTTGTTTGGTAACTCAGGTGTTGGTGAACGCTGGTGTGTCACCCAAAATGTTGTGGCGTGTCACCTTTGACACACACGTCATAGGTTCGCCATCACTGGTTTAAGTTAAGTAAACTTCAAGGTGTTCATGGTGCTTCATTTCTAAGAGTAATGCAAATATAGGAAATAATGTCATATTCTACATAATTTACTGCAGATATTTGTGAATAAGACCAGCTCATTACATACTCACTTTGAGCATTTCATCATACACACATAAGACTTTGAAAGAAATTGATGACTAAACGCATCTCAGAAGCATAGGGAAGCCTTCTAATATGATATATATACTCTTATGGAATACACATAATCTCAGCCTTCCTGTTGACTCTACTCTTCTACTAACCAATAAGTCAGTTAACTGTGCATCTGTTTCTGGTGATCAATGGTTAATCTTGACTGGAGATTGATTTTGTACTATGGCTTTATAATTAATATAATTAAAATGTACAAAACATATCTGCTTTTTATACTTCCAAAATAATGTGTTGTTTTTACTTTGTGTGTTACTATGCCATACAGGTTCACACTTTACAATGCCATTTACTGACTTTAGCAGTGCAATACCTCTCAACTATTTCTAATAGTTAATTTGGTTAAATGTCCACCAAATCCAGACTATTTATACACATAAGTTATGTACACTATACCTTGCAAGGAATGATCACTATTGCTAATACTTGGAAATGGTCGCTTTAGTTATCGTGGATTACTAGATCATACATGCCCAGATTTGCTCCATAAAACAAATATAAAATGTTGGGTAAGATAAGTCATTCCAAAAACCAGTGGTACACCATCAATGCTAACCTTTTTCTATACATTGAATGTTGGAGAACAAGAAAAAAAAGCTACTCCATCCTCCTCAAAATAGAGTAAACAAAAAAGAAAGTGAAGTGAGCACACGTCAGCACAAGGGGTGCAAAAAACTACATAGCAGGTCACCAAAGCCAAGAGAATAGCATTGAGATGAACTAATCACAAACCCAGGAGCTAGATTTAATTTTGATGGAGATATATATAGCAAATCAGAAAATAGTCCTTTTCAATGAAAACACCTCCAAAAGAAATGAAGAGATTGAAAGAAATGAAGAGATTGTTCAGGTGTTGAATGATCATTCCTACTCCCTTATCACACTGAAAAAGGAAAGCCTGACAGTGAGGGACAAACTTGCAAATGCCAGATTCAGAACTGAGGATCTACAGGAGAAGTAGACTGATATGGGAGACAGAAGCAGGAGGAGGAAAAATCTCAGACTGATAGGAGCCTCAAAGAGAGAGAGAGAGAGCAGAAGGCACCAGAAGTGTTGTATTTGTGCAGCAGCATCCATCCCAGTGGTCAGGGATACTGCAAGTCTCAGTACGAACTGAGCAAGCACATAGGGCCAGAGTCAGGTTACCAACTGCCAGAATACCAGGCCAAGACATATTCTGGTTTGGCTAGAATCTTACATGCACAAAGAGGAGATATTAATCAAAGTTTGAAAAGTGGGAGTTAAACTGTAAAGTTGGTGATGATCATATTGTCATTGAAACTGATTACTCAGCAGTCACTATGCAGGAAAGGAGCTTCCTTTAGCAATCAGGATGTGCAGACAGCAACATGTAAAATTCAAATTAATGTATCCTGCTTTTTTAATGAGGTTATGCTACAGGGGTCAAACACTTTTTGGATTCCCAAGAAGTTGTTAAGTTGCTGAAAAACTCGTGTAGAAGATGCACCGGCCACATCAACAACAGAATCAGGATGGTCAGCCAGTGGAAATAATGGCCCACAAGGGGCTTTAGCCAGGAAAGAGTGAGTAAGTCCAAGTAAGGGGTCTTTTCCAGTCTTTGCAAAACTAATGACTGGGTTGAACAAAGCTGAGGCACAACCCTGAATGAAGAATATCTTTGCTCAAGGTCTACTGAGGAAGGTTTCCCCAGCACTGTGTGTTTTCTAAAGTATCAGAAGAACTCTTGAAAGACAGGACAATTATAAGCACTTTTATTGCAGACCTGCGATATCAGAGAACAAAAGCTGTCTGGAATTAAATGCTGGAATGTAAGACAGGGTCAAGATAGATCACTGATTCTCTTTATGTGCAGGTATCACCTGATTAATAAGGAGAACATTTCCTGGGAACTTCATCAGAAATTAATAATTTTCTGTTCAGCAACTATACATCTGTGATGGTGCCGGCAGTTTTTTTAATCAATAGCTGAAATGATTATTAAAATTAGTAATAACAGGATGTTAAATGTACAAAGTTTATTACAGTTAGAAATATTTTTTTTGGTTGATTGTTGTCAGAAGGTTCTGAAAAGCTTAAAACAATGTAGTGACAATACAGTACATTGGGAAGTATGGAGAAAAGCTCCTAACATGTTTAGGGACAGAGAAATAACCCTATGGTGAGTATAGTAATCCTGTTGGTCTCTGCCCCTCCTCTCTCTCTCTATGAATATATAAACATATAAAATAATGATTTTCAATGGCAGCATTGCAATTAATGTAATGGAATGTGAATGGATTAACTAATTTAGTAAAGAGGAGGAGATTGTTTCAGTTTTTAAATGCAACGGTAACTGAAATCTGTACACTTTAAGAAACCCATCTGGATGCAGCTGAATACAAAGCACTCCCTGAAAAGGAAGTAGAAGCTAGGCTGCCCCCCCTCCCCCAGCTTAGCAAAGTGGTTGCCATATTGGTACCTGATAGTGCCCCTTTGAATGCTAGGATATCCTAGGAGACAGTCAAGCTAGATATGCCACAATAAAGGACACATTAATGGGGACAAAATATACTGTTACATTTATCTCCCTACTCACTTCAAGACACTAGAACTTAGGCAGATTTACACTCAGATTTTGCATTTCTGTGATGGAATCTTGATCTGTCTGGGAGACTGGAATGTGATCACCTCCACTAAGGATGTTAATAAAAAGCCCTAGAAAAAAAATAATGGGTCATCCAAGAAGGATAGTTTGTAGTAAGGTATATTGGGAACATTGCACTATAGGACATATCTGCGCTAAAGGAAACCCCTCTCAGGTTTACAGGTGTGGCAAAACAGGGACAGCAGGCAGACTAAACAGCTGCTATAACTCAAAGGAACACCTGTATTTACTGGATAATTATAATGTGTTGGTAACACTATTATCTGAACATGCCCAAATACAAAGAGATTTAACACCTACACCTGGTCAAAAGCTATGGAACCACTGGAGCTTCCCGTTACTGCCTTAAACAAAATGTGTTAGTAAAGTGGCAACAGGATAATCTCAAAAAGGAACTTAATGGAGTGCAGAATAAGGAAATTAATTTATAGGATGAATGGGACCATCTTAAGGAGAGGATTAAAAACCAAGTTATATAATATGTATGTGCATGGCTGTATATATAATATACATATATATATATATATATATATATATATATATATATATATATATATATATATATATATATACACACACACACACACACACACACACACACACACACACACACACACATATGTGTGTGTGTGTGTGTGTGTGTGTGTGTGTGTGTGTGTGTGTGTGTGTGTGTGTGTGTGTATGATGTTAGAAAACTTCAGAAACCAGGAGAGACATAAATTTATCTGTATGCATTATGCAATAGATAATTATGGAATCTATTGTAAAATATGGGACTTTCATATGGCAAGCATCAGAGACTTTTTTATGGATTCCCCATGCTACCACCACATTAGCAACCAGACTAAGGGAGTTAAAGGTTAAATAATCAATATTTTTTACATATACAGACAATCAAAGAGATAAAACATGTGATCCTAATAAAATTTCCTTTACATGACTCAGATCTGTCTGAGATACATTGAGGGAAAAAATGGAAAGTTTTTTTATAGAGGAATACATTTGCTGAAACTGACAGGACAGCAAGCAGACAGCCAAATGAAATCCAACACAATAGAAGAACTAAGAGATGTCCTGCTTCAACAACCTCAAGACGGTCTCCCATGGAATTATGGAAGATGGCAGAGGATAAACTAATGCCAACCATACTTAAATTATTTAACCAGATCTTGACAACTTCATTTGCTGAATTTGTGGAAGTAGGCAGTTACAGCTATGAGCTATGAGGAGGAGAAAAAAGAAAGGTTATCCAGCCTCTTACTGGACTATCTCAATTCTGAACCATGATTATAAACTGGTCATGCCCATGGCAGATAAACAAGCTTACTCTCAAACCTAATCTCTCAAGACCAGACAGGGTTTGCAGTGGGAAGACAAAACTTTGATAACATTTTGAGAACAACCATAATAACAGAGCATGGCAGTCTATACAACTGAAAATTTAGTCATAACTTATGACGCTGAGGATGCTTTCAATAAAGTTGAATGAGCATATTTGAGAAAAACATTAGAAAAATTTGGAATGAGAGCAGCTTCTATGCATTTTTGTTACTTTACCTTAACTTTGTCAAGGATAAAAACACAAGTAGGATTATCATCCCCTTTCTGTATAACTAAAGGCACTAGGTAGGGTTATCCTCTGTCATCAGTTTTATTTCCTTTGCATTTACAACCATTAGTCCAAGTAATGCGGTCCTTATATATTGAAGGAAACTTATTAGATGGAAGAAACATAGGTTGGCAGCATATGCAGATGATACAATAATTTACTTAGTGAACACACAAAATGATTTATCAAAACTGCTCAGATATCTGAAAGTATTTTGAGAATTCTCCAGATATAAAATGAACATAGACAGAAAGTAGAGTTGTGGAAGATCTTACCATAACAGTGAATGTCTCACTGTTGCAGTATTCCTTACTAAAGGGATATCCTGCTGAGGATAGCTGAATGTCTGGCCAGCATACCAAAGCCTTAGCACCTTCCAGGTGATGTACGTCAGATGTATGTCCTACGTCTAAGGCATAAGGTATATAAGTGACATATTAGTGCCTAACTCTCAGAACTGAATTACCCCAGGAGAATCACAGCAACCCAAGGGGAAAAGTAAGACTATGTGCACTTAGAAAAGGAAGGAGATGGACCCCCTTGTCCACAGGGTAAGAATCTAAGTAGACAAGGGAGAAGGAAGGAGGGATGGAATACTACAACAGTGAGAAGTAGGACATCTACTATTATGGCAAGATCTTACACAACTGTACTATGTCCTTCCTTATGTATTCCTTGCTAAAGATAGATTAAAAAAACTACTGAAGAATATGGAAGGAGGAAACCACAGTGGAACCCTCCAATAAACCATGCAGGATGGCCATGGAAAAAACATATCTGGCTCTATAAATCACATCTGGTTTGTAATGTTTGATAAAGGTGGGTACAGAACACCAAGTAGCAGTTTCCAAAATGGATCTTGTATCCAGACCCTTGAAAAAAGCACCAGAGGAGGCCACTTCCATGGTAGAATGAGCCCAAACAGAAGAAGAAGAAGAGAGTTGTTTATCATGAAAAGGGTAGCAAAAGGAATGGCCTTTGACATCCAAGAATAGATGTTTTGCTTAGAAACAGCTAAACCCAATTTCGTGGAATGGAAAGAAACAAAAAGCTGCTCAGACTTCCTCACATCCTTAGTCTTATCCAGGTGATGTCTGAGCTGTGTATGCAAATATAAGTATGAGGAATCCTGTCACTATCATTCTGTAGAGAAGGGAAAAAGGAAGGAAAATGAATGGTCTGATTAAATGACAAATCATTAACGACTTTAGGGATAAAATAAGGAAACGTGTACAAAGCCACCCTCTGTCTCTGTGAAAAAAAACAGAAAAGGAGGAATACATTTAAAAAAATTGTGTTTAAAATGAAGACTGTCACGATTTTGCAGCCCGTAATTTTAACACACTACTTATTGATTGATAAAACATCATTTAATCCTGGCTAAACTAAACACTCACATCAAACCTAAGCTGCCATAATAATTTACAACATTCCAGTCTGTGTTCCCAAACCCCATCTCTCACATTTCGTGTTACCTGTTCTAGTACAAAAAATAAAACCACCTAAAGAGGGTTCAAAAAAACGCATTTACGGACGCTATTATGACATAAAGAACTATAATGAGAACAATCCACTCTTTAAACACACCTTACAATGTAAGGAACATAAGAAGTTTCATTTTGTTTGTACTAGAACATGTAGAACAGAATGTGAGAGGTGGGCTTGGGATAAGGCAGGCATAATATTTGCAATTACAGCTTTAAAGATACACTGTGAAAAGAGTCCAAAAGCATTTAGCAAAGCTATGACAAAAGCAATTGTATATAGTGGAGATCAAATATTAGTCTGCATGTCACCTTACCTTCTTGAGCCTTCTCTTTCTGATTTCTTTAGTGTTTTCTCAGATATAGGTTTCCATTAAATCTTTCATCTGACTCAGACTTTGCATTACAACATCAATTCTTTGTCCTGCTGTAGCTCCCAACATTACCATTAAATGACCTTTCCAAAAACTAGCTGCATTATTTATGAATTTATGTTCCATACACACATATACACTTTGGTTCATTAATTGGCTGCATTGTAGTCATTATACATATTTTAACTGTTAAAATACTGATTTTAATGTTACACATGTAGGTCACATAGCTTTTATGATATTAATACAAATGTCAAAATATTGCTAACAATGCTGGGTAGACACATGACATTAACAGACTGTATGAAATGAAACAGAGGAACTGTAACATACAATGTTTGTCCTTATGATGTGTAGTATATGTTATTTTGATTCACAACTTTACAGTATTTTGGTGTCAGCTGCTACACCATGCAGCATGGTCACACATTCTTCACTTTGGGGGGGGGGGGCACTCTTCATCTGAATGCAGCACTTCAGTCTACTGGACTTGTCGGCATCTGAGAAGAGTTTGAAAGTGTCACTGTCGGGCCTCTACAATAGATTATGTTCTGGCTAATGAGAAGACAGTATAGTCAGGGGCCCTCCAGACATAAGGGCTAAAGAGGCTATACATACTATGTCTAACTGTAGAAAGTCCCATATTTCAAACTCTTACCAGTAAGTAGTTTTTCTTGAAAAAACACCGAGGTGGGGTCAAGGCCTCAGGCAGCTGTATCTTACTTTGTGTTAAAAAGGCAAAGGAAGACAGCTATTTCACTTTAATTGTGAACCTCTACATCATAACTGTTATCCTTGATTATGGCCACAGTTACGTGCATCTGCTCTTGGCTGGCTTCAGTGCTGTCTGTACAGTGTCAGTGAGTCTGGTGGTACATTGCTTGAAGAACTAATGCTACCCGATTGCTGCATATTTATACTCTGCCTCCCCACCATCACCACCACCACGCTGTGTGCTACACCACAGAGTACTTTTATCAGCCACTCTCCTTCATAATAGTGGTTGTTCTTTACTGTGGATGGTTACTGAGTAGTAAGATAACTATCTGATGCTACATTAATGTTCTCATTTCTTTGTGCCTGCATTTACATTAAAGGCACTTGGTTTATCACACCAGGCAACGGCTTTCAGTTCTGGGGCACTACACAAGTGATAACATATGACACCATCTGCCTTTGCAATCAGTGAAATAAACAGTCGGTGTTCTAGGATAAGTGACAAGGTGTCATAAATTCTAAATATGGTTTGGCTACAGTTTATTATTAATTTATTTCTGAGAAGCCAATCCCACAACTGATTGAATTTCAGCTGTAAACCTTCTTTGTAATTTAGCAGTGAAACAGACAATCTAGGAGGCTACAAGAAAAAAAAAACACAGTGCTTGGCAATGGGTCAAGTCACAGATCTGGACCATATTTATTTATGTGTCTATTTGTTTCTTTATTTATCACATTTATTTATTTATTATTTATCCTTACATTCGCACTGCCTGCAGTTAATCATTCAGATATAATGTCAAATGACATCAACTTGGGAGGGTGGCTTAATAGTTAAGGTGTTTGTCTTACAACCATAAAGTATAAGGTTTGAGTCTCACAAGGGATAATTGGCTACGCTTAAAATGGCCTTGTAAAGGCAGTTAGCTTAGTACTAACCTATGATTAGACCAGCAGACCTCACCCCTAGTCAGAAGAGCTCCAGATATCTAAAATGCAACACCAAAATGTATTTAAATGTTTTTATCCTATGTTCCAACATGTGTGGTCAACAGGGAGCAAAAACAGAAAAAGTTCCATGTGAACTTATTTAGGTGTGATGAGCATCCAAAACAAAAGCAACATATGCTGTAATATATTATACAGAATTTAACAACTGTGCTAATCTTAAGAAGTCAGAAAGGCTACCAACTGGACAGAGAAATGGCAATTGAGGTTTGGCACAGGCAAATATAAATTACTGCATCTAGGTCATATATTCATTTGTGCATGCAAAGAGAGGAAATCAATGTCTGGGAACAGAGGATAAATGGCATAACTTATTCAAATGTTTTTCTGTTATCTGCAGGATGCACTTAGAAAAGGCACAATAAGTATATCAATTGACTAAATGGTGGATTATCTAAAGCATTCAGAAAAATGGTATTGACAAAGTGTAATTGTCTTACAACTTAAATTAGTAATGAACAAGGTCTTGTCTCCTTTAATCCAAAGCTTAAAGATTACTTAACAGGAACCTACAAATGTAATTGTTTCAAGGGTAATGGGTAAATAAAATTCCTCATCTATGCTAGCACCCACTGGCCAGTACTAGCATTTCAGACATGGATATTATTATGTTGACCACTCCTCTGATGTTTCTAAATAATGTTGTCAACCTGTTTTAATATTCCTTTCTGATTCCATTGTCTTGAATAATGTCACCTTAATTCAATAGCAATAAACTAAAACATAACTAGTTAGTATGTTATAGGATCTGGTATTCATATTGTACTAATATTATGTTTGCTTTTGGTCTGGGTCATGGTTAAAAAAGGGCCAGTTCACTGATCTGGTAACAAGCAGACATATAAATAAACATACAACTAATCTAGATATATCCTGAACATGTAACACTGCTAGTCAAGCAGAAACATTATGGCATATGTTTAAACAGTAACTAGTGTTTTACCATGCATTCCACAAATAATTCAAATCTTGTGATTATATGATTTAAGTGGAGGGGTGGAGCAAAGTAGCTTGCACTATTTTTAAAGTTCAGGTTCATAGTTTAGTACTAAGCTAGCTGCCCTTGCGAGTCTTGTCAATTATCCTTTGTGAGACTCAAACCCTGCATATTGTGTTTGTAAAGCAAACACCTTAGCCATTAACCCACCCTCCCAACCCAACTGGATCTATTACTATTGCTCAATATGAAATTACTTGTATCAGCTGCTCAGGCTTTTCATCTCGAGTTAGTAGCTTCTAGTGTTTTGCTCCTCATTTTATACAGGGATGTTGGATTTTTATATTCTCTAAGACTGTATACACACACACACAAATATAGATAGATATATATATATATATATTTTTTTTTTACTATGTGCTACTGATTTTTTGTTTCTGTGAAGTACATTGACATTGACCTAAGGATAATAAAATAAAGAAGGGGGTGGCTAAATACCCACAAGTGGGGTTTGGGTGTGACTTGCCCAACACAACTTTTTTTAGTATGTTTTCATAATCTGTACAGCCTCAGCTACACCTTACAATGATATATGTACTCAAAGTAACTTGCTAAGAAATTGGGATACAAAGTCCATAGTTTCATGGACCTGTAATAGATTCAAGGAAAACAATTTTGCATCTTACTGGAATCTTGCTCATGATTAAACAGCTTGCATAGATAAAAAATGTTTTATCCAGATAAGTACTCTGACTTGTTCTATAAGTAGGCTTTATTTTTTATGTATTTATTTACCTTATGTACATCTGATGACCCGGAATGTCCAGCTGTGCAGTACCCATTTTTAATAGACACCAGGGAGAAAAACTCTACAAGGAATTATTCGACAAATTTAAATGAGACTTACATCAAGTACAGTTATTAGTCAATGAACATGCATGATTCACTGTAGAATGAAAAAACTAAGAAAGAATAAAAATAATAATCAAAAACAGTCAACAGGGAGTTTGGATACAGACAACAAGAGTCAGGATAATCATTTTTGGCACCATAAATTCCAGTTATGGTGGCAGAGTAGAGCAGTGAGTAGTAGTGTTGCTGCCTTTTAGCAAGAAGTTCTCCATTTTGAATATCAGCAATGGTACCATCTGCATGGAGTCTGCATGCTCTCCTTGTATTGTCATCTGTTGTTTTTTTCTGGCACTTCTGTCACATGCCAACTCCCAGAGTTATGCAGGACTAATGGAAAATGGATGGATGGACAGACAGATAGACGGATGGATGTGTGAAGGTTTCAAAGACAGATGAGATAACTACAAAAATACAAGAGAAACAAGCACTGCATATACTGAACTGTAAATTGTTTTGATAACTGATAATGTAAATCTTTTTTTGTATTATCTTAAAGCATGTATAGACAGTATTACAGTAAATGAGGTTTGGTAGCAAACCAATTTGTCCAGGGACATCTTCAAGGGGGAGTCCGATAAATATAGTAGCAGGAATTAAGAGGGTGGGAGGATGAAAGGGTTAAATGGGAAGAAGGGATGATTGGGAAGAAATGAGGTAAGGGTAGGAAGGGGCTTAAGGGGTTTAGGCAAGTGTAACTGGGGAAGGAATCACATTTTGGCATGAACTTGCTACCAGCCCTCCCTCCCCTTTTTGTGGTGGAATAGTGGGGAGTGTGGTTATTTTCTCAGTCTGGGTAGGGTGGAGAAGAGGGGCAGGCTTGCCCTCTTCTGTTCTCCCTCGGGTGTTGGATGTTCAATTCAATGAGTTGGGAAAGGAAAGTGAGCAGTTAGACATTGCTTGATAAGTAAAATAAGTGAACGGAGGTAAGCTGCTTATTTGGTTGGATGTGTAATTCAATATATGGTAACTGAAGTGAGTGGTGGGACGCTGCTTCATAAGCGAGTGGAGGTATGGACGCTGCTTACTGGGTCAAGATGAGTGGGGTCATGCTCTCCTGGTTAACATCACATGGATGTTATTCTCAACTATACCATGTGTTGGTTGTAATAAATATTGGTTAACAAAATTATGGTTATGGAAATTTACTAAAGGTCATCAAATGTCATTCAGTGTGATGTGCATTTATTGAAGGAGACCAGGACAATAAGTTTAAAAATTCCAATTAGAATGCCAATTTTCAAGCAAAGAATTTTCATGTAACATCAGAACGACATGTCCAGTTAGTCTGCAGATATTCTTTTAATATATTTTTGAATATAAACTTCAATGAACTTTCATGCAGTTCCACAGGAAGTCTGTAGCAGGGAAAGAGATCATGAATCACCAAATTTATTCTCACATTTATTTATTTGACATTTGTTGACCGAGATAGTCTGACTGGGTAAATGCCCTTTTTCAGCAGAGGCCCAGGGAGAAAAACTCCAAAGTAATATTATATAATATTACATTACAGTGAATATATAATACAAAGTGATTTTCTACAAATGCATTAACAAAGATGACATTTCATACAACTGAGTTTAAAAACAGGTTGTTAGAAGAGTGAGAAATAGTTGAGGGATAGGAAAACAGTGGTAAGGTCATCAGGTTAGTAGAAGTGTTTTGTGGGGGAGGGAGGGTGTTGGTAGGAGTGACTACCTAGTGAGTGGAATTATAGCAGATGTCAGTAGAAGTGAAAGTACAGCAGAATTCTAGAATAGATAAGTGAGGGTGGCATTAGATAGAATCATAATGCTAGAAAGTGTTTGGGTTGTAAAGGATGATTAAGATGTAGAAGAATGGTACTGGGTATTGGGTAGAAGGAGGATAGAATAAGGGAGAGTGGTAATAGATAGGATTAGGACTGGAATTGTGGAGGTAGGTTACAGGAACATGTCCAGGTGCGGTTTAGGTAATGTTTGAGGGGTTTCTTAAATTTGTGTGTGTGAGGTATGCTTCTTAGGGCCAGGAGAAGCTTGTTCCAAAGGATAGCAGGTGAGTAACTGTACAGACTCTGACCTGCAGATTGTTTTGGTTTGTAGATTTGTAATAAATATTGATCAGTGCTCCTAAGGGGATGGGAGGGGTTATAAAGTGAGACTAGTGGGGAAATACTTGGACAGGATGAGGGTTTATTGATGATGAATTGAATGATAAGTAGTTGGGTAGTTTTGAGGTGGTTTGGGAACTCAAGCCAGTTGAGTGATCTAAGGGCCAGACAGTGATGGGATTTGGAAGGCAAATTAGCAGCAAATCTTGGAACTTTGTTATAGGTAGTTTCAAGTTTGGAGAGTAGAGATGACTGAAGGTTAGTAAAGATTTGTGAACAGTAGACATGTTTGGGAAGAAGGTAAGCATTGGCAAGTGGAATCCTAGAGTCAGAGGTGAGATATCTTTTGTTTCTGTAAAGGAGGCTGAGCGTTTGATGAGTTTTCTTGATGTAGTGATGAATGTGTAGGTCAAATTTCAGATGATTGTCTATGATTACTCCAAGTAGCTTTGTATCATTATTGGGAGAGATAATGGTGTTGTTAAGTGAAGAGATGTTAAATGACAGTTTAAGGTGGTAGAGGGGTTTTGGGAGGAAGAGTAGGAGTTTTTTTTTTTTTTAGGGTTGAGTATGAGTTGGTTTTTACTAAGCTAGGTTTCTGTGAGATTAAATGATGCTTGTGTAAGTGTAAGCAGTTCAGTTGGACTGTCTCCTATGGAAATAATTGTGGAGTCATCCGCATACTGTATGAGAGATGACTGGGGACAATATTTATGGAGTTCACTCGTAAAGATGTTAAAGAGGAGTCCAAAAATGGAGCCCTGTGGGACTCCAGTTTTTATGGGTAAAAAGGGAGAGAGAGCTGAAAGCCATTTGACAGATTGTTGCTGCTCAGAGAGGTAGCTGTTAAACAAGGAAATAGTTGAGGAGGAAAGGCTGAGCTGGGAGAGTTTAGAGAGAAAGATAGGATGGGAGACAGTGTCAAAGACTTTGGACAGGTCTAAGAATAGGCAGGAGATGTTTATTGTTATCTCTGGCAAGGGAGATGATATTGGAGAAGGAGATGAGAGTAGTGGAGGTGCTGTGATGTGGGCGGAAGCCATGTTGGGTAGGGGTGAGCAGGTTATCTTGAATGAGGTGGGCCAAGATTTGTTTGTGTACACAATGTTTAAGCATTTTTGAGAGGGAAGAAAATACAGCAATTGGTCGAATGTTAGAAAGTTCAGTGGAATTACTACTTTTGTGTATGGGTATGGTATAGAATTGTTTTCATAAAGTATGAACTGTTGATTCAGCAATAGAGTGATTAAATAGGATGGAAACAGGGTGTGCTATTGATGTAGCAGCAGTTTTTAGGAATAGTGCTGGCAGTTTGTCAGCTGAAGGGAAGCATGGATTATGTTTTTGGAGGAGTTTTTTAATATAGCTTGTGGGAATGGGCCTTAGAGAAAAGGGGGACGATTCTTGATGGGGAGTTGTGGGTTGAGAGGGGTAGGTCTGGTCAGAGGGCTCCATAAATTTGCTTATGGTATCAATAAAATAAGAATTGAAGGTGGATGCAGTTTCAAGGGGTGTGTTGTTAGGGCAGGGGTTGGGTGTTGAAGGATTACCAGGGAGGAGTATTTGGTTCATGCTGTTCCAGAAATTCTTGGGGTTTCTGGAGTGTGTACTCTGGGGTTGAAGGTACAAATTATTTTTATCATTATTGATGTGCTTTTTAGTGAGGTTTCTGAGTTCTCTATATGTGTGGTAGTGTGAGGGAGAGTTTGCCATGGACCAAAGTTTCCAAGCTGCATCTCTTTTTTGAATTAGAGACCGAGTTATGTTAGTGAGCCAGGGGGAGATGTGGATTTAACTGTAATAGTGTGTGGAGGAGCAAGGGAGTTGAGTATGTTAAGGAGGATGCCGTTAAAGTATGATACTGCTTCATTTGGAGGTAATGTGAGAAGAGTGGACCAGTCAATTGCTGAGAGAGAATTGTTGAAAGTTTTAGAGTTAAAGTTAGCCAGTTTCTGACATTCTTTGAATTTGTGGGGGTTGAGAATGTGGGGGGAAAGTCGAAGAATTCGTATTGGGCAATGGTTACTGATAGAGTCGGGTAGTGTTTCAGGCTGAGTATAGTGACTGGGACTGGAAACAAGAATCCAGTCAATGATAGAACTGGAATTGGTGGATTTGTTGTGGAAACTGGGGGAGGAGATAAGTTGGCAATAGCCATAAAGGTTAATGCAGTTGGTAGGGGAGTTAGCCAGTTGATATTAACATTTCCTAGTATAATTATCTCATTAGGGATGTAGTCAGAGATCCAGTTAAGAATCTGCTCTAGTAGGAGTATGTTATCCCCTGGTGGAATGTAGATAGCAGCAATTGTTATTGCTTTGTGATTATTAGGTTTAAAATAGCTAAAAGGAGCTTGGCTGGGTGAAAGGTGGGAAGAGGGTTTCGAAGTAGGGTTAGGGATAGGAGGTCAGAGTACAGGATAGCTACTCCACCTCCTTTCTTGTGGCTTCTATCAAGGCGTAGTATGTTATAACCTGGAGGAAGGAATTCATTATCAGTAATGTGTGGTTTAAGCCAGGTTTCAGAAAGAGCAACTATGTTTGGGGAGTATTGAGCAATCCAAGAGTGGAATTCAGTTATCTTATTAAGGATGATGTGGATGTTGATAGAGTAGAAGAAGAGGTGTTTGGACGTTTAGTAAGGTGTAAATGGGAAGGTGTGTGGGGTAGAAGAAGAAGCAGTTTTCCTATGCTGTGGGCCTGGGTTGGTGTGAATATCACCAGTGAGCTGGAGGGTGTTCACATGATGGAGAAGTGATGTTTGTGAGTAGGAGGTGAAGTATTTTTGTTTTGTTCTGTGAAGTGAGTATGGTTTGGGAGGTAGTTTGATTTAAGGGAGAGTAAATACAGTAAAGGGGAAGAGTGAGGATACTACAGGAAAGCAGATGTGAGTGATGGAATGTGTAGTGAGGATACTATAGGAAAGCAGAAGTGAGTGCTGGAATGTGTAGTGAGGATACTATAGGAAAGCAGAAGTGAGTGTTGGAATGTGTAGTGACGATGCTACAGGAAAGCAGAAGTGAGTGCTGGAATATGTAGTGAGGATACTACAGGAAAGCAGAAGTGAGTGCTGGAATGTGTAGTGAGGATACTACAGGAAAGCAGAAGTGAGTGTTGGAATGTGTAGTGTAGATACTACAGGAAAGCAGAAGTGAGTGTTGGAATGTGTAGTGAGGATACTACAGGAAAGCAGAAGTGAGTGTTGGAATGTGTAGTGTAGATACTACAGGAAAGCAGAAGTGAGTGTTGGAATGTGTAGTGTAGATACTACAGGAAAGCAGAAGTGAGTGATGGAATGTGTAGTGAGGATACTACAGGCAAGCAGAAGTGAGTGTTGGAATATGTAGTGAGGATACTACAGGAAAGCAGAAGTGAGTGTTGAAATGTGTAGTGTAGATACTACAGGAAAGCAGAAGTGAGTGTTGGAATGTGTAGTGAGGATAATACAGGAAAGCAGAAGTGAGTGTTGGAATGTGTAGTGAGGATACTACAGGAAAGCAGAAGTGAGTGTTGGAATGTGTAGTGAGGATACTACAGGAAAGCAGAAGTGAGTGTTGGAATGTGTAGTCAGGATACTATTGGAAAGCAGAAGTGAGTGTTGGAATGTGTAGTGTAGTGAGTGGCTGTTGGAGACTTATGGATTTGTATGGCTATAAGAAACCTGTGAGGCAACCTAAATTCACTGTGTGAGAAAGTGAAGGGCAGGTGTGGCTATTTAGTAGTTCATGGGCAAATGTCAGTTGAATTACAGACAGGTGTTAAAAGAATTCAAGCCACTGCAAATTACAAAGTGAGGAACTAGGGCTGTCTCTGTCATGGTGATCTGTTGCAGATCTAGCAGCCCCATTAAAATATTGTTCTAGTTTTCAAGGAAGTAAAATCTGATGCTTAGTGAATACATGTAGAGATCACAGAAAGGGTGGAAGTAGATCCATTAATGCACTAGAAAGTTGAATAACTGGAGTAAGGAATATCCCAGACATGTAAAGACACTGAAGTTTCTGATTTGTCTGAGTTAGTACAGCACTTATCACACTTTAGATGGTAATCAGTGATCAGCTGATTGAGCTATCTTTTTTAGTCATGGAATGATCAAAACAATATATGGCTAGATTTTGTTGCTTTTAAGATAGCAGGATCACCACTCTTAGCATTAATATCTTTTCAAGTAAAAAGCATGGTTTTAGTTTACTTATCACTGAGGTATGCTCAAGAAAATATAGCCAAGGCTGTATGGAGTTCAATATGCTTTGAAGTTTAACAGTGGCATAACAGTATGCATCAGCTGCAAGATCAAAAGCAGAATCATCAGTGTAGTAATCCAGCATGGCATCACCACAGTAATCTACGTTTTCATTAATGAATACATTGAAAAATAAGAAGCCAGGCTTTGTGCCCTGTGGAACATCTAGGATCACAAGAAACGATGGAGAGAATGCATCATCAGATATTGTAAACTGTACCCTACCTTCAATATGGTTAATGAGCCATCTGCAGACACTGAGAGAGAGAGACAGTGTAAGGCTTCATAATCCAAAACATGGAGCAAAATATGACTTAACCAAAAGTGATTGATATGACTAAAAAATAATGATCTGATAACCATGCCACAGTTTAGACACATAAGGAGATGTTTATTTACCATCTGTTCATCAGGTAGGTGGGGCTGGTCCACTGATACTTTTCAGGCACAATATTCAATGTCGTTTTTGAAGAATGGCCTGCTCTAAATTTTGCATGCTAGATATGAGATCAGTATTAATGAGGTACTGCAGAAGCTAATCATGTATGCATTTCTGTAGACTTCTTGAAATGGGGACAATAGGACAGATAACTGTTAAAAGCAGTCAGAGTACTTCCTTAATGTAGAGGTACCACAAGGGCCAGTTTCCAGACTGCAGGCATCTTTACTTCTTCTTCGGGTGAGTAGTTTGACACAGTTATAAACCTGTCTGCACCTCTTAATAACTCAAGGGATACATTATCAGTGAGGGGTGAGAAAGGTTTCAATTTACAAAGGAATACCTGGACCATGTAAACAAGTTTGAAATGCAAGAACAAGATACTGGCATAGAGATAGTGAAATACAGATGTGTCAAGAGTCATTAGAACTAGAGTCCAACGTAAGCGGCAGCACTGACATGGAAGCTGAAGACAAATGGTTTACTTATATAGAATATAAGAGCTGATCAATGATGTTCTCATTTTTAATGATGTCTCTTGGCATAAAATAAGAGTTTCTTTTTGTGAGGAGTAACAAGGAATTAACTTGGTTTCTGACCTGACAAAATTACTAATAAACAACAGCATACTGTGAAAGATTCTTAAAAAACATAATAAACTGCTGCACTGACTCATTAAATGGCACTCACTTCAGTTGAGTCCAGTTTATAATGTGTGGGACATTACTGAAAGGTTCAGGATTACATTTCTTCATCTGACTTGAATATAATTGTTGTGTATTATGGATCTTGCTGTGGCATAAAAATATAAATAATAGGAAAATGGTAAATGAAATTTTCACCCATCTTTTCATACCAAGATTAGTTTTAATGGTAGGAGCAGATGTAAGGGTCAAGTATAGTGTACTCTTATGAAAACAAACTTTATCAGACAGAGAAATGAGTTGAGAGCATAACCAAAACTTACTGTACTCGTACTTTGATAACTTTCAGTTAATGCTCAGACCACCTAATGCAATGAACTCAGAGTTCACATCTGAAGTAAGGTAGCAAAGCCGTTCTTCTGCAAATGAAGTATGGGAGATGAGGGCATATAGAGACAGAGATACATAACACAATTTATACTTGCTGATGTCTTCTGTGCGGAGTCTGCATGTCCTCCCTGTGGCCATGTGGGTTTTCTCCAGGTGCTCCAGTTTCCTCCCACATCCCCAAAGACATGATGCAAGTGGATTGGACATGCTAAAATTGGCTCTAGGCATGAGTGCGTGCATGTGTGTGCATTCTCTGGAAGTTTGGGCGCCATGCTGGCAACTTGACATTGTAAAAACTCCACTGCCCATCATGAGTGGACAAGGTGACCCCTAACTGGGAAAAGCCGAAAGAGCGAGAGAATAATAAGCCTCTTTATGTACACAGTAGGGGATCTGCATGACAGGCAAGGAGCAGATAAGCATGGAATGCTGAGAAAACAGTAACACCACCATCCCTTTTATGTTTTCGACTAGAAGATGAAATGTCATACCTAAATGGAATAATTACATGTCTGAAATATTAGGGTTAAGCCACCAGGCTTATGAAACAGCCATGATGTTAGGAAGGTACACTGTGATCAAATTTTGCAACAGATTTACATTTTTTGTGGTGCTTCTTGCATTAGTATGTATCAATTCAATATCTCTAAAAGTTGGCCAGAAGTTGTTAATAGGATCAAAATAGTATTGTTTCTACATGATGTTGTGTTGGGGTAGGGTGGATGCCTACTGTCAGTAAAATAAGTGATGAAAAACTATACAGTTATACAAGTGATGTTTTCCAACTGCTCTTTACATATTTTTCTACAAAGAAATATGCATTAATGTGCTTCTCCTTTGTGCTTAAACCATATTATAACTGAAGTTAACTGAGAGGAATAGGCTTTGCCATGAGTTACAGCTGACCCTCAGATGAGAAGTTAAATCAAGTTTCCCATTTGCCTGAGCAGGTGAAAAGGGACTTGCAAAGTCTGTTAGCCATTAAAGAAGGATCTAGAACATGAAAATTAGATATAGCCGCAGTTGAACTTTAATGTGGAGACTGAAGAGCCAGAATGAAATAAGAAGCCAGAAATTCCAAGACCTGGAACTAAGGCCGTAAGAGGATCAAGGCCACGCTGTTGTGCCCAACAAACAAATCTTTTCCATTTGCTGGAATACAGCTTAATGGTAGACGGCTTGTGGGAAGAAGACAAGATGTGCATTACTTCCGAAGAAAGAGAAAGATCTCTAACTAAGGATGGAAGTGGAGTAACCAAGCAGCCAGTCGCAGCGACCAGAGGGACGGATGAGGGAGTCCTAATGGATTGGATAAGAGATCCAGTACTGGGTCCAGAATCCAAGGGCCCTGTGCCACATACTTCTGAAGAATGGGAACCAAACCTGGAGGGGCCCAAAGTGGCGGCCAAAATCATGTCGCACCTGACATGGAGAGCCTTCTGAATCACCCTCGGGAGAAGGGGAATCGGAGGGAAGGCATAAAGTAGACCCGGGGGCCAAGTGTGGGCTAGAGCATCCCTTGGAGACTGTCCCTGAGAGGGCGTCAGAGTGAAGAACTGTCTGCACTTCGCATTGTTGGGGCTGGCGAACAAGCTGCAACAAGGGAGGCCCCATTTGGCGAAGATCAACGCAGCCACTCTGCTTTTTGAGGGGCCACTGTGGGGCAACAGGAGAGTCCTGCTGAGCCTGTCTGCAATCACATTGGCTTTCCCCGGAATGTGCATGGCTACTAAGAAACGTCGAGAGGCTATGGCCCAGTGCCATACTCTCATAGCCTCCCCGCAAAGGGGGTAGGACCTGGTTCTGCCCTGCTTGTTTATGTGCCAAACTACCGACATGTTGTCAGATAGAATCGCAATAGTACCTTGGGGGAGAGCATGATGAAGTGCTTGTAAAACCAGAAGCACTGCTCTCATTTCCAGGACATTGATGTGAAGGTTCGCTTCGCAATCCTGCCAAGTGCCTTGGACAGTCCTGTCCAGATAATGACCCCCCCCCCCACGCTATCTGGGAGGCGTCTGTGGTCACTGTGGCAACAGGAGGCTGAAGAGCAAAAGAACGCCCCCGGTCCAGGTTGGACTGACATAGCCACCAACGGAGATCTTGACGACAACTGTCCGTAATCAGAATTTGGTGATCCAAGGGAAGTTCTTGGTATGACCACTGAACCGATAACAGCCATTGCAGCACTCACATGTGCAGTCTGGCTAGGTACTAGGAGGATAGTTGCAGCCATCCTCCCAATAACTGTAGAATCTGTCTGGCAGGAACTCGAGATTTGGGTAACAAAATTTGGACCTGAGATTGTACAACCTGAATTCTTTCTGATGGCAAAATGCCGCATACTTTTGTGTCTAACTCTGTGCCTATAAAGGTGATACACTGAGATGGCAGCACAGATTTTTCCAATTGAAAGAGATTCCTAGCGAGAGACCCAAAGTTACTGTGGCCATCAGCTCGAATCAGTAGATGCTTGGAGGTGGCAGTGAGGAGCCAGTCGTCGAGATAGGAAACACTTGGAATCCAAGACTTCTCAAGTGAGCTGTCACTGCTGCCAGACATTTGGGAAACACCCCGGGGGGTGTGGTGAGACCAAAAGGCAGTGCACGAAATTGGAAATGACTGGTTCCCAGGCGGGAAACGAAATGACTCCTGGACTCCTGACGTATCAATATGTGATAGTAAGCATCCTTGAGGTCTATGGAGCACATCCAGACATCCTTCTCCAATAATGGGAGAATGGACTGAAGAGTGACCATCCGGAACTTGGACTTCTTCACAAAACGATTTAAAAGGCTGAGGTCCAAAATGGGCCTTACGTCTCCTGTCTTTTTTGGCACCAAAAATAACCTTGAGTAAGTTCCTGATCCGATCTGGTCGGCGGGGATGGGCTGGATGACCCCTTTTTTTAGCAGCTTTGAAACTTCTACGGCTGCCAGATCCCGCTGACTGGGTGGCACATCCAGGATTTTCCTTGTAGGAGGAGGGGGCTTGAAAAAGGGGATGAGGTAACCTCCGGTTACATGAAGCACCCACTGATCCTTGGTTATTGATTCCCAAGCCTGTGGGTGTTTCAAAATAACCCGACTGGCTCTGGAGAAGCACAGCCGAGCCACATCCTAGGGACGTTGAGGATTGGAGGAACCACGAAAGGATTCGCGGTCTCCAGAGTTACGGGGGCCTCTGCCACCTCTAGGATGGCATCTTCCTGAGTCCCCCCCCCGCCTCTGGAGGGGGGATCACTCAGTGGAGTAGAGAAGAACTTTTGGGATTTTCTGAACCACATTTTCCCTCCTCTCTGGGCCTTGGGATAAGGTCTAGAGGGACGGAAAAAAGGGCCCCAATGGCAGTCAAGGTCTTGCCCTCCTGCTGCACGAGTAAGTGTGTCCTTCACCTTGGGTCCAAACAAAGAAGACCCATCAAAGGGGTCGGGAAAGGGAAAACTTAAAGGCCTCCGAAACAAGCGTAACCAGGCCTGTCTCCTAAGAGCCACTCCTGTGCCGCTGCTCTACTCCCTTCGGCTGCATAGGAGATGAGCCTCATGGACGAGTTGACAATAGAGGTCAGGGTAGTCATCTGGGCACCTACAGTCTGTGCTAACGCCTCAGGAAGGTTACCCACAAGGGACTCTCCTAACTCCTTGAGGAGGTCCCTTTGGAGCCTTATAAAATGACAAAGATAGTTCAGCGACCACATGGTAAAGGTCGCTGAAGAAAGGGTTTCTTCCCGTACCTATCCATGCTCCTAGAATCCTTATTAGGAGGATGAATAGAGGTTGAAGCCTCTGCCACGTCCTGCTGAGTGGCAGATGTCACCACCATAGCATCAACTGCAACACCTTTAGTGAGGAATTCTTTCTGGGGAGGAGCTGAAAGAAACTTATTGGGCCTGGCAGGCACCGGTTCCGCTGTGTCAGGATGCTCCCACACCCTTCGAGAGATTAAGTCCAATAATTCATCGAAGGGTGGAGACACCCAGGAGGAGGAGGGCTGGGCCCCAAAGGCCTTGAGAAAAACTGACTCCTCAGTGGAAGGGGCTTTGGACTGCCAATCACCTCTCTGTCTCAAGATCTCAAGGATATCAGAGAAAGAGACGTCATCCGAGGACGATTTAGGGGACCCCTCCGCATCCTCGAGGTCAGTATCTGAAGTGACTGATTCATCCTGGGAATCGACGTGCTTCCTCTTACACAGTTTCTTCCTTGGGGGTTCATCCGAAGCAGATTTGGAAGGACCCCCCGGAAGAAGAGAACCCCCCAAGGGGGTATCCTCAGGCCCCGGGGCCCCGCTGTCGCGGGAAAGAATGTCTCCAGAGGCACCAGTACCCAGAACTTGGGATGGTGGGGTAGAAACCTGCTGAACCGGCAAGGTCATGGCCAGCGCACTCCTCATGGCCTCAAAAGCAGGACCTCAAGACTCTGCAGAGGGCACTTGTTGAGAGACCACGGCGGTACCCGGAATGCCTGGCAGATGCTCCAAGGGAAGACTGGGCATCGAAAAGGGGAGCTCTACAGTGTTGCCCTCAGCCCCGAGGAAGATCCAGTACCAAACCCTGACACCGAGGACAGGGTAGGAATGAAAGTCAGCAGAGGAACTCTGAGGGGGTCCCAGCTCTGACTGGACGATTCCGCTCCGTTCCACCTGCACCAACTCCAAAGGCTCCAAGGGGGTTGGAGGAGGAATCAAATGTATGGGATGTGGAGTGGGCTCCGAAGCCGCATGGGCTGGAGCCGAGATCATTTTGGTAAAAACTGGGGACTGGAACAGCCTCTGGATAACCCTATCCAAATCCGAATCAGATAGCCTAGAGGATTTGGAGGAAACAGATTGGGGCCGAGAAGACATCTACCTCGGCTCCAATAAGGCAGAAGATTGGCTCCGAAAAGGTTCCAACACTGTCGGAGCCGAGACTGGAACTGAATGCAACAGTGCGCCGAAGGAGCTCGGAGCCGAGGGAAGATCTGAGCTGCACACCTCCATCGGCTCCGAGATCAATGGAGCCGAGGCAGGTGATTTGGGCCCCTCGATGCACTAACCTGCGGCTCTGAAACCAATGGAGCCGAGGAGAGAAGCACCAAGGCAGACTCTTCAGCCATCGGCTCCGAAGCCATTGGAGCCGAGGAAGAAGAAGTCGAGCCTTGTTTCTTAGTTGTTGGATCCGACGGACTGGTCGGAGCCGACAATCTATGCTTTTTAGACGTCGGGCCCGACGGACTGGTCGGAGCCGACGATCTCTTCTTTTTGGAAGCTGGAGAAGAAGCCAAAGCTTATTCAAAAGAAGGCTTAACCAGACCCCTGAGTATCAGTTTATTTTTCCTCTCCTGGAGAACCCTGGAGGAGAAAGCGTAACATACACTGCAAGAATCCTGTAAATGTTTAGGGCCTAGGCAGTACACACAGATAGCATGGCTGTCTGTAATAGACATCTTATAATTACATTTTGCACACTTCTTAAAACCTGAGTTTTGCTCATTAGACATTTTGACAAGAAAGCACAGGTGACTAGCAATAACACAAAGGGCAGTACTGAAGTATGGGCTGAAACCCTCTAACTTAAACTGGCTTAGCCCGCCACAACAGTGAAATAACAGAAAGGGAAACTACGTGGGCTAAAGCCCTCTAACTTAAAACAGACCTAGCCCAAAACTAACTCTGTCACCATTAATAAGGGAAAAACCTAATAACTTAAAACGGGCCTTGCCCAGTCCACAAGAAGCGCAAGAAACAATAAAATATAAATTTTCTCCAAGCTCAATACCAACACTCACAAAGCTGTTAAAACAGCTGTTTAAGAGATTCCTGACAGAAACCCTAAGTAAAAACGACCAAAAGGTCAAGAAAATCACTTAGTTCCAGCCAAGTCGAGACCACGTCCGTCTTGAAAAGCGGCAAACGAGATCTGGGGAAGCAGGCGTGGTGCATTATGGGATAAGGGGTAGCCCAGCCAATGAGAGACTTCGTTCTAGTATATTAGTGGCCGAGTCGGAGCCGACGGATCGGCTCCGAACCCATCTGTTATGAATGTGGTGAGATAGGATCCCATTACATCTTTCAGTTAATGTTCAGACCACCTAATGCAATGAACTCAGAGTTCACATGAGAAGTAAGGTAGCAAAGCTGTTCTTCTGCAAATGAAGTATGGGAGATGAGGGCATATAGAGACAGAGATACATAACACAATATATACTTGCTGATGTCTTCTGTGCGGAGTCTGCATGTCCTCCCTGTGGCCATGTGGGTTTTCTCCGGGTGCTCCAGTTTCCTCCCACATCCCCAAAAACATGCTGCAAGTGGATTGTACATGCTAAAATTGGCTCTAGGCATGAGTGCGTGCATGTGTGTGCATTCTCTGGAAGTTTGGGCACCATGCTGGCAACTCGACATTGTAAAAACTCCACTGCCCATCATGAGCGGACAAGGTGATCCGCTGTGGTGACCTAACCGGAAAAGCCAAAAGCAGAGAATAATAAGCCTCTTTATGTACACAGTAGGGGATCTGCATGACAGGCAAGGAGCAGATGAGCATGGAATGATGAGAAAACAGTAACACTACCATCCCTTTTATGTTTTCGACTAGAAGATGAAATGTCATACCTAAATGGAATAATTACATGTCTGAAATATTAGGGTTAAGCCACCAGGCTTATGAAACAGCCATGATGTTAGGAAGGTATACTGTGATCAAATTTTGCAACAGATTTACATTTTTGTGGTGCTTCTTGCATTAGTATGTATCAATTCAATATCTCTAAAAAATTGGCCAGAAGTTGTTAATAGGATCAAAATAGTATTGTTTCTACATGATGTTGTGTTGGGGTAGGGTGGATGCCTACTGTCAGTAAAATAAGTGATGAAAAACTATACAGTTATACAAGTGATGTTTTCCAACTGCTCTTTACACATTTTTCTACAAAGAAATATGCATTAATGCGCTTCTCCTTTGTGCTTAAACCATATTATAACTGAAGTTAACTGAGAGGAATAGGCTTTGCCATGAGTTACAGCTGACCCTCAGATGAGAAGTTAAATCAAGTTTCCCATTTTGGCCTTTGAGCAGGTGGAAAACTCCCGGTCCCGAAGTTTAAAGTTACCTCTTAATAACTCAAGGAATACATTATCAGTGAGGGGTGAGAAAGGTTTCAATTTACAAAGGAATACCTGGACCATGTAAACAAGTTTGAAATGCAAGAACAAGATACTGGCATAGAGATAGTGAAATACAGATGTGTCAAGAGTCATTAGAACTAGAGTCCAACGTAAGCGGCAGCACTGACATGGAAACTGAAGACAAAAGGTTTACTTATATAGAATATAAGAGTTGATCAATGGTGTTCTCATTTTTAATGATGTCTCTTGGCATAAAATAAGAGTTTCTTTTTGTAAGGAGTAACAAGGAATTAACTTGGTTTCTGACCTGACAAAATTACTAATAAACAACAGCATACTGTGAAAGATTCTTAAAAAACATAATAAACTGCTGCACTGACTCATTAAATGGCATTCACTTCAGCTGAGTCCAGTTTATAATGTGTGGGACATTACTGAAAGGTTCAGGATTACATTTCTTCATCTGACCTGAATAGAATTGTTGTGTATTATGGATCTTGCTGTGGCATAAAAATATAAATAATAGGAAAATGGTAAATGAAATTTTCACCCATCTTTTCATACCAAGATTAGTTTTAATGGTAGGAGCAGATGTAAGGGTCAAGTATAGTGTACTCTTATGAAAACAAACTTTATCAGACAGAGAAATGAGTTGAGAGCATAGCCAAAACTTACTGTACTCGTACTTTGATAACTTTTAGTTATGTACTTACCATAACTTTGGATGTATGGGATCCATCTCGCCTACATTCATAACAGATGGGTTCGGAGCTGATCCGTCGGCTCCGACTCGGCCACTAATATACTAGAACGAAGTCTCTCATTGGCTGGGCTACCCCTTATCCCATAATGCACCACGCCTGCTTCCCCAGATCTTGTTTGTTCACTTTATACATTCATACAGATAAAGAAAACATATACCAATAACTGTAACCAACTAGAGACCTTCCATAGGAGAGGTTATCAAGATCTATATTTCCTCCAAATCCAAAAGGTAGGGGGAAGGAGGGTGGGTATGTATGAATGTAGGCGAGATGGATCCCATACATCCAAAGTTATGGTAAGTACATAACTAAAAGATGCAATGGGATCCTATCTCGCCACATTCATAACAGATGGGACAGCGTCCCTAGCACCTAAAAACCCCGGGTGGCTCATTGGAACACATTCCTGAGAACTGCGGAACCAAATGAAGCTCTGCCTCAGGAAGCCACATCAAGCTTGTAATGAGAAATGAAGGTGTGCGGAGAAGACCAAGTAGCAGCCGCACAAATATCATCTATTGAAACTTTGGAATGAAAAGCTACAGAGGTGGCCATAGCTCTAGTAGAATGAGCTTTGATTGGGAAAGGCAACTCCTTGCCTGAGTGGGAATAAATGAAAGAGATGCAATCCTTAATCCATTTAGCAATGGTGGCTGGCAACTGGAGACCCAACCTATTCTCCATAGGACACAAACAGTTGGTCAGATTTTCTAGTCTGAGTGGTCCTAGCCAAGTAAAAATGTAGTTGCCTGTGAACATCCAACTGGTGAAAGGTATATTCTGCTCTAGTAGAAAAATTTGGGAAGAAAACTGGAAGCTCCAAAGATTGCTGGATGCACAAAGGGGATGCTACTTTAGGCAAAAAGGATGGATTCAATCTAAGAGAAACTCTGTCTTTGTGAAAGATCAAATACGGAGGGGAAGAACAGAGTGCCTAAAGCTCTGAGACACGCTTAGCAGAAGTAATAGCCACTAGAAAAGCCATTTTCCACAATAGGAATTTGATATCACAAGTGGCTACCGGCTCAAAGGGATGGGCAGTTAAGGGGGCCAGAACCAAATTTAAGTCCCAAGGGGGCACGTGATGAGCCACAGGAGGCCTGAGGAGCCAGGCTCCCCTAAGAAAGGACTTGCAAAGTCTGTTAGCCATTAAAGAGGGATCTACAGCAACATGAAAATTAGATATAGCCGCCAGTTGAACTTTAAGTGTGGAGACTGAAGAGCCAGAATGAAATAAGGAAGCCAGAAATTCCAAGACCTGCGGAACTGAGGCCGTAAGAGGATCAACGCCTCGCTGTTGTGCCCAACAAACAAATCTTTTCCATTTGCTGGAATACAGCTTAATGGTAGACGGCTTGTGGGAAGAAGACAAGATGTGCATTACTTCCGAAGAAAGAGAAAGATCTCTAACTAAGGATGGAAGTGGAGTAACCAAGCAGCCAGTCGCAGCGACCAGAGGGACGGATGAGGGAGTCCTAATGGATTGGATAAGAGATCCAGTACTGGGTCCAGAATCCAAGGGCCCTGTGCCACATACTTCTGAAGAAACTTGAACCAAACCTGACGGGGCCAATGTGGGGCGGCCAAAATCATGTCGCACCTGACATGGAGAGCCTTCTGAATCACCCTCGGGAGAAGGGGAATCGGAGGGAAGGCATAAAGTAGACCCGGGGGCCAAGTGTGGGCTAGAGCATCCCTTGGAGACTGTCCCTGAGAGGGCGTCAGAGTGAAGAACTGTCTGCACTTCGCATTGTTGGGGCTGGCGAACAAGTTGCAACAAGGGAGGCCCCATTTGGCGAAGATCAACGCAGCCACTCTGCTGTTGAGGGACCACTCGTGGGGCAACAGGAGAGTCCTGCTGAGCCTGTCTGTAATCACATTGGCTTTCCCCGGAATGTGCATGGCTACTAAGAAACGTCGAGAGGCTATGGCCCAGTGCCATACTCTCATAGCCTCCCCGCAAAGGGGGTAGGACCTGGTTCTGCCCTGCTTGTTTATGTGCCAAACTACCGACATGTTGTCAGATAGAATCGCAATAGTACCTTGGGGGAGAGCATGATGAAGTGCTTGTAAAACCAGAAGCACTGCTCTCATTTCCAGGACATTGATGTGAAGGTTAAGCCGCCAATCCTGCCAAAGTGCCTTGGACAGTCCTGTCCAGATAATGACCCCCACGCTATCTGGGAGGCGTCTGTGGTCACTGTGGCAACAGGAGGCTGAAGAGCAAAAGAACGCCCCCGGTCCAGGTTGGACTGACATAGCCACCAACGGAGATCTTGACGACAACTGTCCGTAATCAGAATTTGGTGATCCAAGGGAAGTTCTTGGTATGACCACTGAACCGATAACAGCCATTGCAGCACTCACATGTGCAGTCTGGCCAACGGTACTAGGAGGATGGTTGCAGCCATCCTACCCAATAACTGAAGAATCTGTCTGGCAGGAACTCGAGATTTGGGTAACAAAATTTGGACCTGAGATTGTAGAACCTGAATTCTTTCTGATGGCAAAAATGCCCGCATACTTTTTGTGTCTAACTCTGTGCCTATAAAGGTGATACACTGAGATGGCCGCAGCACAGATTTTTTCCAATTGAAAGAGATTCCTAGCGAGAGACCCAAAGTTACTGTGGCCATCAACGCTCGAATCAGTAGATGCTTGGAGGTGGCAGTGAGGAGCCAGTCGTCGAGATAAGGAAACACTTGGAATCCAAGACTTCTCAAGTGAGCTGTCACTGCTGCCAGACATTTGGTAAACACCCTGGGGGCTGTGGTGAGACCAAAAGGCAGTGCACGAAACTGGAAATGACTGGTTCCCAGGCGGAAGCGCAAATGACTCCTGGACTCCTGACGTATCAATATGTGATAGTAAGCATCCTTGAGGTCTATGGAGCACATCCAGACATCCTTCTCCAATAATGGGAGAATGGACTGAAGAGTGACCATCCGGAACTTGGACTTCTTCACAAAACGATTTAAAAGGCTGAGGTCCAAAATGGGCCTTACGTCTCCTGTCTTTTTTGGCACCAAAAATAACCTTGAGTAAGTTCCTGATCCGATCTGGTCGGCGGGGATGGGCTGGATGACCCCTTTTTAGCAGCTTTGAAACTTCTACGGCTGCCAGATCCCGCTGACTGGGTGGCACATCCAGGATTTTCCTTGTAGGAGGAGGGGGCTTGAAAAAGGGGATGAGGTAACCTCCGGTTACAATGCGAAGCACCCACTGATCCTTGGTTATTGATTCCCAAGCCTGTGGGTGTTTCGCAAAATAACCCCCGACTGGCTCCGGAGAAGCACAGCCGGGCCACATCCTAGAGACGTTGAGGATAGGAGGAACCATGAAAGGATTCGTGGTCTCCAGAGTTACGGGGGCCTCTGCCACCTCTAGGATGGCGTCTTCCTGAGTCCCTCCCCCTGCCTCTGGAGGGGGGATCACTTGGTGGAGTAGAGAAGAACTTTTGGGATTTTCTGAACCACATTTTCCCTCCTCTCTGGGCCTTGGGATAAGGTCTAGAGGGAGCGGAAAAATGGGCCCCAATGGCAGTCAAGGTCTTGCCCTCCTGCTCGCACCGAGTAAGTGTGTCCTTCACCTTGGGTCCAAACAAAGAAGACCCCTCAAAGGGGGCGTCGGCGAAGGAAGACTTAAAGGCCTCCGAGAATGTACGCAAGCATAACCAGGCCTGTCTCCTAAGAGCCACTCCTGTGCCCGCTGCTCTACTCGCCCCTTCGGCTGCATAGGAGATGAGCCTCATGGACGAGTTGACAATAGAGGTCAGGGTAGTCATCTGGGCACCTACAGTCTGTGCTAACGCCTCAGGAAGGTTACCCACAAGGGACTCTCCTAACTCCTTGAGGAGGTCCCTTTGGAGCCTTATAAAATGACAAAGATAGTTCAGCGACCACATGGTAAAGGTCGCTGAAGAAAGGGTATGCTTCCTGTACCTATCCATGCTCCTAGAATCCTTATTAGGAGGATGAATAGACGTTGAAGCCTCTGCCACGTCCTGCTGAGTAGCAGATGCCACCACCATAGCATCAACTGCTACACCTTTAGTGAGGAATTCTTTCTGGGGAGGAGCTGAAAGAAACTTATTGGGCCTGGTGGGCACCGGTTCCGCTGTGTCAGGATGCTCCCACACCCTTCGAGAGATTAAGCCCAATAATTCATCGAAGGGTGGAGACACCCAGGAGGAGGAGGGCTGGGCCCCAAAGGCCTTGAGGAAAACTGACTCCTCAGTGGAAGGGGCTTTGGACTGCCAATCACCTCTCTGTCTCAAGATCTCAAGGATATTCGAGAAAGAGATGTCATCCGAGGATGATTTAGGGGACCCCTCCGCATCCTCGAGGTCAGTATCTGAAGTGACGGATTCATCCTGGGAATCGACATGCTTCCTCTTACACAGTTTCTTCCTTGGGGGTTCATCCGAAGCAGATTCAAAAGGACCCCCTCGGAAGAAGGGAACCCCCCAAGGGGGTATCCTCAGGCCCCAGGGCCCCACTGTCACGGGAAAGAATGTCTCCAGAGGCACCAGTACCCAGAACTTGGGATGGTGGGGTAGAAACCTGCTGAACCGGCAAGGTCATGGCCAGTGCACTCCTCATGGCCTCAAAAGCAGGACCTCCAGACTCTGCAGAGGGCACTTGTTGAGAGACCACGGCGGTACCCGGAATGCCTGCGGCAGATGCTCCAAGGGGAAGACTGGGCATCGAAGAGGCGAGCTCTACAGTGTTGCCCTCAGCCCCCGCCGAGGAAGATCCAGTACCAAACCCTGACACCGAGGACAGGGTAGGAATGAAAGTCGGAGCAGAGGAACTCTGAGGGGGTCCCAGCTCCGACTGGATGATTCCGCTCCGTTCCACCTGCACCAACTCCAAAGGCTCCAAGGGGGTTGGAGGAGGAATCAAATGTATGGGATGTGGAGTGGGCTCCAAAGCCGCATGGGCTGGAGCCGAGATCATTTTGGTAAAAACTGGGGACTGGAACAGCCTCTGGATAACCCTATCCAAATCCGAATCAGATAGCCTAGAGGATTTGGAGGAAACAGATTGGGGCCGAGAAGACATCTGCCTTGGCTCCGATAAGGCAGGAGATTGGCTCTGAAAAGGTTCCAACACTGTCGGAGCCGAGACTGGAACCGACTGCAACAGTGTCGGCGCCGAAGGAAGCTTCGGAGCCGAGGGTGAAGATTCTGAGCCAAAAACCTCCATCGGCTCCGAGATCAATGGAGCCGAGGCAGGTGAATGGCCTCTCGATGCACTAACCTGTGGCTCCGAAACCAATGGAGCCGAGGAGAGAAGCACCAAGGCAGACTCTTCAGCCATCGGCTCCAAAGCCATTGGAGCCGAGGAAGAAGAAGTCGAGCCTTGTTTCTTAGCTGTCGGATCCGACGGACTGGTCGGAGCCGACAATCTATGCTTTTTAGACGTCGGGCCAGACGGACTGGTCGGAGCCAATGATCTCTTCTTTTTGGAAGCTGGAGAAGAAGCCAAAGCTTCTTCAAAAGAAGGCTTAACCAGACCCCTGAGTATCAATTTATTTTTCCTCTCCTGGAGAACCCTGGAGGAGAAAGCGTGACATACACTACAAGAATCCTGTAAATGTTTAGGGCCTAGGCAGTACACACAGATAGCATGGCTGTCTGTAATAGACATCTTATAATTACATTTTGCACACTTCTTAAAACCTGACTTTTGCTCCTTAGACATTTTGACAAGAAAGCACAGGTGACTAGCAATAACACAAAGGGCAGTACTGAAGTATGGGCTGAAACCCTCTAACTTAAACGGGCTTAGCCCGCCACAACAGTGAAATAACAGAAAGGGAGACTACGTGGGCTAAAGCCCTCTAACTTAAAACAGACCTAGCCCAAAACTAACTCTGTCACCATTAATAAGGGAAAAACCTAATAACTTAAAACGGGCCTTGCCCAGTCCACAAGAAGCGCAAGAAACAATAAAATATAAATTTTCTCCAAGCTCAATACCAACACTCACAAAGCTGTTAAAACAGCTGTTTAAGAGATTCCTGACAGAAACCCTAAGTAAAAACGACCAAAGGTCAAGAAAATCACTTAGTTCCAGCCAAGTCGAGACCACGTCCGTCTTGAAGCGACAAGCGAGATCTGGGGAAGCAGGCGTGGTGCATTATGGGATAAGGGTAGCCCAGCCAATGAGAGACTTCGTTCTAGTATATTAGTGGCAGTCGGAGCCGACGGATCGGCTCCGAGCCCATCTGTTATGAATGTGGTGAGATAGGATCCCATTACATCTTTCAGTTAATGTTCAGACCACCTAATGCAATGAACTCAGAGTTCACATGAGAAGTAAGGTAGCAAAGCTGTTCTTCTGCAAATGAAGTATGGGAGATGAGGGCATATAGAGACAGAGATACATAACACAATATATACTTGCTGATGTCTTCTGTGCGGAGTCTGCATGTCCTCCCTGTGGCCATGTGGGTTTTCTCCGGGTGCTCCAGTTTCCTCCCACATCCCCAAAAACATGCTGCAAGTGGATTGTACATGCTAAAATTGGCTCTAGGCATGAGTGCGTGCATGTGTGTGCATTCTCTGGAAGTTTGGGCACCATGCTGGCAACTCGACATTGTAAAAACTCCACTGCCCATCATGAGCGGACAAGGTGATCCGCTGTGGTGACCCCTAACCGGGAAAAGCCAAAAGAGCGAGAGAATAATAAGCCTCTTTATGTACACAGTAGGGGATCTGCATGACAGGCAAGGAGCAGATGAGCATGGAATGATGAGAAAACAGTAACACTACCATCCCTTTTATGTTTTCGACTAGAAGATGAAATGTCATACCTAAATGGAATAATTACATGTCTGAAATATTAGGGTTAAGCCACCAGGCTTATGAAACAGCCATGATGTTAGGAAGGTATACTGTGATCAAATTTTGCAACAGATTTACATTTTTTGTGGTGCTTCTTGCATTAGTATGTATCAATTCAATATCTCTAAAAGTTGGCCAGAAGTTGTTAATAGGATCAAAATAGTATTGTTTCTACATGATGTTGTGTTGGGGTAGGGTGGATGTCTACTGTCAGTAAAATAAGTGATGAAAAACTATACAGTTATACAAGTGATGTTTTCCAACTGCTCTTTACACATTTTTCTA
This sequence comes from Protopterus annectens, assembly GCF_019279795.1. Lineage (NCBI taxonomy): Eukaryota > Metazoa > Chordata > Ceratodontiformes > Protopteridae > Protopterus > Protopterus annectens. The sequence continues at coordinate 349,964,135 of NC_056739.1, forward strand.
CAAAGAAATATGCATTAATGCGCTTCTCCTTTGTGCTTAAACCATATTATAACTGAAGTTAACTGAGAGGAATAGGCTTTGCCATGAGTTACAGCTGACCCTCAGATGAGAAGTTAAATCAAGTTTCCCATTTGCCTGAGCAGGTGGAAACTCAGGTGGATATAAAAGCTCTCACAGCACTGATTAAAAATTGTAGGGGAATTCATTCACTCTCCAGGGTAAATGTCCCATTGTCAATATGAATACCAACCTTCGGTCTTCCCCTAACATAGACAGCAATTCTAGTGGAACTAACCTGGTCAACAAAATGTGTACAAATGAATAAAAATGTAAACTTATTTTAAATCTGTTGGTTTGCATGCTTTAGAAGAAAAAACAGTCAGCATTTGCTGTAATGCATGATAGTGGTTGTGGTCATACCTCTCAACCTGTTAGCTCAAGAAATCTAGACAAAGCCTAAAATGATGGGGGACAAAGTCCTTATAAACTTATAAAGTTGTTAGAAAAACAGGTTTTGTGTCAGCATGCATTTTCTAGAGGATATAAAGTTTGAAACTCAAATGTGTGTCATAATTTAGTGATTTCAGTCCGAAGTAATTTGTCATAAAACCACAAATTTTATGAGGAACAGATCAAAAATATGTGGCAAATATCTGGACATTCTGCAAAAATCTGGACAGTTGAAAGGTATGGTTGTGGTCAGGGTGCATACAAGTATCAAACGATTTCTATTTATTGGTAGATAAGTAAAAGTGCTTTAGATTCCTGAGCTTTTTTTTTTTTATTACTTGCATCACAGCTATAAACTGATATTTGCTTGTTTGTTTTGTTTTTTGTTTTTTTGTCTCTCAAGGTCAGATAATACTTTTTCCTTTAGATCAGCACAGTCACTCCACCAGACTTTTATCTCTAAGTATTTGTAATGAACCTTCACGTACTCAGGTTAAGGGCACCTATTATGGTGCCTTCCTCTCCTGAACAGATTCACCACTTCCTATTATTTAGCTATGGCTTCACACAGTGAGATTAACTCTCTTTTCAACATAGATTTGGACAGATGTGTTCAACCTCCTACGACAGATTGAGTTTGTGTTACTTTACAACCTGCAACATCTGCACAGTTTTGGTATGTATGAATATTAGTACTGGGTCTGTCTTCACATGATACCTAATTCTTCCTAGTACTATAATAACAAGCTATAAATTAATCTACACTTGCCTCAGTTATAGGCAGAGTATGTGTTTTATCACTATATGGAGCGTACTGGAATAGAAATCATTCATATTTAACGCTGTTCGGTTCACTGACCTAGAATGCTGCATGTTACCAAGTCCTAGCACTTGCAGTGCCCTTGTATGGCACTGGGCATAATTGATATTTTACTAGATATATTGCATCTTTCATGGACAATTCCCAGCATGCTCCTGACTAGCTGCAATTATACTTACAATGGCATAACACTTAAAGGTTATAACTTGATTGGTTATGCATTTCCTAGCACTTGTTGCCCCTTTTTTAATGTAGAACATGACATTTACTTATTGCATCACAAATAAGATAATGTACTAAGAGACATGCATAGCCAGTGACAATAGTTATATAAAGTCTGTATCATGTGCTGAACTGGTTGTAGATGAGATCACTCATACTATACTGGAAGATATTACCAATTTGCTAGCTGACAGATTCAGGGCAAACTTCACCTCCCTATCTCCACCCACCATATTGCAAAGCATACCTGATACCATCCCTATGCCCAGTATCTCTAGAGAACAGAACATCTCTGCACTTGCCAAGGCCAAAAACACGGACTCAACAGACCAGATAATATTCCAGATTGTTTACTAAACAATCTAAAACAAGACCTAGTGGACCCACTTGGTGTTCTCTTTAATCATAGCTTGAGAACTGGCTATGTTCCTGCAGAATGGAGAACAGCAACAGTAATCCAGCTACACAAAGGGGGGGCCATCAACTGGCCCTGGGAACTACAAACCCATAAGTCTAACCAGCCTCATCTGCAAGG
>NC_056739.1:349971161-349983661 GCF_019279795.1 Protopterus annectens
TAGCAATCTAGAATGTGTCACTCTCAAATAAGGTCTATATTCTGCCACAGGGGAACCATCATCTAGCAATCTGGAATGTGTCACTCTCAAATAAGGTCTACATTCTGCCACAGGGGAACCATTGTCTAGCAATCTGGAATGTGTCACTCTCAAATAAGGTCTACATTCTGCCACAGGTGAACCATCATCTAACAATCTGGAATGTGTCACTCTCAAATAAGGTCTGCATTCTGCCACAGGTGAACCATCATCTAACAATCTGGAATGTGTCACTCTCAAATAAGGTCTACATTCTGCCACAGGTGAACCATCATCTAACAATCTGGAATGTGTCACTCTCAAATAAGGTCTACATTCTACCACAGGTGAACCATCGTCTAACAATCTGGAATGTGTCACTCTCAAATAAGGTCTACATTCTGCCACAGGTGAACCATCGTCTAACAATCTGGAATGTGTCACTCTCAAATAAGGTCTACATTCTACCACAGGTGAACCATCGTCTAACAATCTGGAATGTATCACTCTCAAATAAGGTCTACATTCTGCCACAGGTGAACCATCGTCTAACAATCTGGAATGTGTCACTCTCAAATAAGGTCTACATTCTGCCACAGGTGAACCATCCACCGGCATATTATCCAAAGATAAACCCTGAACAGAAGTATGAGACATTACAAATTAGTAATACTTAATATTAATAAAATAATTAAATTAATAATTTGTCATTGATAATTACAAAAGCAGGATTCAAGGATGCAGACCAGTCCCAGTGCCACATATCACAGACTTGGTGAGAAGTACATGAACAATTATGAATAATTATATTTATTCCAAACTAGCTTTTAAGATGGTGTTAAGGAATGATGTATTAAAGTAATATCCTCCCACACATTATATATTTGCTTAACAAAAATCAAAACTTTAGTCTTGTTGTTATTAAACACCAGAAACGATATTGATAGGGCAAATAAATGTTACAGAAATGGATCTGCAGCCTAAGCATTCACCATTATTTCTTTCATATTCTATGATTCAACCTTCCTTAATACTGTATTTATTAAAATACTGTTGTGAGTGATGTATAACTATTCAGGGCTACATTTATATAATTGTTTGTTTGCTTTGGCACTCCTTGCATAGGTAAAAGTAAAGTGGGTCATTTTCTAAATATCCAACCTTAAAATAAGAATCTGTACCCTAGAATAGAAGTGAACTGTGAAACAGAATCGAGGAGGAAAATAACCATTAAATATCTTTGTTTTTTAACAGAAAGTAATTATGGCATGAACAAGTGAAAAATTATGGTAGCTAGATGACATGGTTAGGTCATGTATTTCTCAAATTCACAAACTGCTAAAACTCATGCATCACCAAAGGCTTATATTGCTTGTTCATTCAGTCACTGTATATTTTCAGCTTTTGGTATGCTAATTTGAAATAACTTAACCGTTTATTTCATCATGGAGTTCACTTTTGTCTTCAGAAGTGAGTCAAATTAATGTTTTAACATAGAAAAGAAATTCCAACTTTAGAGTACTGAAACCATATTTGCATTAGGTTGTAAGAAATGTATGACTTTTTTCAATAAAGAAACATCACAAAAATATACAATAAAAATTTACATAAAAAAGTCCAACCTGATTATGTTATGACACTGGCTTTAATTTGTCAAAGGGAGTAGCTTCCATAGCTTTTAATAAAAACTCACAGTTAAAAGCTAGGGTTACATTATGTAAGTGCAGGACAAGTAATCTGTAACTTTGAACCCTGGGGATTACCAGCAAGAAAAACAAAAGTTATGTATTTACCTTAATGCTACACCCGTGTCATTTGTTCTGTCCGGCACAACAGTTGGGTTATTGGGTCTGACCCTAGCAGTCTTTTTCAAGAGTTTGGATTTAGGGCTCTAACTCCTCCCCTTCCCAGAATTCCCCTCATTCCCTGATTACCTCACATCTTGTTTACCTAATTGTAGCTGATACTACACCTACTGAGGACAACAAAGACCTACCAACCTGTGACAGCAGCTGGCTATCCAAAAAAATACAAGGCCCATAGTTAAGTCCAACAGATGAAACAGGAGTCAAAACAATGACAGCTTACAATGGGGAGGGATGGAATGCTGAGCTGGATGGATAAAGGCAACATGGATCTCTTGTTATGGTAATTACATAAACATTCATATCCGATGTTGTCTTTTCCATCAACAGATAGAACAGATTCCCAAGCTATCCAAGAAACCAGGTGGTCTGAAGAAAGGATATTCTGAAGTATGGTGGAGGTAAAGGACTATGAGATTTAGATTGTACATCCAGTCTGAAATGCAACACAAAGATATGATGTGCAGACCAAGGAGTGACCGCACAAATTTCATCAATGGGAACAGTACTGAAGAAAGCCATGGAAGTAGCCACGGCTCTAAATGAATGAGCCTTTGGTTTGCCAGGTAAAGATAACCCCATTTTGTCATAAACAAAGGAAATACAGTTAAAAAACACTTGGACAAAGTCAGTTTAGACACTCCTGTCCCAATTTAGTCTTTGAAAAGGAAAAAAGGCTGGTCTGACTTTCTGATATATTTCATTTGATATAGATAAAAACTGAGGTGATGAACATCCATCAGATGCAGAGTATATTCCACTTACAAAAATTTGGAAAGAACAATGATAGATTGATCATCTGATTAAGATTCACTTCACAGGCCACTTTTTGGTAGGGAATGAAGATCAGTATGAAAAGATACACTATCCTTGTGAAATACAATGTACGGAGGTCAGCAAAATAATGCTTGTATCACAGAAGTCATCCTGGCTGAAGCAATTGTTACTAGAAAGATTGTTTGTTTTTCAAGTAAAGAATTCCAGGTTCACTTATGAGGCAGTCTTAAAAGGAGACATAATTAATGCCTGTAACATGGTAGTAATGTCTCATGGAAGAATTGGATCCCTAACTGAAGAACTTAGGAGAAAGGTCCTCTTCAAAAAGGCTTTGGAAATGTTCAAAGAAGCAGTGAAAGTTTAATTTTGGCCCATGTGGAAATTAGAAATGGCTGCTAACTGCACTTTGATGGTTGAGAACCTAGCACCTTTCTGACACAATTCCAGTAAGAAATCTAAAAATGGATGGTAGTGGAGACGAAAAAGGGCCCAAACCTTTTGAAGAATCTGAATGTTTTCCATTTGCTAAAGTAAACCTTCCCAGTGTTTGGCTTTTGTAAGAATGACAAAATATGAATGACTGGAGAAGACAGGCCAGCATCTCTGGCCACCATTAGAACTGGAGAAACCATGCAGTCAATCTCAGTGTTTTCATATCTCAGTGAGGGTGACCAGATGGTGAAGCAGAAGGTCTGGATGCAGATCCAGTACCCAAGGAGGCTATTTCATACTAGGCCAGAGAAAGAAGAACCAAACCTGTTGGGGCCAAAAGGCCGTAATGAGAATTAGCATTGCCTCATGGTTTTATAAAGAAATTTGGTTATCAGGGGAAGGGGTGGAAAGGCATATAGGAGGCCCTGGGGACCAATTATTGAGCAGAGCATCCCTCGATGACTGTCCCTTTGGGGAAATCAAGACAAAGTAGCTGGTGCATTTGTTGCTTAGATGGGGGGCAAAAAGATCACAGCAAAGCTGGCCCCAGCCACTGAAAATCATTGTCACCATTGTTTGATTGAGGAGCCAATTGTAAGGCAGAAGAATTGGCCAGCTCCGTTTGCCTGCTAGAACACCAGAAGTCCCCAGGATGTGCATTGCAACTAGAAGGCATCAGGAAGACATCGTCCATTGCTACACTCTCATGGCTCCCAAGCACAGTGAGACTGAATGGGTTCCTTCTTGCTTGCTAACCAGTGCCATGTTGTCCTTCTGGTTAGATATCACACCCTCAGACAGAGAGTTTTGAAATGCCTGCAACACTAGGAGGACTACCCAAGACACTGATGTGATGACTGGCCTCTGTGGACAACCATGTGCCTTGAACCATCTTCCTTTCGTAATGCCCCCACCCACCCCAGAAGGGAAGTATCCATGGTTATAATGGCTACTGGGGGTGGAAGGGTGAATGGTCAGTCCCATGATGTTACTATCAGTGAAGTCAACCTCCAATGGATGTGGTTCCTGCATTCTGGTGCAAGACATTCTGGGACATGAAGGGATTGCTTCATCAAAGACCATTGTAATGAGAGTGTATATTGCAGGACTCTCATGTAAAACCTTACCTGATGTACTATTGTGGTCAGTGGAGCCCAGTAGTCAAAAAGCAAGTCTTGCTGCAGGGTTGGGATGAGAAAGGACCTCAGAAGCTATCTGACACATAGACAAAATTCTGGATTGTGGAAGTCTGGCTATCTGAGTAGTTGAGTCCAGGTGGCATCCTTTGAATGCTATCATCAGTTTTGGTGTCAGCTGGCTTTTGGCAAGATTGATCATAATTCACAAGTATGGATCTAGATGGAGCAAAAAGTCCCTGCACTGAATTAGTAAATCCTGGAAGATGTGGTGAGAGGCCAGTCAGTCATCCAAGTAGAGGAACACCTTGCAGTCTGAGATATGCTGCCATCACTGTCATGCAGTCGGTGAACAGCCTGGGGGCTGTTGTGAGACCAAAGGGCAGGGATCTGAAATTAAAATGACTGTCTCTCAGCCAGAAATGGAGAAATCTCTTGGACTGCCTTGCTAACTTTATATGATAGTAGGCATCCTGAAGATCTATTGAGCACATCAAGTCATTCTTTCTCAAAAGAAGAAGATTGGACAGAAATGTGACCATCTGGAACTTTGTCTGTTTCACAAACTGGTTGTCATAGCTTAAATCCAGAATGGGCCTGAGCTCCCCTATTTTTTTTAACCAAAAAGTACCTTGAATAGACTCTGGATCCTTGCTAGTATGATGAGACCTCCTGGATAACTTGTTTTTCTAGCAGGTTTGCAATCTGCATTGCTGCCAATTCCATCTACTGGGTGGAACATCAGGAATTCTCTTTCTCTTTTGGGGAGGGGAAAAGGGAATTAATGTAGCCTCAGGTTATTATCCTCTGCCCCCAGGAATCTTGAGTGATAGATGCAGGGATAAGCACCCCCACCTACCTCCAGACAATGTCAAGCAACCATTCAGGAGCATTGGAAGGGTTTCTCAGTGAAGAAACCTTGGAACCCTTGATTTTGCAGTCTGCCTCTGCCACTGGTTATTTCCCCCTCTGCCCTGGAGAGGTCTGTCAGCAGAAGCATCCTTGCTAAAACCCTAGAACTTTCAAAACCACAATGTTTTTACACCCTTCTTGTTCTGGGAAAATGTCCTCTTTGAGGAGTGGAAAAGTAAAGCCAACTGCAGTCAGGGTCTTGCTCTCTGGTAAGCTTTTCTTTAACCTTTTGTCCAAAAAGGGTCAAACCATTGAAGAAAGCATTGATAAAGTATGTCTTGAAGCCTTCCATGAAATTGCATAGGTGAATACATGCAAGCCAATAAATAGCAGTGCCAGTACCTGCTACCCTCTCTGTGCCATCAGCAGCAATACAGAGCAGATCTACATACTGGTCGACTGTATGTAGATAGCCATGACTCCACTGATATCTGGATGTCTGCAGGCAGATTACTTGAGAGAGAGATCTGGAAATGGATCATGTGGACCAAGTAGTTCAGTGCTCTGATGGCAAATGCTGCTAAAGCAAGCATCCAGTTCCCAAATCTGTCCCATGTCCTAGATTATCAATTAGAGGGAGGAACAGATGTGCTCTCCTCTGAGAGCTCCTTTGTGGTGGCTGCCTTAACAAGCAGAGTATCTACTAGAGAACCCTTGCTCAATTAGGACTTCTTTCTAGGAGCAACCAAAATCTTGTCCAATTTACATGGGATCATCTCCACTACATCAGGTTCCTTCATGCCTCTCAACCTCTTAGAGCAAGAAATCTGGACAAAGCCAAAAATAATGGGAGACAAAGGCACAAAATAGGGACATCTTTTAAATACTGCCCTTACGAACTGATTAAGCTGATAGAATAACATGCTCTGCATTAGCATGGATATTCTGAAGGGTATGAATTCCACAACTAGACAGCCACGGTGGTGCAGTGGTTAGTGTTGTCACCAGACAGCAAGAGGTTCTCCAGTTCGATTCCCAGCTGGGGTGCCTTCTGTGTAGAGTCTGCATGGCCTCCATGCAGTTGCGTGGGTTTCCTCTGGGTGCTCTGGTTTCTTCCCACATTCCAAAGACATGCAGTAGGTGGATTGGACATTTTAAGTTGGAAATAGGTGCAAGTGAGTGGTATGGATGAACTACCAGGGCAGGGCTAGCCACCCGGTGGTGTAAACCTTGGCCCGAGATGTTTGTCACTGTTGAAGTGACACCCCAACCCATGTGCAAAAATGAGAAAAAGGGGTTGAGGATGGATGGATAGATGAAGTCTACAACTCAAATGTCTGCCATTATTTTCTGACTTCAATCCTCAATGATTTTCCAGAAAACCACAATTTTATGAGAAATAGACCAAATATGAGGCAAAAATCTGGACAGGTATGGGTTCTTTTCAGGACCACTAAGGGACCAGATGTGTTAACTCATCAGCAGGTTGGACCACCCAGGAGGTAGATGAGCCAGCCCCAAATACCTCAAGGAATACCAACGTCTCTGGGGAGGGGACTTTGGTGGACTAACCCACTCCCTTTGTTTCATCAATTCTAGAATACCTCCAAAGGAGATGTCTTTGCAGAGGGGGATCATGGGGAACCCTCCCCTTTGCTGAAATTGGCATATTCCATGATAGACTCTGGAGAGAAGTCTAAGTGCCTTCTATTACAGGCCTGTTTCCTATGACCCTCCCCCATACCAGTTTCTAAAGAACGGATGGAATTGGATGTTAAGTTTGCCAAGCAAGAACTCTCAAGGCTTATCAAGGCTGACTGCATCTGTCAGACTAGATGAGTGTAGACAGTTACAGAATCCACAGAGGGGGTCAAGATGGAACCGAGTGGCACAGAGGACACTTCTTTCCTATATGCTATATGACTGCAAGCTGGGAGCCATTATTGAATCCCCAAATGATGTGGATATTCTACAAAAGGGCCTTACAGAAATAGATGCTTGGTGCCAGAGCCATGGGCTCAAGCTCAATGCCAAGAAATGTATAGTTATCTCCTTTGGGAAAAAAACATGTACCCATGAATTACCATATAGGTGGCAGTACACTAAACACCAAAAGTGTGATAAGAGACTTAGGGACGCAGGAGGACATTGGTTTTACCTTCGATAACCACATAGCCACAATAGTCAGGAAATCCTTCTATGTGGCACACCTCATCACTAAGGGCTTTTTATCCAGAAAAAAGGAGGTCATTGCCCCACTGTACTCATCCCTCATTAGACCCATTATAGAATACAATGCCCCGTTTGGTATGTACCTCTCAAGACATCTGCAACAACTGGAAAGGCCGCAGAAATACCTCACTAAAAGAATCACAGGCCTAAAGCGGATGCCCTATGCTGACCGTCTAAAAAACTCCAGCTATACTCTGTCACATATCGTCTACTCAGAGGCGATCTCTGCTAAACAATTAAGGCCATGTCAAACCCAGAGCTGTTGGACATGCTACACTTAAAGAAATCCCAATCCCTCAGAGCCATATGCTCCACGGAACTAAATCTTGTCATCACAATGAACAAAACATGCTGGAAGGATAAGTTCCTGACCCAGAGACTCCCCAGACTCTGGAATAGACTGCCCATACATGTCAAGCAGAGTGCCTCTTTGGCCCTCTTCAAAAGAAATCTTGACGATTGGATGGGAGATAGGAAATTCACCCTGGGGATCATTTCAGTCACCCTGCTAGACAGGGGTCCAGGGAAGTAAATATTGTGGGAAGAAATAGCCAGGGAATTGTTATGGATAGGCTCGTATAGGCCCTAGGGCTGATAGCCTAGTACCAACCTATGAACCTATATCTGGAGAAGACCCTCTCAAAGGCCTCAAAAGCCAAAGCTCAGACTGGGAAGAAAGTTGTATCTCCCCAACCCAAGGAATTCAGAGATGGAATGTCCCCAGCTCTAGTCTGACTCAGCTTCTAAGACAGAAAACAGCACTAAACCATCCAGAGCTGGAAACATCTAGGGGCAAGGATGCCTCCAAAACTTGGAAGTTGAACTCAGCTCCCTAGCCTCAGCTCTTACACTTCAACTCCAGGACAGTCCTAATCCAACAGAGTCAAGAGAGTGAGGGAAACAGGCTGAGCTGAAGTCGATAGTGCTGTTATCTCTGACACAGGTGCCCATTGGAAGTAATTCAGAGCTGCAGACATCAAATCCAAAAGTTGATCCAGCACAGGAGAAACTAATGGTGAGGTGGTAGGGACCATGCCTGGAGCCACAGGTGAGGTAGGTGCCAGGAGAACCCCCAGCTGGATTTGGGTCCAAAGGAACTTCTGCATCATCCTGCTGACATCGCCATCTGATATGCCCATCAAAGATGGGAAAGCCCTGAAGGACAAAGTCATCGACATTGTTTGAGCATTGGGAGGTATCTTTTAAAATGGTGAATGGAGCCTAGAGCTAGCTGGCTCCAGGGAGAAATGATAGGGTGGAGATGGGGAATGGATCTGTACATAATGGAGTCTTCTTTGCCAGGTTGAATGGGCCTGATAGATCTAGAGAGAGCTCTACCTTGACTTTTCTTGATTTTTTCCCACTTCTTTTCCTTCTCCTTACCTCTCGCTTTTTTCTTCTTTTCCTTCTCCTTACCTCTCACTTTTTTCTTCTTTTCCTTCTCCTTACCTCTCACTTTCTTCTCCTTTTCCTTCTCCTTACCTCTCACTTTCTTCTCCTTTTCCTTCTCTTTACCACTCGCTTTCTTCTCCTTTTCCTTCTCCTTACCTCTTGCTTTCTTCTTCTTTTCCTTCTCCTTACCTCTCGCTTTTTTCTTCTTTTCCTTCTCCTTACCTCTCGCTTTCTTCTCCTTTTCCTTCTCCTTACCTCTCGCTTTCTTCTCCTTTTCCTTCTCCTTACCTCTCACTTTCTTCTCCTTTTCCTTCTCCTTACCTCTCGCTTTCTTCTTCTTTTCCTTCTCCTTACCTCTCGCTTTCTTCTCCTTTTCCTTCACCTTACCTCTCGCTTTCTTCTTCTTTTCCTTCTCCTTACCTCTCGCTTTCTTCTTCTTTTCCTTCTCCTTACCTCTCGCTTTCTTTTCCTTTTCCTTCACCTTACCTCTCGCTTTCTTCTTCTTTTCCTTCTCCTTATCTCTCACTTTCTTCTTCTTTTCCTTCTCCTTACCTCTCGCTTTCTTCTTCTTTTCCTTCTCCTTACCTCTCGCTTTCTTTTCCTTTTCCTTCTCCTTACCTCTCGCTTTCTTCTTCTTTTCCTTATCCTTATTTGCCTTCACTTTGTCAGATTTCTTACAGGAGGAAGAGGAAGTTTCAGAGGTTGAAGGTACCAATCCTTCCACTTGAGCAGGGAGTATGCTCTCAAGTACCAGCTTATACCAATGGCCAGCAAGTGCTCTGGCCATGAATGAGAAACAGGCTTCCCACTCATCTTCTAGTTGATCTACACCTAAGCAAAAGATACAAAAGGAATGGTCTTTGGGTGGAATTCTGTGCCATTTTTAAACCCAGAGGACTTGTCTGTCATGGTAGCAAAAAGTATCAACAACAATCACCATGGAAAAACATCTTCCTATAGAGAAAAAAAATCAAGCTTCAGCAATAAGAAAAACAGTAATGACTATGCACTGAAACACTAAGACTATTAAAAAACTAGGTTAAGCAAAGATGAACAAACATTTTGTGTGTGCATGTAGGAAAGGCAGGAAGAAAAAGACAAGTCTCTTAGAAAGGGATAAAGATTGAGAAACCACACAAACTACAGAAACCAAGGGGAAAGAACTAGAGAAATAGTTAAACGCCTAGCAGAAAAAGCCTAAAACAGATGAATATAAAATCAGTTATCTAATCACAGAATACAGATATCACAAAGCGTCTTGATACATCAAGCAGCAAATGAGATCTGAGGCAAATGGGGACAAGGGGAATTATGGGTTGGGGAGAAGTGAGAGCCCTGAATCCAAGCTGTTGAAAAAAAGCACCAAGGTTGGATCCGATGTGATCTGATAACCTAACTATTGAGTCAGACAGAAAAGACAACACCAGATCTAATAAATAATTATTCACTCATTTATTCATTCTAGTCATTCATTTATTCATTCATTCATTCATAGGTTCATAGGTGTGTACTAGGCTAATGGCCCTGGAGTCTTTATAAGCCTAGCCCATAAGATTACCCTGGCATCGTGCCACCCGACCTTAGTTCCCAGTGCCTCTGTCAAGTACAGCCACTGGAGTGATCCCCAGGGTGTATTTTCTATTTCCCATCCACTCATCAAGATTTCTCTTAAGAAGGCCAGTGAGGTGCTCTGCTTGACATGTATGGGAAGTTTATTCTATAGCATGGGCAGTCCCTGGGTTATGAACCTGTCCCTCCAGCTTGTTCTGTTGATTGTGGTAATGAGGTAGAGGTCTCTGGAGTGTGTGGTGCGGATGGATTGGGATTTCTTTAGATATAGAATTTCTAACAGAGCTGGGTCAGACATGGCTTTGTAAGTCAAGCAGAGATCGCTTCTAAGTAGGCGATATGAGACAAGAGAATAGTTGGAGTTTTTTTAGTCTGTCCATATAGGACAAGTGTTTAAGGCCTAGGATCCTCTTTGTGAGGTAGTTTTGCGGCCTCTCTAGTTGTTGAAGATGTCTAGTGAGGTATATGCCAAATGGGGCATTGTGCTCAATGATTGGCCTAATGAGGGAAGAGTAGAGGGAGACAATGACCTCTTTCTTTCTGGATGCAAAACCCTTAGTACTGAGATGTGCCACATAGAAGGACTTTCTGACCACAGTGGCAATGTGGTGGTCAAAAGAGAGGTTGCTGTCAACCTGTGTTCCCAGATCTCTTATAATGCCTTCTGTGTTCAGTGGACTACCATTGATGTGGTCATTCATGGGAACCAGGTTTTTCCCAAAGGGGATAACGACACATTTTTTGGCATTGAGCTTAAGGCCATGGTTCTGACACCAGTCGTTGGTCTCAGTGAGGCTTTTCTGTAGGATGTCAACATCACTTGGGGAGTTAATAATAGCTCCCAATATGCAATCATCTGTGGACTTTGTCAGCCAGAGTCCCTTCGTGTTGGCCTGGACTTCAGAGAAGTATACACTAAACAGGGCCCAAGACCGAACCCTGTGGGACTCCACTCATGACTGATCAGCATTCTGACTTGTAATCAGCTACTTTCACACTGTGGTTCTATCTGTGAGCCAGTTTGCAACCCACTTAGTGATATACTGGTTGATGTTTAGCTTAGTGAGTTTTTCTTTGATTCCTGAGTGGGGAATGGTATCAAATGCCTTGGCCAGATCAAGGTAGGCTGTATGAATCACCTTGCCTTCATCCACAGCTCTGGTGAATGACTCAAAAAAGTCAACCAGGTTGAGCAGGCATGATCTACCCTTCACAAAACGAAACTGTGTGGGATCCAGAGTTTGGAGATTCCCTATATCATTATTTATTAGGTCCATGTTGATGCGTCCCATAGCTTTGCATGTCAGACTCATCAGGCTAATGGGGAGATAGTTCCCAGGGTCTGTAATCGTTCATCCTTTGTGGAGCAGGATGACTGTAGCAGTGCACCATTTGGTAGAGACAAAGCCTGAGGTGAGGTTGTGCTTGAACAGGGCACACAGGTGAGGTGCCAGTTCACTCTGTAGTTCATGTAGAACACAGCCAGGGATATTGTCAGGTCCCATAGAAGCTGTATTCTTGGCCTTGGACAGTGCTGTTTTAACCTGTGCAGCAGTAATACTAGGTGCCTGGCAATCTACTGGTATTGTGATTGGTCCTTTGGGGGGTAAAGTTAACACTAAATCTGTCGGCCAGTATATCGGCAATATCTGTTGGCTCGGTATAGGAGGTACCATTGTGCAGTACCTCAGAGAAAATCTGGGTGTTGCCGTGGAGATTCTTTACATAACTACAGAAGGCCTTGTGGTTGTCTTTACTATCTGCTGCAATCCTGCTTTCATAGCTAGCTTTAGCGGATATGATGAGGGATCTCAACTTTTTGTTGAGGCTGATAAGGGAGTTTTTCCAGTCTTGAGACTTCACCTTATTCTGCATCAGTTTCCTCATTCTGTTGTAGAGTTTGTTTATGGCAGGGTACTACCAGATTGGCTTCCTTTTTTTTTGGAGGAGAGCGTCTTGGTTCTATTGGGTATGATGAGATCCATGCATTTGTGTACATGTTTGTACAGTGCATTGGTATATGATTCTGCGGTCATGCAACTATTCTCCATTTGCATGGGTGCTGTGAAGTTAGCTACCTCTGTTTTTAGGAGCCCAAAGTTAGCTTTGGAGATGTTTTTCATGGTGGTTACCTTTGCGGGGGGGGGTGTATTTCTAAGATGATTCGTTTGTGGTTGGATCTAACCAGGGAGGGGTTGACTGTTTGTGTAGAGCAATGGTCACCCAT
>NC_056739.1:349988661-349991161 GCF_019279795.1 Protopterus annectens
TCACAAGGCTTTCTTTAGTTATGTTAGGAACCTGGGTGGGAATTCCCAGATATGCTCAGAATTAGTCCAAAATGACAAAAAATACACTGAACCCACAGACATTGCCAACATCCTAGCTGACAGGTTCAGCGCAAATGTCTCCCCCCCCTCCCCACCAAAAGGGCAAATATCTATCCCAGCAGAGTGCTGCCCCCCTGACATCTCAGATGCTCAGGTAAGGGCCGCCCTCTCCAAAGCAAAACACACAGCATCAATGGGATCAGACGGTGTCCCGGCTGCATCCTACATGAACTCCAAGAAGAGCTAAACCCAAACATAAAACTACTGTTCAGTCTCAGCCTTACTACAGGATATGTACCCAAAGAGTGGCGTACAGCAACAGTGGTCCCTCTCCACAAAGGTGGTGCCTCAACGGATCCTGGAAACTATCGCCCGATAAGCCTGACTAGCTTGGTCTGCAAAGCTATGGAAAGGATCATCATGGACCTTATAAATAAAGATATTGGGGACCTACAGACACTGCATCCTACCCAGTTCGGCTTTGTTAAGGGCAGATCCTGCCTCTTAAACCTGGTCAATTTCTTTGAAACAGTCACCAAGGCCATTGATGTGGGTAAGGTGGTCCACACAGCCTACCTGGACCTCGCAAGAGCCTTCGATACAATACCCCACTCGGGCATTACAGATAAGCTCACCAGCTTAAATATAAACCACTATGTCACTAGATGGGTTGCAAACTGGCTCAAGGACAGAACCCACATGGTTAGAATTGCTGGAGCCATGTCAGACTCCAAACCAGTTACAAGTGGCATCCCACAAGGCTCAGTCCTGGGACCTCTCTTGTTTGGTATATATTTCTCAGAGGTACAGGCCAACACGGAAGGACTGTGGCTGACCAGGTTCACAGATGACTGCAAACTGGGTGCCATAATCGACTCTCCAGCCGACACAAGCATCCTCCAAAAGGGCCTCATAGAAACAGGCAACTAGTGCCAGAGCCATGGCCTCAAGCTAAACGCCAAAAAGTGTATAGTCATCCCCTCTGGCAAAAACAAAGTGCCCACAAATTACCACATAAGTGGTAATCCATTAAGTACGGAAGAAGTAATTAGGGACCCGGGGACCCAAGTTGATAGCAATCTCTCATTTGACAACCACGTGGCCAAAGTGGTTAGAAAAACATTTTATATAGCCCACCTAATCATGAATGGATTCACATCTAGATCAGGGGAGGTCATCGTGCCTCTTTACTCATCCCTCATCAGGCCCATAATTGAGTACAATGCCCCTTTTGGGATGTACCTTACCAGACACCTGCAGCAACTGCAAAGACCCCAAAAGTACCTCACCAAGAGGATCAAAGGGCTCAAACAGATGCCATATGCTGCCCGGTTAAAGAAACTCCAGCTCTACTCAGAGGCATACCGCCTGCTCAGAGGTGATCTGTGCCTGACATATAAAGCCATGTCCAACCCGGAATTAATGGACATGCTGCACCTCAGAAAATCCAAATCCCATTGAGCTACGTGCTCGAGAGACTTGAACCTCAGCACTGAAATAAATAGGACATGCTGGAGGGGCAGATTCATAACCCAGAGGCTCCCTTCACTCTGGAATAAAATCCCAGTCCAGGTTAGGCAGAGTCCCTCATTGACTCTCTTCAAGAGGAATCTTGATGAGTGGATGGGGGATCATAGGTTTACCCCGGGTATCACTTCTGTGTCACTGTTAGACAGAGGCACAGTATACTAACCTCAAAAAAGGGCATAGCAAAATTAATTTAAAATGGGTGGCGAAAGCCAAACACACTCTGGCTAGGCTTATAAATGCCCTAAGGCAGATAGCCTAGTATGAACCGATGAACCTAAGAACCTATGAATGGTTTATGCTATATAATTTTTTTTTTTTGTTTTTGTGAAGTGCATAGAATCTTAAGTACTGTACAAACTTGAACTTGTCGAACAAAGTGTTTTTACAAAACAGGTGACAACTTGAATTTCAAAATTTGGTAGTGGACCCACAGACACACAGACACACACACACGTATGTATATATATATATATCTATATATATATATATATATATATATATATATATATATATATATATATATACACATACACACACACACACACACACACACACACACACACACACACACACACATATATATATATATATATATATATATATATATATGTGTGTCTACTACGTTTGATTGAAAACTCACTTGACTGAAAATGAAATTACTAAGACCACTTCACTGAAAGCTCACTTCACTGAAACCTCAGTTGACTGAAACTCATTTCGTTGAAAGTCACAAATGGCCTTTTCCCCACTGTAGTGCGACCCTGGAGTTAGTATATAAAGTAAGGGGGGTGTGGGGGACTCAGCCTCCCACATTGGGGGTTGTGGGGGGTGAAGCCCCCCACATATCTTGGTTATATATTCTCTTTTGGAAACATTTATTGCACTTGTATCACTGTGTATAGTTTAAAAT
>NC_056739.1:349993661-350021161 GCF_019279795.1 Protopterus annectens
TCTTTAAAGACCCTGTTTTGCCATTTTTGCCTGCATGCAATTAACTGATCCAAGAAAGTCCAATTTTCCAGCAGCACTTAGTACTAGAGAACTGATTACTGAAATGTCATAAATACTGGACGAATGTTTCCAAGCCTTCAGCTTTTTTTTTTTAACTTTTGAAAGATCTTCATGATTTGCTAATGTCTTCTCAACAGTACCCGTTATTGTGACTTATTATTCCTTATTTATTTACCTGTTGTGTGCTCACTGTTCTTCTTCCTGACAGTATAAGCCGGCTAAGCTATATTGTGTAGTTATTTGTGCACTCTTTGCTTATTATTATATAGCTCTGCTTCTGATATATGTAGTTTATGATTATATCACTCATAGATGCTCCTATCATATCTGTATTAGATTCTTTGTACTGTTATGAGACTGCCCTACACCTGGGACCTCCTTCTAGTTCACCATATTTCACTTTGGTTTTGGTGAGTCAGTATATCTGACTTGTAGGAGATTTGCAATCACCAAGAGTCATGAGACAGGGGACAGGAGTTTCTGATTGAATGATACAAGCTGGGGGACCACATCAGGTTTAGAATTACAAAACTGTATGAGGGCAACTTGCCACTTGTTTTCTTCCTGCATTGTGGTAGTAACTTGAGAGTTATCTTACCACCTTCAGCCTCTTCTCATGCCTATTCTCTAATCCCTATATTGGACTGTGCATGTTTTGTGCCATATTGATCAGGAAAAAGCAAATTGTTAGCTGTGCTTTCAGTATTACCATTGCTTCTGAGGTGGAGAAGGTCTAATAAGACAGGATTTTTTTTTGCCCAGAAGGTGAGACAGATCTCACCCATGTAGGGGCAAGTATGAGAGAGAGAGAGAAAAGGATGAGGGGTTTTAGTGTGTCCAGCTAGCTGAGGGAATTTAGTATTTTCACTGTTTAGACAGAAAATGTTGCACCCTTTCTAGTTTGACAAGGTTTTTGAAGAGGTATATTCCAAACATTGAACTGTGTTCTATGACTGATGATGAGGGAAGACTAGATGGAGATTATGGCATCACTGTACCTGCAGGATATACCTTTGGTAATTAACTGGACAGTGTAAAATAATTTCTTACAATTGATAGATGATGGTTGAAGTATGGTTCATTGTTGATGAAGGTACCTAGATTTCTAATGACAGTGGCAGTCTTAAACAGTATCCCATTTATGTGATGACCAATAGGACTGACTTATTTCCCAAAGGCAACTGTACTATATTTCTTGGTATTAAGCTTAAGGCCCTGGTTGGTTTATTAAGTTTAGGTTCTAGTAAGCCCTTGTTGTGGAATGCAAATATCCATGGGGGAGTCAGTAATGGCACCCAATTTATAAACATCTGCTTTCACATCCAAAAAGTAGATAACAAAGTGGAAGGGACTCAGGACAGAGCTGTGCAGGACACCATTAATGACTTTTAGATGTGAAGGTACCACCAACTCTTAATGTGTGCATTTGGTCAAACTGCCAATTTGCAACACAGTGGGTGAGATGGAGAGGGTATATTTGGACTAGTAAGCTTATCAATAATATCAGCATTATGATCAGTATTGAAAGCTATGGCAAATCCAGAAAAGCGTTATGAGCAGAATTGCCTTAGCCAATGGCATGCTCTGCATTTTCAAAGAAATCAACCAGATTAAGGGCACTGGATGTACCTTTCACAAATCCCAAATAATTAAGGTTGAGGGACTGTAGGTCACCATTTTCATTGTTTAGGTGGATAAAAAAGATGTGTTCCATGATTTTACAGATGATGCTTGTGAGACTAATAGGAAGATAGTTGCCAGAGTCCATGGTGGGGATTCATGATTATTTCTTGAAGGATTATTCTTCAACAAACAAATGCACAACTCTCAGTGAACACTATCTCAAGCTTTTTTGCTGGCAGGAAACCTCCCTGTCCTCCATACCTCCGTACCTTCTGCACACACACACACACACACACACACACACACACACACACACACACACACACACACACACACACACACACACACACACACACACACACGCACACAACTTATATACCAACTCTGTGGACACACAGCAGTAGTGAAAGTGCAACACCTCCCAAAAAGTTGTTGCACTGCTTTCAGATGAAGTATAATCCTTTGACTAATAGTTATATCTCCTGTGGTGGATCAATCATTGTGACATGGCACCATAATGGCCATTCTCCACATATTAGGCACATATCTTCTGGAGATACTAAGGTTGAAAATGTTTAAGAAATATTCAGCGATGTTGTAATTTGCATTGTCTAGGAGACATATTGCCTTGGCCTCTGAAGGTGTTGCTTTTGGTTTTGGATAGAGCTTCTTACATTTTATTTGTAGAGATTTTGATGAAAGAGGAGTTTGTTGACTGAAGGAAGAAAACATGGTGGTGAGTGGCAGGGGTGTTACCAGAATTGAATTTGTCACCTAGGATGCTGGCTATTGTTTTGGGATCAGAATATTTAGTGTCATTTAGTTAGAGCTCAGTGCAATACTTAAAGAAGGCTACTTTTCCATCCTGTGAGATTTCTACTATTAAATCATCCAACAGCACTCTTTTGAGTGGCAAACAAGTTGTACAACTAAGCTTATTTTGTAACTCCTATTATTTTCTCCAATCTATGTGCAAATATTACATGATTTTCTTGCAGATGAATGTCAAGAGTAGATAGTTCTGCATCACAATGCCTCTGTGGTGCATTGCAGTGTGTCTGACAGTAATGCCCTATTGAAGAGGTCATGGATGCAGTTTCATCTCTGCACCCTACCAACTGCAGATTAGATCTTAATCCAACAAGTACAACAAAGCCTTGTTTCATTTCACTATGAGCAGCTATTTTCCAAAATTTCCAACCATTGCTGAGATTGGGGGGTGCTCCATATTACAAAATCCCTTGATAATTACCATTTTAAGAAACTACCATTGTAGCTGTACATAGAGGAAAACGGTCATCTTTTTTCTACCCCTCCTTTTATAACTAAGGTTATTGAAAATGCAATATATGAGCAAATGTATTCCTACCTACCTTTTCATTACTTATTTGATCCACGCAGTCTAGTTTTAGATCTAAGCACAGTACTGCATCAGACCTTATTTAAGTAGTAAGTAATTTCCTTATATCCAATTATTAATGAGAATATTCCATCTTGGTACTCTTTAATCTCACCAGATTTTTCAATTCCATTGAACACAGCATCCTAATCAAGTGTTTCAATCTATGGCACTATTCTCAAAATAGTTTCCTCTTTCCTTTCTGGATATACAGCAAGCAGTTTCAAGTGTCATGTCTTCTGGTAGTCACTTAAATGTAGGCTGATTTGGAGCTCACCTTTGACACCTTTCTGTCCCCACTGTAAAAGCTACCAAGCTACCACTTACAAAGGTCCATTGAGGTAAAGGTATAAGCAGTCCATGTGTTGTCAAGTCTTATGCTGATGATATTCCGATTTATCTTTCCTTTTCTTGGCAGTTTGTGCCAGACTTTAAAAGACTGTCTGCTGTCCATCCTTTAGAGGACAGCTGGAAGATAAAGATTAAAGCTCATTCCAGCAAAGACTGAGGCAGTGCTAGTCCAGGGCCCCATCAGACTATCAGATCATCCTTTACATTTGCCTCTTAATATAGATTGTATGACTAGGCTAGAATGCATATCACAGGTTTGTGAACTTGTAGTGATTCTTGATAAAAGACTCACACTTTAGGACCAGGTACCCACTGCCATAAAGGGATCTTATTTTCAGCTGAGGAACATTCCCAAGATTTGGAACCCAATTTATCTTCAGATATTGAGACAATGATTCATACAATGGTGTTATTTCACCTGGGCTATTACAGTGGTCTTTACTTCAGACTACTGAATCTGGCTCAGTTTTAGCGCCTACAAAATTTCCCAACATGGGTTTTGGCTGAAGCTCTTTTGTCATATCTCTTAATGACTCTGTTGCAGGATTTGCAACAACTGACACTTGCTGCCAGCTCTCTACTTAATACTTCTTCTGCTTAGCTGAAAGAGCTGTTGATATTCCTGACACAGTTCCCCAGTCATCAGGTAAGAAGCTGTCAGCTGTTCCAGTGACCTGCCTTGAAATATTTACCATTTTTTAAACGTACCTTGCTCTGGTCCTTTGTAATCAGCTACAGTCTCTCATTCCTAAAGCATACTCAATGCCATCTTATCTGAAAGACAGCCTGGCTCAACTCCATCCACCAGCCATTTATTTTGGACAGAAACTTTGTACAACCTCTGTCCTTGTGCCTTAAGTAAGTAAGTATTGTGTAGCCAGTCCTTTCTACATCTATTTTAGTCTGCACGGTAACTAGTCTGCAGAGAAGTGCTTCAGTGTTCTAGCTTCTAAGCAGTAGCCTTATAGTCTGTAAACCCTCCTCCACTGACATTCTGCTGGTCAGCTTTAACTCTCTACTTCCTAACAGACACGGAGACTTACTCTTTTCTGTTCTTTTTCCTCATCTCTTTCTTTCTCATATATTTTCTTCAGTTTTTCTAGACATTCTACTCCCATTATTTGTCTCATCCTGTTTCTCTCTCTGCAGTGGCACTATATGCCTTCAAGGAAGTCACCTTTAGTCTCAGTTCCTTAAGTTCATTTTTCATTCCCCCAGTCTTTTGTTAAACTGCTTGCAGTTCTGAGCCACTATTTTATTTTTCCTGTGCTGCAGTCCTGCATTTTGGTCTTAATTTTTCTCATTGTTTTGATACTCTTTTGGGGGGTAGGGTAGCCTAGCCTATGGACTTAGTAATTCGCAGTCCATAGAAACCTCTTCACCATTGGATAATTGGTTAAACAGACAAGTGCAATTTTTAATTTTGCATATCACAATTAGTCTGGATACTTTGATATTGGACTAACAATGTGGTAATTAATTTAAATTACAAACTAAAGATACAAATAAAAATAATCAGCATATTTTGTATTAGCTGAATGGAAGTACTTACTTTAGCTCTAAGGCCACTTCATTGATTGTTTTTGGTGACCTTACCTTCATGCTCCATGTAACAAGCTCTGTTCACCCTCCCTAAGCTGGGGCTCAATTCAGTCTCTTTCCCCACCTCCAATTCCTACCCACCACCACATAAACTAAACTTATGCATCCAAAGCAATATTCATCTAGGCAACTAACCAATTAAACCAATCAGTAAATTAGCAGATAACTAAACTCCCTCCTCAACTACCAATTAAACTTTTCCCACATCCTGACATAAATTCATTCTCATTCAACCATGGCTTACTGCACCTATAAATCCTGATAACTCATTATTTCATAGTCCACCTGGTCTCCATTCTCAGCCACATCCATACAAACCATATTCTCCCACCACAAACAATCACTTTTTCAACTACTCAGTGTATCAGCACAAACAGGGCTGTAACACAGCCCTTCATAACTCCATTACTCTACCCCACCTTCTTCATTCATTACCTCAAACTTAAGAGACAAACTCTACAAATATTATAACAAAAATACACTTAAAAAAAAAACTCTATAACAAATACCCCCCGAACATAGACCCCATATCCAGTGAAATAAACATTAGATGGTGATATACACCACAATCCAGGGACATCCACTGCCAATGCCACCACTAACCCAAAATCAAATAGGTTCCCTATTATATGATCGAAGACGCATTCTGTCAAATGCGTGTTGATCGAACTTGAAAGCACGAAACGGCAAAATACCGAAACGGCATATAAGCAAATTCTTTCCCTTGGAAAGAAATCACTTGGCTGCCTTCGTTATTTTGCCATTTTCATCTCTGTAGTGCGATCTTGTAGTTGGTATATTTAAGTGGGGGGTGGGGGCACACACACCACATTGGAGCAGCATTTTTTTTCCCTGGAAAAAAATCACTGTTCTAGGTGTTTGGGATTGTAAGCTTTCACTTACATGGGGTCGATAAATCAGCGTTCGCTTTTTTAAGCGTTCGCTGATTTAATATAGATCCATCAAATACAACTCCCTCAGATTCCAAAGCATTCCTCATTGCAAATCTTGCACCTGAAAATTTGAAGCATTTGCAAAAAAATAAATTAGCTGCATGTATTGCTAGCCTAATACTCTCCTAATTATAGAAACTTGGATAAAGCCCTATATTAAAGATGAAGAAATGCTACCACCTAGTTACAACATACTGAAGATAGATAGGCAAAACAAAAAAGCAGGAAGTGTAGTCTTCTTATATAAAAATACTGTACAACTTACTCTTTCACCTCTCCTCATCCCAACCTTTAATAATGCTGATATCTTTAGTGTTTGATTGAAGCTAAACCCTATCCAAAACTGCAATTTACATTCCTCCTGGAAATAACATCAGCAACGCTGAAAAATTTCTATCATGGGTCACCTGTAACATCCCATAAGAAAATATAATTTTACAGATTTAAGTACTGACTGTCTGGCTGCCAGTTATCCTCAAAATGCCATCAATCTCTCTGGCCCCACACAACTGATTATCTCTTCCACTCACTACATAAACAACACCAGCAAAGGTTCAGTACTTAACTGGATGCTCACCTCCTCCCCTAACAACATATTCTCCTGTGGTTCTCTCACTAACGCTCTAAGTGATCCCTCCCTACCTTTGTCATCAGATCTCAAAACCACATTCCCAAACCACACTAGCTTAATGAAGTACGCAATCTCTCCCATGTCAAAAAGAAACATTTCTCTAGAATCTACACCTTTGTAACTGGCAACATTTAAAGGCTCGCCCCTTAGATGAAGCTGTTACAGAATTCTCCAGAAGCTTCCTCAATATTCTGAACAGTTTAGCCTTCCTCAGTGCAAAACATGTAAAAGCCATATCAGCTCCTTGGCTAACCAGAACCACATAACATCTAATGAAACTTAGAGACAAGGTCTAGAATTCATAGCTCAACAATAAAACACAACACAACCTAAAAATATTGCAGCTACTCAGAAATCATACTAAATACCAAATCAAAATAGATAAAAACTACCACATTATTTATTTATTTATATTTGATTACTGGGAAAGTCCAACTGGGTAGAAGCCCATTTTCAGCAGAGGCCGGGGGAGCAAAGCTCCAAATTACTGCAAAACATTTTAAGAACAATTTTACAGTCTTCAAAAATAAAACATAAATATCTACAATTTAAATAATTGTAACAAATTAGACAATATAAAAACATTGGTTAAGAATCATCACAAGGTAAATGACAATCATTTAATATTTAGAGAATTTTAGATAGTTTGTAGAGAAATTAAAGGTAAGTTAGTCTAATGCTCTGTAACACATCCCTAGTTTTTGATGAGTTTTTCTTATGCAATTTTGTAAATGCAGGTTAAATGTAAGATTATCATCCATTATCACCCCTGATAATTTGCTATGAGAAGTGACTTCAACGGTTATTTTATTTAAAGAGAGGACTTTAAATTTATGAAAAGTGACTTCAATGGTCATTTTATTTAGAGAGGGAACTTTAAATTTTGCTTTTCATGAAAGAGGTTTTTGGGGGAAATAGTAGTTTGGTCTTTTTTGGGTTGACGTGAGTTGTGAGTTATGAAGCCATGTTTCAGTGGCTGTTAAAGTTTCTTGCTTAATTTTTTTGGAGGTGTACCACATTGTCAGATGTACAAATGAGAGTGGAATCATCTGTGTGTAGTATCTGGATGGCCTGTTGTGTAGATGCATCGAGGGTGTTCATGAAAATGTTAAAGAGGCGGGGACCAAGGATAGAGCATTTTGGTACACCAGTGGTAGCTGAGAGGTAAGGAGAGAGCATGTAGTGCTATTTTACTTGATTGATACCTATTGGACAGGTAGCTTTTGAACCACAGAAGGGTGAGCTGACAGAGACCTAGTCAAGACATTTGAAGTAGAAGTTTGCTGTGACAAACTGTGTCGAAGGCTTTAGACAAGTCTACAAATGAGGAAGAGACTAGTTTGCCATTATCTAGCTTTATTGACAGTATCTATATAGTTTAGAAGGGCAGTGCTAGTACTATGGGAAGCATGGAAGTCATGCTGTGTAGGGGGTAGAAGTACTTCCTGCAGGAGATAGATTAGCAATTGTTTTTGAATGTATTTTTCAAGTATTTTGGCAGTGGGACAATGTGTGACATTTTCCAGAGAGAGAGAGAGAGAGAGAGAGTGTGGTATTCCTGGATTGACCTACTTATAAGGATTGAGACAGGACAGGCAATGCTATTGGTTGCTATTTTTAGGTACTCACTTGGAAGGTCATCAGCTGAAGAAGACCATGGTTTAAGTTTAAAGTAGTTGTATATAAAATGTGGGCACAGGTTTGAAGGTGAAAGTGGATGTGTTTATATGTGGCTGTTGGGCAGGGTCAGGATTAAATGTTGAGGAATCCTTGGTTAGAGATGCTATACTATATATAAAATAAGAGTTGAACTGTATTGCAGTATCGAGTGGTGAAATATCGGGAAAGGGGCCTGTGTTGAATTTTTGGCCAGGATGTAAGATTTCTTTAATGGATGTCCAAAATATTTTATGGGTTGTGTTTAGCATTATTCTGAAAGTTATTATAGTATATTTTTGTCTTCATTTATTTGCTTTTTAGTATGACTGTGAAACATTCTAAAGTTTTCAAGATATTGAGTTATTTTATATTTTTCCATCGACATTGTACTCTTTTTTTGATAACCAAATTCCATAATTTCTTTTAGTCTCTTCCTTCTAGGAGGTGCAAGGCTATTTAGGATATTTAGAAAAGTTGTGCTGAATTCATTTACAGCATCATCTAAGGGGTAGATTTTTAGGAAGTTCCAGTTAATCGATGACAGTGTAGTAATGAACATTTCTGCATTAAACCTGGAAAGGTTGCGTGTTGTTTTATAAATATGCTGTTTAACTGGATGAGTGCGATGTCTGATTATATAGACTGGGAGATGATCACTGAGAGAGTCTGACAATGTACCTTTGGTGGAGTATTTGCTAGGGTCTGATACTAGGATCCAGTCTAAAAGGGAATTTGATGTCTTACTATAATGTGTGGGGCTAGTAATTAGCTGTGTGAAACCATATAAGTTCATGCTAGTTATAGGGGTGTTAGAGTTTATGTCCAACCAGTTGATGTTCACATCACCTAGTAGTATTTTTTCTTGTGGAAATGTTAACCTACAATCCAAAAACCTTCAAAATCCAAAGGCATTCTGGTCAACTGGTACCAAAATTTCAACTCAGGTCATGCCACTCAACCCAAACCCAATAACAAAGACAACACTGCCACTCTCTCTTTAATATGCACTTCATAAACTCAGTCATATCAAGCACCACACCCCTCACACCAGCCCCTCCATCCCCAGCAACATCCGTGACTCTGCCCCCTTCTTACTGCAACCAGTTCCCACTTCAACCATTAAAAAAACTTCTCTTAAAACTAAAACCCACAACTAAACCCCACCACCCTAACACCTGACAATCTCCGCACAGAATATCTAAAAATGGCTGCTGAGGCTGTAGACTATCCCATTTCCATACTTATAAACCTCTCTATCACAGAAGCATACATCCCACCACTATGGAAAAAAAAATGATATCTTACCACTACATAAAGGAGGAAATAACATCACTTAGTAACTATCACACTATTGATATCCTGACCCTCATCTAAAATTCTTGACAAATGCATTCAATCCAAGCTCTGCCAACACCTTGTCAAAGATAAACTCCTCTTCCCCAGCCAACATGGCATCTGCCCCAGTCATAACACTACTACAGCCCTTCTACATTTCATTAATATTGTATACATCCATAGGAATGAAGGAAGGCTAGTATCTGCCCTCTTTCCAGACCTTTGCAAAGCCTTCAACACAGTCTCATACCCCATCCACCTACAAAAACTCTTCAGTCTGGGATTTGATGAAATCTCTACCACATGGTTTAGCTATCTTGCGAACAGATTACAGGCTATAAAATGGCACAAAGACTTCTCCCCTTTCCCCCAGTCTCCACAGATGAGAGATACAATTTTTGGCTCCATTCTTTTCAACATCTTCACTAATAACCTTTCAGATGCCTCCAAATCAGTCACAATAATTTACTATACTGACAACTCCATCTTCTTATGTAGTGCCTAAAATGTTATCATCCCACAACAAATCAAGAATCCTTCTCATCCATTGAAGCCTGGCTAACTAACTCACCTTTTTTTAACCCCCCTTCTGATATTCTCTCAGCAAATAACACTAAAACTGAAATTGTCCCACATACTAAGCTGCCTGGTAATACATTGAAAATAGTTTCAAATTTGACTACCACATCTAACATACAGTAAAGAAAACTTACCAGAAATCAGGTTCCCTATATAGAGTCAAAAATGTCCTCACTGATCAGAAACAATTAGCCTCTACCCTACTATACCCAAGCTCATGGCTTATTTCATTAATATGTATATATTTTATAACACTTTTTATATTTTAGAGTTTCCTTATCGTATATTTATATAATATGTATACAGCTTCCATTTTATAGTTTTGTTGATGAACATTTGTATAATGATTGTGAGATGTTTAGTTACGTTTAAGAGGGTATGTTATAAATTTGCAAATTGATTGGTTAATTAGTTTTTTAACTGAGGGGTGTGTTGTAGTTAATTTCATTTGATTGGATAGTCAAGTTTCATAATACAGGAAGTTTAAATGTTTTTAATGGTCGGATGAAGCTATGTTTTTGTAGTAAAAGCGGTTACCCTGTACGTTTTTTATTTATTATTTATACAATAAAATATTTTTTGGTTTCCCCTCCAGTGGTGGTTGGATATTTGTTTTTTTTTTTCCATTTTGACATTCTGACCTTTGCCTGTCATATTTATTTTTGCTTTATACCACTGAAATGTATGTCAGAATATTGAATTATGCTCATTATCTTCTTTTGGTCAAAACAATAATTTGTATCTGTGCTTTATTGTATCTGCAATGACTCCATTAATGTGCAGACTTTTCAAAATACAGTTGAATTACTTTTTTATACCATGTGTAAACTTTATTTATTTTTATTTTATTTATTTATTTATTTATTTATTTATTTACATTTGTTGTCCGGGAGAGTCCGACTAGACGTAGTCCCATTTTCAGCGGAGGTCCGGGGAGAAAAGCTCCAAACTTAAAATGTTACAAACATAAATACAGTTGGAGAATATAACAGTTAAAGATTTAAAACATAGTTACAGCTGTAGAATATAACACATCAGTATACAACTCGAATCTTTGTCATTTGCGAGGTACATAATAGACATTATATAAAATGTAAATGTTGGCTTTTCTATACTTTTCACTAGATTATGTATACACTTGTAAAATGCTACTTTTTCTACACTATGTATAAATCCTATAAAGGTATAAATGCAATATGTTTTTTTTGGAGCTTTTATCCCCAGGCCTCCACTGAAAAGGGACTCTGTGCCTAGTTGGACTTTCCTGGTCAACAAATGCAATAAATAAATAAATAAATAAATAAACTTGGATGTACAGTTCCTAACTTTCATTTGAAAAGTCTTTAAAGTACCAATGTTTTAGGAGGATCTTCTTAAACTCACACAGGGGTTCTGTTTTTATGTTTATTTTTTTTTTACCACACATGTAATTTCAGTGTACCATGCCAGCTATATTCTTTATATAATAAAACTTGCCTTTATTTGATTAAAAGCTTTGTTGTAAGCACTGAAATGACAAATAAATAGATAAACAAATGACCTTTCTTACCACCCTTTTTGTTTTGTAGCATCTTTTTCACGTAGTATTAGGTATTACACCTGGCTGAAACAATTTTGTATTTTAGAAATTCAGTATTACAGACTATTCAGATGATAATACAGGAATTTCTGCTTGAACATTCTTCCCATGCTTACTTTTGATGTGTTTTGTCAGTATTCCCTCTGAGCCACTTATGAGACCTGAAGGGTTAAAGTCACACAAAGAACAAGTACAAAAACAAATATGTAAGTACAAGAAAAAACAGTTTACAGCATCATTAGGGCAAAAATATACAGTTATACAGATAATAAGTGAAGAAAACAGTTAATCATAAACATTATTAGAGGGTTCACAAAAGGCAATAAATATTTAGCATAAGATGGTAGGTCCCATGGGTGGGAACTAGACTAGCTATCAACTTACATGCACCAGTTCATAGATAACAGGCAAGCTACTAACGATGTTCACATTACAATGTGAAAGATTTGTTAAGTTTAGGTTTGGAATTCTAGAAGTCATTACAAAAGATCTAAGAGGGGGTTGTTGGAAATTACAGATAGAAAGAAAAGAATTCCAGTGGCAGTTAAAATTAAATACCACAACATCACCTGGATTAAATGAAAGTGTTTCTGTTTTACCAATTCTTAAGATGAGGTCCAAGTTTTATAGAGACAGAGTTTCATATGGTGTTTTATTGTGTTTTTAACTTGGACCTTTTAAGCTTTTGTACTAATTAATTTGATCATCTGATCAATTAAGTTATGTGAATGGTTACAAATTAATGCCATGGTGTTCTATTTGTGTTCTGATGAAGTTCCTGTATTAACAGAGATGAAAGCGCTTAACTAAAATAAAAAGTAAAATTTTATTTATTGGTCTTTGAGTCTCAAAAGAGTGTACTTTACTTGAGCCTTATTGTGCTTGAGCCATTTAAACCTTGTTTTTGTTTTCAAAAGTTTTGTATTACAAGTTTTAGTTTTCGGTGAAGAGTTTTGTAACTTGCACACACCTGTTCGTAGATAACAGGCAAGCTGCTAAAGAAGTTCTGAAGGTTTGGTTGAAAAGTCAGTGTTTTCCCATTTGCTTTATTTTTCTTATACATAAGGGAAGGACAATCTGAAAAGTCATATTTAAAATTCTTGCAAATAGTTAAGTATGTCATACGTTCTCTAGCTCTACGAACTCTCTAACAGAAGAAAAGATACACAAACTAAGGTGGGACTGACCACCTATTTGAGTGAATACCTGGGCACCTGCACTGATACTAGCACTGTCTGCTGCGTAAAAAGTGGCCTTGGGGGCGTGGCCAAGATGTCCACAGTATAGCAGCATTTTTTATCAGCTCTGTCTTTCAGCCCTTTCTTTGACTGGATTTTAAGAATAAATCCATCCTATTTCTGTATTTTTGACTTCAATAAATTTTTAAATGATATAGTAAGATAATATAAAAAAATTCATAAATCTTGATTTTTCCTGTCAAAATACTATTAAGAAATCTTCAACTCCAGAACAACATGAGCTTCAACAAATCTACACATCAGGAAACAACCTTTAAAAAAGAACTTCAGTTATTAATAACTAACCTACAAGAACTTTCAACAAAAATAGATAAAATGGATATGAAATTGGACAACTTGAAAAAGAGAAATGTACTCAACAAATGGATCTTATTCATGATGATCTTACCCAACAGAAGAAACCAATATCTGGCATAGAAACAGCACCGAATGACATAGATAGCAGAACTCAAGAAAATGAGCATAATATTGAATTCCTTCTAAAACAAAACACACTACTATTATCAAAAGTTGAAGATCTTGAAAACAGGTCATGAAGAAACAACATAAGAATATTTGGCTTACCTGACAACATAGAAGGAAATGATATGGAGAACTTTCTATCCTCATGGCTTCCTAAAAATTGGGAACTACGAGAAGCTTTATCATATGGTATCAAAAGAGCACATAGATCCTTGGTAACATCTAAAGCAACAAAGGTAGTATTACTAAATCTGTCATAGTAAAATTTATTTCATCCCATGACAAGGAAATGGTATTTAAAGCAGCATGGGCTAAAACACCAATAAAAATAAAAGACAAAATCATTTGTTTTGATAATGATTATTCTACAGCTTTATTATCAAAAAGGAACATTTTCCTACCCTTAATTAAAGAGTTAAAAAGAAATCAAATAAAAACACATTTGATATTTCCTGCCAGACTAAAGATTTTTCATCAAAATGGATACAAAATATTTGAGGACCTGGACTCTGCTATTTCCTTTATTAAAAGCAACAAATTAATAGAAAAAAATGAAGATATGGAATGGGCAAGTACAAGCCTTAAAAGAAATGAGGACATTAATACATGGAAAACCTTTGACCCAAAAAAAAAGCTTAAAAAATGAGTATTATCAAATAACTGCCTCAACAAGTTGTTAATATATTTCATTCTTTAAACTTTTAACAGACAAAAGTATTAATGAGAAAACGTCTTTGTCCAAAATTCTAATTATCCAATTATAATGACCCAATGAGTTGGAGAAGGAAAACTGGATTTCCATGTAAACTTATTTGTTTTAATACTAGTTGGCTTTATTTCAGTTAATGATATGTTTTTTTTTGCAGTTGCATTGTTCTATAGTATTTTTTAATAATATCTGAATTAAGTATTATAGCTAGTATGCTTACTGGCTATATTCAGTACTTTTAGCAATGTTGTATTTTCTTTGGAGAATATTTACCTGGTAGTCCGATGATAATAACCTGTTAAATGGCTATGTTTCATGACAGTCATTTGAATTATAGCATGTCAGCTTGTCTGGGGCTGTTTTTTGTTGTCTTTTGGCTGCATGGTTCTGGTGTGGCTGCACTCACGAATACTAGGGTGATAAATAGTGTAATTGTTCATAGGTTCATAGGTAGGTACTAGGCTATCTGCCCGAAGGCATTATAAGCCTAGCCAGAATTTGTTGGCTTTCACCGCCCCCTTAGATTAGTTCTCTGTGCCTCTGTCCAGCAGAGCCACTGAAGTGATCCCGAGGTAAACTTTCTGTTTCCCATCCACTCATCAAGGTTTCTCTTGAAGAGTGTTAGCGAGGAGCTCTGCCTAATGTAGACTGGAATCTTGTTCCAAAGCATGGTAAGTCTTTGTGACAGGAATCTATCCCTCCAGCATGTCCTATTTATTGTTGTGGTGAGGTTTAGATCCCTAGAGCATGTGGCCCGAGGGGATAAGCTTTTCTTTAGGTGGAGCATGTCCATCAGTTCTGGGTTGGACATGGCCTTGTATGTCAGGCAGAGATCACCTCTGAGTAGGCAGTATGCAACTGAGTACAGCTGGAGTTTCTTCAGTCGTGCTGCATAGGACATCTGTTTGAGGCCAGTGATCCTCTTGGTGATGTACTTCTGTGGTCTTTCCAGCTGTTGCGGGTGTCTTGTAAAATACATCCCAAATGGGGCGTTGTACTCTATGATGGGTCTGATGAGCAATGAGTAGAGGGGCACAATGACCTCTTTTGATCTGGATGCAAACCCTTTTGTGATAAGGTGTGCCATGTAGACGGATTTTTTAACCACTTTGGCAATGTGATTATCAAAGGAGAGTTTACTATCTACTTGAGTCCCCAGATCCCTTATTATGTCTTCTGTATTTAGGGGACTACCACCTATGTGGTAGTTTGTGAGTACTTGTTTTTTCCAAAGGGGATGACTATGCACTTTTTAGCATTTAGCTTAAGGCCATGATTTTGACACCAGGTGTCCATCTCAGTGAGACCCTTTTGGAGGATGTTTGCATCAGCCGGAGAGTCAATTATAGCCCCTAGTTTGCAGTCATCTCTGAACTTGGTCAGCCATAGTCCTCCTGTGCTTGCCTGTACCTCTGAGAAGTATATGCCGAACAGGAGGGGTCCTAGGACTGAGCCCTGGGGAATGCCACTTGTAACTGGTTTAGAGTCAGACCTAGCTCCAACAACTCTTACCATGTGGGTTCTATCCATGAGCCAGTTGGCAACCCATCTTGTGACATAGGGGGCAACCCATCTTGTGACGTATGACGTATTATCGTGTTTGTTTACAATTTAATACAATTTAATACAGTGCTCTTCATTTAAAAGTTTGCAGCCATTGTGAAGGAAATGTTTGTGGGCTTTGCACTGAGAGCTTTGTGGACAGACAAGCCGTGCAGTTGATTTTGCTTTATTGCTGTTAGAGATGTCTGCCTGGTATGTATTTCGTTGACATTTGGGCTGGGGTGACTGGGTATATGAAGGGGCGTAGAGTCTGTGATGTATTCTTATTTTTGGCAGCCTTGAACTTTGTTTAGTGACCGTCTGCTGATAGGTGTGGTTCTTTTGGTGCAGACGAACAGTGGGACTTTGTGGATTGCGTTTGGTTGTACTTATTGGAAATGTTTTTGAGATGCATATGAATTCATCAGGGGACTTTTGGAGGTGAATTGGAAATGTTTTGTTGCAATACATGTAAAAAAGAAGTTGGTATGGTTTTCGTGGTTGATTTTGTGCTGAAGAGACAGTGTTGGATTTAGGGGCCGGGTGCTTGGACATACGTGTAAAGTATGTGCTGGGAAGTTGCTCTTTTCATTTTTTTTCTAGATGGTAGCAAGTGAAGAGTGGAGAATGCTGATGATAGCTCATGATGAAAATGTTTTAAAATAAAGTACTCGCTGATTCCCGCCAGAAAGCATAAACAATTTAAATGAAAATCCAGCCTCGAGAAGTTAGCTATCTTTTAACAGATATCCAGTGCAAGTAAATAGTCCAGTAATTTAGAGTGACAAGCAAGCTTGACATTTGAATTTGGTCGCATCTGTCAATGTCATGATAGAATGTAGAAATGCCATTCTTTCAAGAGAGTTAAATTATGAAATGGTTATAGATGTTATCTTATATAACACATTTGACCAGCTAGTATTTTATTCTTAAAATATCAACAGTGTAACTGGTTCTACTCAGTATAGTAACAACAAAGATTTTATGCGTTATTGTTAACCTTACTGTTTCATTTCTGAGAGCCCAAGGCTCATAGGGCATCAGTAGATATGCTTTAATGTTAAACTTTCACTGTTATTCAGATGTCTATAGAAGGTATAAGAAATACTAAACCACCATACATTTATGGGAAATTTCAAAGGTTATAATCTCTATGTAACAGTTAGAAAGATGATCACAATTAATATTTATCTGGTAGTAAAATATTCTGGTTGTAATCATAACTATTTTGTTCAATCTAAAGACCCTTATGGTATATTATTGTCACCTAACTAAAATACTCCTCACTACATACCAAATCATTTTATCCTGGTCTTTAATCTAACATACATGACACAAATGTGGATTTAAGTGTTTTCAAGATTCGTTCATTAATAACAACTAAATAGAAGTTCAATTACCACAAAACATATATACAGAAAAACTTAGACAGAAGTACACTCACTTTCTTATATATACCCTCACATAAGCATGCAAGCATGTACAAATACATACTCAAAATTATATATATACACACACACACTTACAAATACATACATAATAACTCTCATGAATACTCAGTATTTGAATACTTAAATTTTAATATTTTATTTAATGTAGCAATTATTAAGTTTTCACTAAGCTACACTGTTTGTGCTTTCTATATTTAATTTCTAAAGGTTCATTATAACTAATATAGTTTGGCTACATTACCAATACCTAAATAATAGATATCTACAAAGATAATAAAGGGATGTTTTGTGCTATAATTACAGAATTAAATAAAAAATGTATAATCTATTTAATATATATATTGGATCCCAGGTATAGGTACTAATACTGTTAAACAACATCTAGGCCAAATTGTACATTTTGCAAAATGGGAAATCAATAATAGCAGGGGGCTTTAATTGTATTTTGGACTATAATGACTCTCTTAATAAGGGTAAAAGGAAAATTTCATCATCAGCTAAAAAGTTAAAAGACTTTATTGAAATATTCCTTTTAAAAGACATTAATAATTTTGCTGATTCAAATTCATTGTTTTACACTTTTTATTCCCATAGACATAACTCACACTCTAGAATTGATAGAGTTTTGGTTTCTAATGATTTAATAGATTTTTTAAGCAAAACAAAAGTAATAACGTACCTATTTTTGACCATAATGCCATAACCTTTGAACTTTTCTTTAATAATAATCATACCACTCAAATCAAAAGAAGACCTACTTATATTACAAAATTCAAAGAATTTAAAGAATTCATCACAATATAAATTCAAAATTTTATAGAACTGAATAACACCAATAACATATCAGAAATATATATTTGGGATGCTCTAAAAGCTTATTTATTTGGAAGAATTATGAGTTGGTATCATTATAAAAAAAACTATGGGACAAAGAACTGTGATATACAACATAAAATAGATAGTTTAAATCTTATTTAAAAAGTAGATATGGATATGAATAATAAACAAAAATAAATAAATATATGGAAATATTAAACCATAAATCAAAAATAATTTTAGAAAAGTATAAATTAATCAATTATTCAACAAATCCAAAATCCTTAAAACTATTGGCTAACAAAACAAAAAAATTAAATAAAATTAACCATATTAATGAAATATATTCCCATCGGAAAAAAAGATGGTTACAAACTTACATAACATTTTATCTTAGTTTAGAGAGTTGTTTAATAATATTAATCAAAATTCTAACACAATAGATCCTAAAGAAGATATAAAAATGTTTGTTAATAAATATACTAATAAAAGATTATCTATAGAACAAAAAAATCATAGACATGTCTATATCTCTTAAAGATATTCAAACATAAATTAACAAATTAAAACAAAATAAAGCCCCAGAAAATGATGGTATTATTCCAGAAATTTATAAAATATTATCTAATTTGGCATTAAAATTACTTCATGAAGTCTTTAATATAGCTCAAAATTTTATCAAAACCCCTCCTTCATGGAAATACACTTTTATCTCACCCATATTGAAACCTAACAAAGACCCCACCAAATGTTCTTCATATAGACCCATTTCATTACTTAATATAGATTACAAAATGTTCATGTACATATACGCTGATAGATTAAAACAATTCTTACCAAACCTGATTGACGATGATCAAACAGGATTTATAGTAAATAGGAATTCTTATAACATAAAAAGAACTTTAATTTTGATCGAATCAGTTAAACAAATAAATAAGAATTTGTCATTAATTAGCTTAGATATTAATAGTGTGTTTGATACTATTAACTGGGATTACTTATTCATTCTATTAGAAGAACTAAATTTCTCTCATAAATTTATAAACCTCATTTCTCAGCTATATATAAGTAGTCAAGCATACATTAAAATTGGCACTAATATTTCTCAAAATATACCATTAGTTAAAGGCACTAAACAAGGATGCCCGTTATCCCCTTTATTATTTACACTAATTATGGAACGATGGGTAAATTTAATTAGATGGGATAATAATATAATAGGTTATAATTTAAATTCCAATCCATCATATAAAATACAAATGTTTGCTGATGACATTCTTCTTACCCTGGCTGATGAAAGCACATTTATTCAAGCTATTTTTAATAACATAAACCTCTTTCAAAGAAAATCAGGTCTAACTTTTAATAATAATAAAACACAAATTCTCTTAATTGGTCCAAAACAATTTAATTTACATGATGATTATAAAAAATATTTAGCACAATCTGATCAATTTCTTTATTTAGGTATTTCAATTACCAAAAATATTAAAGATATCATAGAAAGTAATTATAACAAATGCCTTACAACAATAGACAATTTGATGAAAAGGTGGAACAAAATACCTTTCTCTATGGATGAAAGACTTACTATTATTAAAATGATCCTACTCCCTAAAATACTTTACATTATTCAATCCATTTCTCTACCTCCCCCATATTTGATAATTATGAAAATATATGTAATATTTCAGAAATGTTTATGGTTTCCAAACAAATCTAGAATTGCATTAACTTATCACATGAAAAACTGGAATAATGGAGGCATAGCTATGCCAAATTTGGAATTCTATTCAATCTCATCTATGGTGAAAGTGATATCTCTTCTAATTGATACTGAATATCAAGCTAAATGGAAAAAAATAATTGAAATATTAATGCTGGATACCATAAAATTATAATTCTCAGAAATTGTTGCTTATAAATAATCCCTCCATTTGGACTTTAAAAATCAGTTTTCTATTTCCTCCTCTCAAAAATTTAAAAGTAATTATTTAACACTTCTGCTAAAATCCTTTAAAAATTTCATAATTAAATATAATATATATAAAGACTGGTTATTCCTTCTTTTTCCCATAGATTATACACAAGGAATTCTTTTCACTTCAGATTCTATAAAAATGTTTACATTTAAACAGAAAAACTTAACTTTTTGGAATCAAATTATGTCAAATAATGATCTGAAATCAGTAAATATATTTAATGTTGAATTTAGATTTAAATCTCTTCTTTGGTTGGATTTGCAAGAAGGAAGGACATTTATACAAAATAATATTGATGTAATGTCTTCTTCTGCAAAGAAAGTAATACCTAATTTAATACATTACTTAATTCTGTCACTTCAGAATAATTCTCCATCTTCCAACAAATTATCACATATATATAAAGCTATAAAATCGGACTTAGATGTTCTCCCAGACAGTTATTGGAACTCTTTCCATTTCATTAATAATCAATTTCCCACAGCGCAGATAAAGATAAAATCAATATATTAAAATCATCAAGTCTAACTACATCTTCACTAAGATGGAAAATATTTTCCTGGAAATATCTAAATAGGTCATTTTTTACTCCTCTTATAAAGAGTAAATTTGAAAAAAAAGATATAAATTGTTGGAGGTGTAATAAGCATTTAAATGCAGATTGGTCTCACATGTTCTTTGACTGTATTGAATTAAACAAATTTGGGGAAGATATAAATGTTTTTATGCAGGCTATATTCACAGATAACTTCACTTTAAATCATTGATATTATTTAATACTCCAGTTCCAGCCTGTATAAAGGTATCTAATTATCCTTTGATTTGGTCTATGCTATCTATAGCGAGAAAAATAATTACTAAAAATTGAAAATCTGATTCCTCTCCATCAATACAAGAATGTAAAAATCTTCTTAACGAAGTTTGTTGTTTGGAAAAACTGACCATCAGGAATAGATGTTCAAAGAATACTTCTACACACTACAGTTGGAATAAAATATATGATTTGTTACAAAAGTAGTTCAATATTACAGTAAATATTTTATATATAAAATGTCTTAATTGTATTAAGATCTATGGTGAACATTTTTTGTATATAGTTATACTTTTTTTGTGTATATTTTTAATTTTATTTGAACTTAAAAAAAGTTCAATAATTTAAGTTTATTGTATAGTAAAATATTTCAAATAAAATTATTTTGGGAAAAAAGTCACTTCGCAAAAGTCTTCATTACCTAAGAGAATTAATGTCCTTCTGTATTTTAACTCAGATACTGTGGCAAAATAATATTATCCATAATGTCATACCTATAAAAAAAAAGTGGCCTTGTTGCTCTTTCTCATACTCACCTTGCTCTGTCATCTCCTTCCCTCTACTTCCTAAGCTCACTTTTATTACATCACTCCATTCCTACCATGGCTTTAGGGCTTGTTTATCTCTTTGTAATAACAATAACCAGGAACACTGTCACAAAATATGCCTGCTTTCAAGTACAGCTCTGTAAGATAAATCAGAAGTTAATAATCAAGTGAAAATAAGGTAATACAATAAGTGTTGAGTTGTACAGGTTAGTGTAACTAACATGATTACACAAACAAGGAAATAGAAACAAATGTGCACAAATAAAAATACCGTAGAGAGTGGGCAATAATTGTGAATAATGAATCACCAAGAAGCATCCTTAGGCCTGAAAACACAGAAGGTGGAGGAGGGCTTCCTTATATCTAGAAAGTCCAGCACTAATACCACCAATGATGGGGAATATCATTATGCTCAGACAATGGCATCTGTTTAGTTATTTGTTTTATAGTATAACCTTTCTCATAATTCTGAAATAAAATTGATCATGTACTGGAAGTGCAATGTGGTAGATTATGGGAAACTACATTACATGCATTTCTGAAAATGAGATGGAAGGAGGGAGGGAGATGCATACTATGTAAGTGAATTTTTTTCTTTTTTTTTTTGTCATTTCGTTATAGAAATTGGGTTGTATTCAGAGTTCTGAAGACAGAACTAAAACAGAGATACTTTGAAAACTGGTAAATGCTGGAGACAACTGTTAGAGACAAGTTATGACAAAAGTCTGTATTTTCTTAAAATTTCTAAGCTGCGGTTGTCAGATGACAAGTTAATGCCTTGCAAAGAATGTCTTTTATAGCAGAATTTAAAAAAAAATAAAATTGAATGAAGGCATACATTTTGCACAATGTTAGAATCTCAGAATAAATATATTGATCTCCTGAGTAAGGCATTCATTTTTGATGCATATGCCATGAACATGTTCGTCCACAGTACTCTTTCTATGAAAAAGGTTAATTTGCCTACAGAACCCATACTGTTATTAAGAATTGTGCTTTTTCAGCATAACAGTTAAGTATTAAATTAAACTGTCTGCAATTTCCCCCCTTCCCATATGTTCCAGATGATCACTTATTCAGTATTGCACCAATCACTAATAACTTAGTGTCCCTGGTACTACCCTCACCCCAGAGCTGGAATCACCATGGCCATGAGTGGGGTAGAAAGGAGAGTGGAAGTATGCAATAGAACAATGTAACACCAGTAACTGCAAACAGACAACCCCAGCACTCCATACCAAATTCAGTGGTAAATCTACCTCATGATTTCAACACATCTCTCATTATAGGAGACTTGAGAACCAACAAACCCATGATTTATTTAGCTTAATGTTTTATATCTGGGTTATTGCCATTAAATCCACTGCTATGGGAGTAAGCACAGGTTTTGTAGAGGCCTGCCCTTTAATAACATCCAGTAAGATATCTGCGTCCTGTTTCAAAAAACATTGCATCTTTCTTGATAGCAGGTTGTATGAAAACAAACTAAAGTAAGCATATATATATATATATATATATATATATATGAAGTGCCTGCTGATTTCAGGCACAGTTTGTACAAATGAAAATATAGAAAGCACTACTTTTTCAAAACTGTATTTGAAAACATTTGCATCCGTTCCATAGTGCAGAGGAAGGGAGCCCTGACTGTGAGCTAGATGACCTGGGTACAACTAGCAAAGCCAGCACTTAAGGAGCTGACTGGAGGGTCAGCTGTAGTAACTGAGAAGATAGAAAAAGCAGTGGTATTTTAATGGCTCACCTATCCCAGGGGAGAGGATGGATTATAAGCAGGGGAAGGTAGTCCTGATTGAGAGACTGGGGTATGCATCCCAATGTCCCTTGCTTATAAGTACTGGGGGCAAATATCAACAGATATTCTCAGGTGTAATCAAGGATCAGCTCTGAGTCCTTTCTTATTTGCAGTGGTGATGGACAGGTTGACAGATGAGATCAGACAGGAGGCCCCGTGGACTATGATGTTTGCAGACGACATTGTGATATGTAGTGAGAGTAGGGACCAGGTTGAGGAGACCCTGGAGAGGTGGAGATATGCTTTAGAGAGGAGAGAAATGAAAGTCAGCAGGGCTAAAACAGAATATATGTGTGTAAATGTGAGGGAGGGTAGAGGAATGGTGAGGATGCAGGGAGTAGAGTTGGTAAAGGTGGATGAGTTTAAGTACTTGGGATCAACAGCTCAGAGTAATGGTGAGTGTGGAAGAGAGGTGAAGAAGAGAGTACAGGCAGGGTGGAATGGGTGGAGAAGAGTATCAGGAGTGATTTGTGACAGACAGGTACCAGTAAGAGTGAAAGGGAAGTTCTACAAGAGGGTAGTGAGACCAGCTATGTTATATGGGTTGGAGACGGTGGCATTGACGATAAGGCAGGAGTCAGAGCTGGATGTAGCAGAGTTAAAGATGTTAAGATTTGCACTGGATGTGACTAGGATGGACAGGATTAGGAATCAGTATATTAGATGGTCAGCTCAAGTTGGACAGTTTGGAGACAAAGCAAGAGAGGCGAGATTTTGTTGGATTGGACATGTGCTGAGGAGGGATGCTGGGTATATTGGGAAAAGGATGCTAAGGATGGAGCTGCCAGGTAAGAGGAAAAGAGGAAGGCCTAAGATAAGGTTTATGGATGTGGTGAGAGAGGACATGCAGGTGGTTGGTGTAAAAGAGCATGATGCAGAGGACAGGAAGAAATGGAAACAGAAGATCCACTGTGGCGACCCCTAACAGGAACAGCCAAAAGAAGATGACATTCTCAGGTGTAATGGATTTACATCATTGCTCTTCAGATGTTAGGATGAGCATATTAAAAAGATCTCTATGGCCACAAGCAAGACACTGACTGCATTGGGATGCCTCAGTTTCCTTTCTGGCAATTGAAAGCGGTGTCAGGAATGATTCCCACCATCTAAACTGAGGCAGTAGTGGCAACCAAAGTCCTCCTTCATCAGCAGTCAAAAAAATTAAAAAATAAAATGGAAAGCATTTACTTTTAATCAGTTTGTACAGCATCCTGGACTTTAAAATCAAGTATAAGCCCACAATGCACTAATGTTTTAGTAGTTGTCAAATTCAGTTTTCTTTTTTTTTTTTGTTTTTTTTTTTTTGTTTTTGCTTGCATTGATGAACATGTAAAAGAAAAAAAGAACAACTGACATAACAGTGTACAGTTTTAAACAATGTGGTCTAGTTATAGCTGCTTCTGTGGTGTAAGATCCCTGACTATGACCCAGACAGCCTAGAACTGACCAACAGTGCAGGTGCTGGAGAATAATCAACTACGCTGGTTAAGTAAGTATCTGATACCAGCTCACTCATCCTGGGGACAGGGAAGCCACTTGGTCCACTGCAGTAGTAATAGCCATATGAAGAGGTGTGAAGAAGCATGATCATAAGGGCTAAATGCAGCATTCACTCTGGCCTCCATAGCAGCAAATAGCAAAGTAGCTGAATTTCAGACTTATGTATAAGCATGCATGCATCACTAGGTCAGAATTCATACCCCACTTTGGAAAATGAACTTCATGTATCAGAGGGGATTTCATTTATTTGGTGGTGCTTGTTTTTCTACCAGGCTCTATCAATAACTTAATGCATTATTTTTAGTCAGATTTCGGATTCTATTTTCTAAAATAGGATATTGCAAACCATCACTCAGCAAGTACATATATTATTTTGTGCTGCAAGTATAGTATAGACTGCACAACAAAAACATAAGGAGTTTAGAACAAGAAATGTTGAGGTAAAAAATAACAAAAGGACAGTATATGGAAATGTGTCTAATAATGCAGTAAAGGAAAAAAATATTTATTGTTATTTATATTTGTTTACCATTGTAGTACACTGATTTTAATGGACCATTTGCAGACACAGCCTGGGTGGATAGGGTCACATAAGAAATAAACAAAACATGTTATCTGGGGGGGGGGGGGCTGAGGAGATGGTGACTTCGAAAGTGACTACTTTGTGGTCGGATCTTACCAGGGATGATTACATTGTAGGGATGCTGCAGTGGTTACTCAAGCTGGTTAATACCAAGTCCAAGATATTTTCACCTCGTGTGGGGGTATCAGCCAGCTGGTCTGAGGCATTTGCATTGACGAAATCAAGGAATCTCTGGGTATTTGTATTTTGGCATGAGTATTTCTTCCAATCTATGGTTGGATAGTTAAAGTTGCCCAGGATCAGGGTAAAGAGTTGAATCTTGGTAGATTCGAAGAGGTCCAGATAGGTGGAGTGGGCATCTTGAGTGAGAGTTGGAGGCCTATAGCTAGCTATGATTTGAATAGGGGTGTTGTCAATTGTTAACTGCACCTGGAGTGTTTCCTATGTATCATACTGTTTGACCAGCCTACAGGTGTGCATGTCCTTCATATATATATTGCAACTCCACCTCCTTTTGTTTTGCTGCCCACGGTTTGTTGTCTGAATGAATGATAGGATGAGTAACCTGGTATGACTGGGATGCTCTCCGCAGCTTTGAACCAGGTTTCTGTGACTGTACAAATGCCAGCTTCTTCCAGGTTAAGAATGCTTGCAATGAGTGCAGTTTCATGTTTAGCCTCCTAGCGTTTAGCAGCATGACCTTTTATATATATTGCAGCTCC
Organism: Protopterus annectens; assembly: GCF_019279795.1. Taxonomy (NCBI): domain Eukaryota; kingdom Metazoa; phylum Chordata; order Ceratodontiformes; family Protopteridae; genus Protopterus; species Protopterus annectens. The sequence continues at coordinate 350,019,634 of NC_056739.1, forward strand.
ACCTCCTTTTGTTTTGCTGCCCACGGTTTGGGGTCTGAATGAATGATAGGATGAGTAACCTGGTATGGCTGGGATGCTCTCCGCAGCTTTGAACCAGGTTTCTGTGACTGGACAAATGCCAGCTTCATCCAGGGTTAAGAATGCTTGCAATGAGTGCAGTTTCATGTTTAGCCTCCTAGCGTTTAGCAGCATGACCTTTAATTTACGTTTTGATGAAATTTTCATGTTGGTAGTTTTGACCTCATGGCATTGCCTAAAAAGGCACTATGGGGGAGGCAAGAGCCTTTGCCAAAAGCCTGAAGCCTAAGGAAGACAGATGCAGGCCATCTCTGGTAAAGCATCATGGTTTGTCAGTCATGTCATCCCAGGCTGTCAGGTACTGGATCCCCTTGGAATGACACCAGAAACTAAGCCAAATATTAAAGTCAATCATTTTCTGTTAGTATTGAGGCATCATTCTGGGTGACAGTAGAATGTTGCTTAAGGCTATGAACATACCTGCCTGGGACAAATACTCAGCAAGCTCAATCATGTTTCTCTTCATATAGTCCAGGGAGTTATGTCTCATGTCATGCACTCCAACATGGACTATGACAGACTCATAACAGTACCTGTTGAGAGACTTAAGTACATTGGTGATATAGTGGATTCTGGCACCCAACAAATAACTAACCATGACTTTCTCCTTATCCAGCCTGGTGAGGGGTACATCTGTGTATCTCACAATGGAGTCTCCTATGACTAATATGTTGGGTTTATGTTTAGGCCTTAGTGGCTGTAAGACACAGGTAGTGAAGGACAGCTACTGTCATTCCTTTGCACAAAGGTGGAGCATCCACCAATCCAGGAAATTATAGACCCATCAGCCTAACTAGACTGATCTGCAAGGCCATGAAGCAGCTTATCATGGACCTCATTAACAAAGGCATTGGCAACCTCCAGACACTTGATCTCACACAGTTTGGTTTTGTCATGAGGAGGTCATGCTTGTTAAATATGGTTGACTTCTTTGAAACAGTCACCAAGGCCATAGATGAGAGGAAGATGGTGCACACCACCTACCTTGACCTGGCCAAAGCCTTCGATACTATTCCCCCACTCAGGTATAATAGATAAACTCTCTCAACTAGGCATCAATCCATATGTTGCCAGATGGGTAGCAAACTGGCTCAATGATAGAACCCACCTAGTCAAAACAGGGGAAGCCACCTCAAGTACTAAGATCTGTAACAAGTGGTGTACCCCAGAGGTCAGTCTTGGGGCCTCTGCTGTTTGGGATATACTTCTCAGAGGTGCAGCCCAAATCTAGTGGGCTATGACTGACCATGTTTGCAGATGACTGCAAGCTGGGCGCTGTCATCAGTTCCCCTAGTTATGTGGACATCCTCCAAGAGGGCCTACCCAAACAAATGACTTATGCCAGAAACATGGCCTCAAACTGAATGCCAAAAAATGCATCATCATTCCTTTTGGGGAGCATGATGTCCCCACAAATTATAACATTGATAATAAGGTACTAAGCACACAA
>NC_056739.1:350026161-350028661 GCF_019279795.1 Protopterus annectens
TCTATGTCAGTTATCATAGTCATTTGAGTTGGTAGTTCAGTTCAGTCAGTTAGAAGCTCATCACCTTGCCTTGTGGAAGTAAGCATCTCAGCATCTCATCTTGCCTTGTTGACTTAAGTTAGCTAGGGAACAGTTATTCTTTAGACAGTCAGGAAATACAGTGAGTTTAGTTGAGTATTGTTTTTTTTCTGCATCTGTTTGAATCAGTCCAACTGTGTTATTTTTATTTCTTCTGTGGCTGAAACTCTGGTGTTTATTGAACTTAGATATTTAGTATTTTCATGTTTTCTATTTTATTATTTATTTTTAAATATTTTATACCTTTCATTGTGGCTGTTTTTTAGGGAATGCTTTTAACATATTGAGAGTACTTGTAGTTATTTTGGTGATGCTGTGGCCACTCCGAAAAGTCTGGCTACTTTGGTTACAGTCTACCTTTTACGTTCGTATTGATTTCACTCAGTATACTTGGATACTCTTGTAAGAGCCTGAGAGTGGTTGATTGTTGGCAGTGTAGTTACCTTATAGTATGGGCAGAAGGGGTACAGTTAGTAAATCTGTAACAGCCTTTCCCAGGAGTGTGTGTGTGCATGCGTGTGTGTGTGTGTGTGTGTGTGTGTGTGTGTGTGTGTGTGTGTGTGTGTGTGTGTGTGTGCGTGCGTGTCAGAGAGATGATGTGAGGTGTTAGGTGTTGCCATCTATGCCAGGGAGAATAGGGCAATGCATGTGTAACATATGCCAGCATAGTTAGCTGGAGCTTTGTAGATAATGTTATGTCATTTGACTATCACCCTGACTTGTACAGATGCTTGTGTTAAAAATGTATCAACAGTGTTATTATAACTAATTGAATGTTTATGTTTAACAAAGAATTCTGGAAGAGAAGAGTAGGTTTTTGAAAGTGTTCTATAGCTTTCAGATACTACAGCACATTTTAGCAAAGCTCTGAGTGTGTATTGTATCAGAGTCAGGTGATAAAATGTGATGTCATTCTATAACCAGCACTGCGAGGATAGAATTCACAAAGCAGTTTGTTTTGTTTTCTTTGGAACCGATATAAAAGATCTATGTCAGTTATCATAGTCAGTTGAGTTGGTAGTTCAGTTCAGTCAGTTAGAAGCTCATCACCTTGCCTTGTGGAAGTAAGCATCTCAGCATCTCATCTTGCCTTGTTGACTTAATTAAGTTAGCTAGGGAACAGTTATTCTTTAGACAGTCAGGCAATACAGTGATTTAGTTGAGTATTGTTTTTTTTCTGCATCTGTTTGAATCAGTCCAACTGTGCTATTTTTATTTCTTCTGTGACTGAAACTCTGGTGTTTATTGTACTTAGATATTTAGTATTCTCATGTCTTCTATTTTATTATTTATTTTTAAATATTTTATACCTTTCATTGTGGCTGTTCTTTAGGGAATACTTTTAACATATTGAGAGTACTTGTACTTATTTTAGTGACTCTGTGGCCACTCCGAAAAACCTGGCTACTTTGGTTACAATCTACCTTTTACGTTCGTATTGATTTTACTCAGTATAATTGGATACCCTTGCAAGAGCCTGATAGTGGTTGAATGTTGGCAGTGTAGTTACCTTATAGTATGGGCAGAAGGGGTACAGTTAGTAAATCTGCAACAGCCTTTCCCAGGAGTGTGTGTGTGTGTGTGTGTGTGTGTGTGTGTGTGTGTGTGTGTGTGTGTGTGTGTGTGTGTGTCTCAGTGAGATGATGTGAGGTGTTAGGTGTTGCCATCTATGCCAGGGTGAATAGGGCAATGCATGTGTAACATATGCCAGCATAGTTAGCTGGAGATTTGTAGATAATGTTATGTCATTTGACTATCACCCTGACTTGTACAGATGCTTGTGTTAAAAATGTATCAGTGTTATTATAACTAATTGAATGTTTATGTTTAACAAAGAATTCTGGAAGAGAAGAGTAGGTTTTTGAAAGTGTTCTATAGCTTTGAGATACTACAGCACATTTTAGCAAAGCTCTGAGTGTGCATTGTACCAGAGTCAGGTGAAAAATGTGATGTCATTCTATAACCAGCGCAGAGAGGATGGAATTCACAAAGCAGTTTGTTTTGTTTTCTTTGGAACTGATATAAAACATCTATGTCAGTTATCATAGTCAGTTGAGTTGGTAGTTCAGTTCAGTCAGTTAGAAGCTCATCACCTTGCCTTGTGGAAGCAAGCATCTCAGCATCTCATCTTGCCTTGTTGACTTAATTAAATTAGCTAGGGAACAGTTATTCTTTAGACAGTCAGGAAATTCAGTGAGTTTAGTTGAGTATTGTTTTTTTTCTGCATCTGTTTGAATCAGTCCAACTGTGTTATTTTTATTTCTTCTGTGTCTGACACTCTGGTGTTTATTGTACTTAGATATTTAGAATTCTCATGTTTTCTATTTTATTATTTAATTTTAAATATTGTATACCTTTCATTGTGGCTGTTTTTTAGGGAATACTTTTAACATATTGAGAGTACTTGTACTTATTTTAGTGA
>NC_056739.1:350031161-350156161 GCF_019279795.1 Protopterus annectens
TTAATGTGTAGTGCAGGGAAATATATTTGAAAGTTTTGTACTTCAACATTTTGAACCTACAAAATTTTGTACTTTCAACATTTTGGCCTATAGTTATACAAATATATATTTGTTTATTCAGTTATGAAGGGATGCAGTAATCAGGAAAGAAAGAGTGTAATCAGGAAAGAGTAATCAACTGCAAATGTTACGCCCAAAATGTTAAATAAATAGGCACTGCAGAACTCTGAGAAGTGATGACATTATCCTCTGTAACTTCTGCTTTAACCCTTTTTCAACTGTTTTTAACACAATGGGAGCTGTAAGGTATCCATTTGCCAAATGTTTCCTGAAGGAGTAATGCTAAATCATTTTTGTGAATGGTACCACTAAGCAATTAAATCATGTCTGCACAGTAGTATACTATTTGTAAATCTGTGTCAAGGCTTCTCATTAAATATGTTCAGTTCTGAAAAGTAGACCTAAGAAAAGACAGGAAGTAATTACTTTTTAATAAAGGTCATATCGGTGGTCTAGGAATAACAGTCAAATTCTGATGACCTGTATGCCCTTCTTCCTTAGTGACATAACTGGAAAGGACACATAATGGAGATGAGTATGCTTCTAATGGCAATACATGATGACTATTTCCAAGATACTGAGAGGATGGAAGAATTATGAAAAAAATCCTGACAGACACAAAGGGTGCTTTTCCATTTGTGTCAGTGAGTCACTGTTTGATATAATGGTGTAGGTTCTCAGAACTGGCCTACGATGTCAAACAGTCAGCTAGATATGGGGACGAGAGTAGCAAATGTTTAACTTTTCACCTTCTCATGAGTTAAGGTAAAGCCTAGCATAAGGAGAAGAACACCTGACGAAGGAGCAGACAGCAGTGCTAACAGAAGTCTGCATCAGAATAAAAGAGATGAGCACAGACAGCAGTAAGAAATGGTGGATATAAAACTTTTTTGTTGATATTATTGCATGTCTGTATCACTGGTGACAAGCAATCTGTAAGCACAATCCCCTCTGTCAACAGCAGAATGATGTTAGGTCAAGATGTGAACCTGGACAAGAGTTGTGATTACCAGTAATCTGCCAGTGGCTGGTATTTGGCTGAGTCCCATACACAGGGCTATCCAGGAGAGAGGGAAACATTATTAAAATTATTTTTTATTTATCTCCTTCTGTGGAACAGCTTAGTTACATGAGGTATGTGGCCTAATTTCAGAGGAGATAGGAAGTGATATTTATATAGACAGAGTGGATAAAGGTCTGATGTGTCATCTAGAGAGGAGATTTTTAAGTTAGTGGGGTCTCAGTGTTGAACTAAGGTAGTGGCCTGGGCACAGAAGAACAAAGAGCACTCTAAGACACTGTGAAAGGATGCCATACTGGCTTGAACACCATTAAAGCAGAAGCTGGAGATACTCTGTTAGTATTGTTCTAGTGTCACATAGGCTGTTTGGACAGCCAAGTAAAACTCACCTCATGGTTATAAAGAGTTACTGATCCCTCTGCAGCCCCACCTTTTTTCTGGAGATAGTTAAATGTGAGGACTCACAGCTGCAGAGCCAAAATAGCAAATATCCAGTGATATAGGAAGCATAATGAACCAGCAAAAAAATGTCTCTCGGTCAAGCCATGTCTTAGCTCATACTGGAAAATGCCAGGCAGCGCTCACAGGTTAAGTGGCTCTAAAGTCATCGTATTCTTTGGGTTGCAGATGTGCTGTGAACAGAAAACCTTCCAAGTCTTCATAACAAAAAGATAACCTGTAAGGCATTGCAGTAATAAATGAAAGATAGTGTCCCAGTCTTCTGCTTGAAAATGAAGAGCTAAAACACTTACATGATGCTATAGATTGGATGCATTGGATGCTTGGATGGCATTCACTTAAGGCACAAAATCTAAGTTAATGATGAATGAGTTAATGCAAACCACTTGGTACCCCCATCAATACAGCAAAGCTGAAGGCATGTCATCATACCTCTCAGCTGTACATATTTTCACAGAATATCCAGATTTTTGCTTCATATTCTTGGTCCATGTTTTATAAAATTGTGGTTTTCTGGCAAACTAGTTGCAAATTATTTAAGACTGAAGTTATAAAATAATAACAGACATTTGAGTTTCAGTATTCAGACTCTTTGGAAAATTAATGCTAATGCAAAACATGTTATTCTATCAACTTTCTAAGCTTGTAAGAGCAATATTTAAAAATGATCCCTATTTTTGGGCCTTTGTCCCACTTTTATTTATGGCTTTGTCTGGGTTTCTTGCTCTAAGAAGTTGAGAAGTATGTCAGACATGTTTTGTCATTATCTTTCTGCTCTGCTATTTTTTAAGATAGCATTATAAATCATATTTCAAAAATGATCTTTGAATAAAAAAAATGCTGAGATCTTTTTGGAGATGATACATTTGCATAGTATGATTGAGAAAGAGGTCTAACAGTAACTAAAAATAACAGAAAATGAGGGGGTTTCCAGGCCTCTGCCTAGTTTCTGAAGTTCTAATATCGAGAAAAGAAAAACATAGTTTTATATCTGAAGCAAATCTGTACTTGGGTTTAACCATCAGTTTTCCACATACTAAAGATTTTGCAAATAAAAGTTGTTTTTCAATTCTGTAAACTAATTTCTAGCATTTAAATGGTGATAAACACTTGGTTCATATGTGTTGCTTTACTTCGCAGGAACCAGCCAGGGATTTGTTCATTTAACTGATGCTTCCAGCACACTAAAATACAACATACTTTTGAAAGGTGTTTGGAAGCCACATTTTGCAAAAGAATTCAGTATTTTCCCCAGCTTTTTCTTTTTTTTTTTTTGTTTTGTATGTGCATATGGCTTTACAGTGTATAGCTGAAAGCATACTTATTCAGGCTGTGGACATATTCATTGTGGGAATCTAAGCCTAAAAGGTATACAGTTCTTGCCTCAGATTATTTTCTCCTTGTAATGTACTTATAGCCTATCTGAATTTCTGCTATATTCAACAAAAAAATCCTCCCTAAAAAATCTTATGACCTTTCTTCTGTTTTATCCCTCCTAAACTAATACCATTTTCTTGTTTACCAGTTTCAATGCATCTCTTTTTTAATGACACCCTGCTAATGTTGCTCCTTTAATATATAGCTTTTCTCCACCTTTCCTTTAACAGTTTTATCTTGGTAGCAATTTCTAAAGGAAAACAATTGATGCTATTTTAAATATCTATTTACAGCTGATTTTTGTCAGGGATTTCTATATGTTTGCTTTGTTTCCAGCCCACGTAATATGGCATATTTTGCAAAGCGCAATGTATTTTTTATCATGTCAGTGAGCACATTTTCCATAACATTAATTTCTAATTTTTTTTTTCACTTCAAAATTTGTAAGACTTCTGACAACACTGCAGTGAACAAGAAGTCAAAATGTTAGTGATGTACACTTTTTTCAATATTGCTAAAACAACCCCAAAATGTCACTGCCTAAATCCTGAATTCACAGTATACAAAAATGTTAGTAGTTGCTGTGCAGACTTCAAACACCTCCACCAAACCTTCTAAGGGGGCACTTCTGTTTCTGCACAGAACCTTAAGCTATTGCAAATGTGTTTAATACCTACCATGATTATGTTGTCATTCGTTTATACACTTTGAAATACTGCAAATGGTCACTTCAAAAACTCCTTCAATTACAATACAGTCGATAAACTTTTATTTTGCAAAGCTGAAAAGTCCTGCTGGAATGGAGTGGCAAAGACTCCTCTTAAATAACCTTGACTTTCTTGACAAAGAACCAGTTATGCAATTAAAAGACTCCTTTCTTTCTTTCTTTCTTGGTTTTGTTTAGTGGTCTCTTCTATTTTGATTCTCCTTTGTTCATTTGAATCTGGTGTGCTTCTTACAAAAAAGACCATCAAGCAGCTCACTTCACTAGCGTTCAGGGGTGTCCAACCTTTTGGCTTGCCAGGGCCGCATTGAGTGAACAGAAAATGTCTTGGGGCCGCATATAAAGTATATCATATAGTTAATTCTTTAGCTGCCACGGGAGACCAAAGTCGACCTCCTGGCTGTACTGTAGGTACATTCGAACAATTAATAAATGTAATAAATGCCTAATATTTGCCTTAAAATTCTAATTCTCATTCTGATTTTAATTCTCTAATCTATCAGTTACATCTTAGTTAATATATAGATTTTTTTTTTACAAATAAACATTCACTACAGCACTAGCATTTCTCACTGGGAAAACCACTCCAGCAGTCCATCTACATACAATGTCAACATTAGCAGTCCTACAATACTATAATCCACAAAAATAAGCCAAACAATTTGCAATAAAGTAAAGAATTCACATTACTGACTTAATAAAACAATTCTGAATAAGCTACAAGAGGGTCTCACCCAAACAAATGACTGGTGCCAAAAACATGGCCTCAAGCTAAATGCCAAAAAAATGTACAATCATCCCCTTTGAGGAGAGTGATGTCCCCACAAATTATCACATTAATAAAAATGTTGTAAGCACGCAATCAGTCGTGAGGTGCTTGGGCACCCAGGTTGATAGAAACCTGACTTTTGACCACCACGTTGTCTCCGTTGTAAGGAAAGCTTTTTACATGGCCCACCTCAATTAGTAAGGGTATCTCATCCAGGGACAAGGAGGTCATAACATCCCTGTATTCTTCCTTTACAAGAGCAATTATTGAGTGCAGCACCCCTTTTGGCACGTGCCTCAGCAAAACACCATGCCAAAAGAAAGACTACAACCATTTCTAACAAAAAAAGTCAAAGGACTAAGTTCACTTAGTTATCCAAACAGACTAAAAAGCTTCTTGCTTTCCTCTGTCTCTCACTGGCCCCTATAAATTTCATCACTGGCTTGCTTTCCAGGCTAAGAAAGATCCTGCCTTAAGAGACTTTCTCCACCTCAGGAATACTGGTTATATTTAAAACACTCACCACAAAGACCACAGCCTTCACTGCAACATAAACAAGCCACTTTGTATGGACAGGTTCTTGACACAAAAACTTTCAAGTTCTGTAAAAAGCTCCTCTCATTATCAAACAATGTAGTTCAACAACACTACAACTGGATGGATAGCCATGAATATGCTCCTTAAGTAAGCAGCATAGCCTTCATCAAACCGGAAGGAAAATCCACATACTAAACTTTCCTAGCTGGATGGCTAAGATCTAATATTGGTTACTCAAGTCTACTTGTCTAAGAAGAGGGGCCTATTTAACTAAGAATTCCATTTGCAAAAATATATTCAGTAAACATATTAAATCTCTCCCTCTTATACACATACACACACACACACACACACACACACACACGCATGCACGCACACACACACACACACACACACACACACACACACACACACACACACACACAGAAAAGGAGCCCCTACTTGTAAAATAGGCAACCTCAGTAATCACATGACACAGTCTCACTGATTGAAATTGTCTGGAAGTCAAAATATCTGAAAACAAAATCATAATAGAGATGGATTCATCCATGCAATTTCCCACCACCAAAAGGACCATCAATAAATCAACAAACAACTGCTCAGCAAAAATTAAATCAGTAAGAAATCTATAAACTCTCTATGATCATACTACATAGTGGAGTAAACATATAACTTCCCTCCAATCTAAAGCCATTTGACATTCAGACATTTTAATTTGTGCTGAAGTTATTCACACACTGACCGTTTACTAAGCTGTAATGCTGACCATCGCTTTTGAAAAAAACAAATTCCCACACTCTGTCAATAGCTCAAAGTGAAGAAAGGATTACTTTTTTATTTATTATGTATTTATTTAATTTTGGAAAACATCGTTATAACTGTTAAATTGATCACACACTCAGAAACACAGAAAAGTTATTGTGATAAGTAAACCACAGACTGCTGCAAGAAATCAGTCACAGCACACTATGCTTACGTCCGAACCAATGAAGCATACCTGTCAATTCCAAAAGAATTAAAGTAGCGTAATAAGAAAGCTATTTGCAAGGTTACATGGCAGTTTATATTGGAAATAAGTGGAGATATTAAAAACGCTCTGTTTCTCATAATTATGCTGAAAAGTCTTCCAAGGTAAATACAACCTTCTGATTTAGCATGGAACCATATCTCTCAACCTTAGAGCAAGAATTCTGGACAAAGCGAAAAATAAAATTGGGACACAGGCCCAAAAATAGTTATGCATCACAGACACCATTGAAACAAGTGTAGCTGCAAACATTATACATCACGTATAATGTTTCTATCCCATTATTGTCAGTTAAGCATTATATGGCTCATTCAATCCTGCCTTCTTTTACAACAAAGAAAACCATACTTTGAAATGACAAATTCATTAAAAATAATAAAACACATTGGCTCCACATCCTGCAACTTCCTACCTGCAAACAACCACAGAGCTTTCACTGAAACTAGGTCTGCTTACTTCCACAGAATGACACCTCTCCCTAATTAAGTCTAATGGTATACAATCTACCAGGATCTGGACTACCTGAAATAAATTAAATTATGGCCTGTAAATTGCAAGTGCACTTTGTTTAATTAAACTACATTTCAAAGCCCACTTCCTGTATTTTTTCAGTAACATCCCAATATCCATTTCCAGGTCACTTTACAAGACATTGGCAGTGGTAGACTTAGCATCCTCCAGATCCCTGCAGGACCACACTCATACTGCTAACATTGTCCATTAAATGTAAATATCCATCCACTGTAAAAGGCAAGAAGCTGTGTCTTAAAAAATCTATTTTTGGCATTCCTAGTACCCAAGTATCAGGTTTTGAAACAAAGAAACATATTCTCCACAATTTGTAAGTCTCTGTCTTTAATAACCATCTACTATTGCAGCACTCCCAACACAAACACACACATACACACTAAAACCCCCAACATTTAAAAAATGACATTGTGCCCACCTGATTTGCCAGTATTGATGATCCACCAAAGATATGCTTACTGTTGTCCAGTCTACCACTGCTTAGAACCCACCAATGACAAGACAGTACTGGGTGATTTTTTTTTGTTTGTCAAAAAAAAACAATAAACTTTATATGCTACAGTCCCACATTAATCAATCCACTACTGACCAATTAACTCTAGGCTGCTGCCTGCTGTCTCATTCTTACTCCCTGGGACTGCATTACCTTGGATGACTACTTTTATTTCCTAAGCAAAAGACACAAATTGGAAGATGAGGCAAAAATCCAGACATTCTTCGAAAATCCATACAGTTGAGAGGTATGATTTCATATTCAATACAACACTCTCCCTGTCAGAAAAGCTGCAATTTAATGAAAGTGTACTTTTAATGTAGGATGCATTTGTGAGCTAACTTGTTTGTACGTTAGCCTCTTTGTGCATGTGTCTCTCTCTGTCTCTCTGTCGTGCACACATAAACACACACACACACACACACACACACACACACACACACACACACACACACACACACACACACACTTCTACTTTAATGCACACAAACATTCTGCTTTCATGCATGCACTCACTCACACCATACTTACCTATTAACACAGGTTAAGTGCTGTCTCTTTAAAAGGCAATGGCAGCAAATCCATAGACGAGTTCCTCTTCAGCAAGAACACACACATTGATTCTTTGGCACAAAATAATGGCGTGAACACACAGACCCTTCTTTGGCGCAAAAAAATCAAAACTAGAAGGATGCTTTGGTGCATGCACACACCGATGTTAGAGTTACAGGTCATGGGCATGAAAAACACAACAAAAAAGTGTTTTAGGGCATGCTTACATCGATGTTGGAGTTAGAGGTAGAGGGCCGCATTGCAGAGCTCTGAGGGCCGCATGCGGCCCATGGGCTGCAGGTTGGACACGTCTAAACTAGAGCTTCTAAACAGATAAGAACCACCACAAGGAAACTGACAAGACTGTAGATGTCTGCCAGGAAAACACTGTCAATGAACCACTGAGTGCAACAGGCAGGTTCTGACTCAACAGTAATACCTGCAGACATGGAAGTTTCCTCTTTCCATGACTGCATATTAACTATAGAAACAGCAAACATTGTTTATGGGAAAGTTAGGCAGAAAACAAATAGGAAAACCCAAAAATAAATAAGCACTGGGCTTCACTGTAACATACCCATGAGATAGCAGCCGCAGCATACACATGGAAAAAAATAATCCATGCAAGATAAAAGAATATTTGGCAATCAGGTTTGTAGGTTGCATATTATTAACTCACAGCCTTTCCCCAAGTCCCTCTGGTGGAATTTGTTTCCCAAGGATAATGAGAAAAAATGGCTGAATTTTTGTTGGTACCACCATCACTTCCTTGCACCTTCTTTTCTTACTGGCCTCTAGTACCTTCCACAATATTTTGGATGTGGTCCCATTAGTAAACCATCATCTCTCATCAGAGATTTGGGATGTATGGCTAGGCTTAAAAAGGCCCTCAGTTACAACTCACCATTGCCCACAAGCTCATCTTTAAACCTGCCAACTGCCCAGCTCTCGCTACTTCCTTAAAACCTTACATTCCAACCGCTCACTCAGATCCAAAAACCAAAATCTCTTTGAGGTCCACAAACCTGCATGACCTCCTGGCCATCTACTGCTGTCCCACTCCTTAGCTAAACAGTAGAACTCTGTCCCCACACACCTATGCAACATACCTAACCATACAAATTTCAAATTTCAGCTACTCTCTCATCTTTCTTCCAAATGGGAATGCCCTTGCCATGCTCCAACTTAAACCCCACCTCCCCATTCCACCTTGCAGTGACTCATCCAACTACCTCTACTATTACTTCATCCCACCCAAAACTATCCTTCCCCTACCAAAAACTAATTTTCTCTCTAATATCTATTGTACTATACTCTCCAATCTCAATTATACTATTACCCTCTCCATGCATAATATTTTCCTAACCTACTCAATGTTAAACCTACAATTGAGTTTATAACAAAAATATTCACTTTATGTAAATGTTGAAATTTCTGTATTGAATTATGTCTTTTCATTTTTGTAACATTGTGACAAGCCAATTGCAAATATCATGGAGCTTATCTGTAAATGTTTAATTAGCTGTATAGGTTCATAGGTAGGTACTAGGCTATCGGCCCTGGGGCCTATACAAGCCCAGCCAAAAAGGTACCCTGGCTTTTGCCACCCAAGAAAATTATTTTCCTGTGCCACTGTCGAGCAGAGCCACTGAGGTGATCCCCGGGGTGAATTTCCTATTTCCCATCCAATCATCAAGATTTTTCTTGAAGAGTGCTAATGAGGAGCTTTGTTTGATATAGATAGGTAGTTTATTCCAGAGTATGGGAAGTCTCTGGGACAGGAATCTATCCTTCCGGCATGTTCTGTTTATTATGGTGACAAGGTTTAGATCCCTAGAGCGTGTAGCTCAGAGGGATTGGGATTTCTTTAAGTGGAGCATGTCCAACAGCTCTGAGTTTGACATAGCTTTGTATGTTAGGCAGAGATCACCTCTGAGTAGGCGATATGCAACGGAGTAAAGCTGGAGTTTTTTGAGATGGTCTGCATAGGGCATCTGTTTGAGACCAGTAATCCTCTTTGTGAGGTATTTCTGTGACCTTTCCAGTTGTTGTAGATGTCTTGTGACGTACATACCAAAAGGGGCATTGTACTCTATAATGGGTCTAATGAGTGATGAGTAGAGGGGAACAATGACCTCTTTTTTTCTGGATGAGAAATCTTTTGTGATGAGGTGTGCCACGTAGAAGGATTTCCTGACTACTGTGGGGATGTGATTATCAAAGGAGAGACTACTATCCACCTGTGTCCCAAGTTCTCTTATCACACTTTCGGTGTTAAGTATACTACCGCCTATGTTGTAGTTCATGGGTACAGAGTTTTTACCAAAGGGGATGACAATGCACTTTTTGGCATTGAGCTTGAGGCCATGGCTTTGACGCCAGACATCTGTCTCAGTGAGGCCCTTTTGTAGGATGTCCACATCGTTAGGAGTTTTGATTATGGCTCCTAGTTTGCAGTCATCTGTGAACTTCGTTAGCCAAAGACCTTCTGTATTAGCCTGTACTTCAGAGAAGTAGATACCAAACAGGAGAGGACCCAGGACTGAACCCTGTGGTACTGCACTTGTCACTGGCCTGAAGTCCGGATTTGGAGTCTGCTACTTTCACAGTGTGGGTTCTGTCAGTGAGCCAGTTGGCAACCCATCCTGTGACATAGGGATTTATACCTAGTTTATTGAGTTTATCTATAATTCCAGAGTGGGGGATGGTGTTGAAAGCCTTGGCAAGATCTAGATAGGCTGTGTGAACCACCTTACCCTTGTCTACGGCTTTGGTGACTGCTTCAAAGAAGTCTATCAGGTTTAGGAGACATGATCTGCCTTTTACAAACCCAAACTGGGTGAGATCCAGAGTTTGGAGATTACTAATGTTGCAGTGATGTATGAACTATGTCCTTTTGTAACATGTGAAATGTAACTTGCAATTATTGTGGAGCTTTTCTCCCCGGACCTCTACTGAAAACGGGTTCTTCTTGGCCTAGTGGACTTCCCTGGTCATCAAAGTTAAATAAATAAATAAATAAATAAACAAACTGTGGTTGTTAGTCTAGTAAACACCTATGAACCTATGAAGGCTCGCCTCCATAGTCAGTAGAATCCCACAACTTGTTTGCCTTCTCTGTTGCTCTGTGCACTGCTGTTACTTTTATACTAATTAATAATGTAATTACCAGTAAAATTATTTTCCTCAGATGGACTTTGTGGTACCAAAATATTCATCCCAAATTTGTTTTTTTTGTTGTGTATTTATTCTTGTCCAGTGTATGATCAGTCGTTATTTTATTGCATTGAATTGTGCTGTTTTGTTTTTGCCTGGTTATAAAGCTATTGTTTTAACAGTTGCAATATATTCAGCTTTACTCCAAAATACCAACGTTTTCTTTTCCAGCATCACAAGTAAAGCCCTGTCTCTTGCAATGGACTCCTTGTGTTGTCATCAATATATCATCAGAATAATCATATTTGGCAAATCATGTTAATTACAATTTATAAAAGTTATGAAACAGCTGACTCTAGTGAGTCTGGGCTTATTCACAAGTAGATTCATATACGTTAATATTATAACTCTAAAATATAATTATAATGCAAAATCATACATCACTGCAATAATAAAGAGTCTAAGTTGGTCAGACTTCTTGCAAGCTCCAAATAGAAGATTTTCACATAAGTAGGGTAGGGGAGTGATGCAAAAGTTACCACTAGTTTTCAGGTTTGCTTCCCAGTTGGAGTGCCTTCTGTCAGGTGTCTACATGTCCTCCTTTTGTCAGTGTGCTCTTTTTACAGAGGACTTCCATTTCCTCCCACATGTATTTATTTATTTATTTCTCTACTTATTTATGCATTTATTTATTGGTTTGTTACCAGGGGCGGTTCATGCTATAGGACTGCAGGACTGCAGCCCCCCCCACCTGTAAAAAAGAAATGTCCCCCCACTGTACAAAATGAAAATAATAAAAATACAATTCATGTCTCGGAACTTGCGCATGCATGCTGAGTTCCTGACTGCTGTGTTAGGCAGTCCAGAATTTCATGCACGCAAGCTGAGTTCCTGAACACCAGACTGCTCAGGTAGGCAGTCCGGATAGGGAAGGAAGGGAACTCCTCCCTGCCATCCCAGAGGTCTGTGCGGTGACGATCGCACAGACTGGAAGCACACCAGACTGCATCGCCCGCAAGCTGGAGGCTCCAGCCTAGTCACATCTCATGGGGAAACCCAGAAACAGCCTGCGTGGGCTGTGGACATAGCTTGCAGAGGTGATCGGGCTACGGAAGGAAGGTAGAGTTGCAGAGGACAGGTGTGTGTGTGTGTGCGTGTGTGTGTGTGTGTGTGTGTGTGTGTGTGTGTGTGTGTGTGTGTGTGTGTGTGTGTGTGTGTCTGTGTGTGTGTGCATGAAATGCCCCAGTTGCTACATGGTGGTGGGTAGAGAATAAGGCTTGAACTCTGTACCCAACTGGCAAGAGCCTGAATTCCCTACCCACCACCATTTGTAAAACATTTGCAGATTTTTGCCTCATATTTGTTCTGTTCTGTTCCTCATAAAATCTGTATTTTGTGTTACTTAACACAGCCAGTAGTGCAGTGGTAGCATTGTTGTCTGACAGCTACAGGTTTTCTGGTTTGATTCTTGACTGGGGTGCCTTCTGTGTGGAGTCTGCATGTCCTCCCTGTGTTTGTGTGGGTTTGCTCTGGTGACTTCATTGGATATTTGTCCCTATTTTTTGACTGTATTCCCCCATTATTGGCTTCGTCCAGGTTTTTTGTGCCAAGGTTGAGAGCTATGGTGATAACTGAATTCACTGAATATGTTTGGGAGCTGTATTCCCCCATAATTGGCTTTGCTCAGATATTTTGTGCTAAGATGTTGATGGCTATGGTGAGAACTGTATTCACTAAATGGTAGCCATTTAAGTTTCAGTCTTCCTTTCTTTCATAAAACAGATGATTTGACATAGTGGTATGTTGCTTTGACTGTTTTGCAAAGGGTCCTGGGTTCAATACTTGGTAGTGAAATGTATGGTGGTAACACAGCATTTTATTCTAACAACTTTCCAATATTATATAAGCAATGTTTAAAATGTGTTCCTGTTTTTTGGTCTTTTGCCCCCCTCCCCCTAAATTTCAGATTTTTCCAGATTTCTTGTGCTGCAAAGTTCAAAGATGCAGCTGAGTGTCAAGTAGATTTTACAGGAAGCTGAGAGCTGCAGGGGAACAAAAGTTTAGCACTGCTTATGCTGAGTCTGCTTGTGTTGTTAATAGCACAATAGGTACTGTACTTGTTTTGATGCAGAAGGCTGTGGGTTCTACTCCCACAGTAGGTAGATGCATTGCCGGATCTGTACTGTATTGTAAAGGGTGTGGATGCTGCAGTCCTTTTTGGTGAAGATACCTAGTAACTATGAACCTGTTATCAGTTTGCCATCCATTCCCTATTGCAATATTACTAGCTTATCATTTTTTTAATGTAACTTAGGCAATTTATTCCTCAAGGGCAACAGGCACTTTATTTGTAGATGAAACAATGAAATATAAAGTTGTTTGCTAGCAACAACCTCTTCATTAGTTACAGATTTCTTTAATGTGGAATTATTTAGATGACTTTTACTTCTTCAGAGATTGTGCATATTTACTGATACTGGTGGACTATAGAAGTTTGAGTAGACTTTTATGATAGAAATGTTCTGAACTGGGCAGTTTTGTCGTTATTGGTGAATGCATTTTGTTTCATTGTTTACTGGAAAAATGTTCTGAATTGGGCAATTTTGTCATTATTGGTGCATGCATTTTGTTTCATTGTTTACTGGAAAAATGTTCAAAACAAATTTCAAACACCCTCTAACAACTGTACTATATTGTACAAGGAATATAGTTTAATACAATCAGGAAGGTGTATCAAAGACCACATGTATGTTTCGTGTCCAAGGGGGCCCATGATTTGAAAACAGCCCAAAGTTAATCTCTATCTGCCACTGGCAAAATGTAGGTTTTCAAAGCTGTTTCAATGAATGCGAGTTTCAATGGCAGAGAAGTTTAAATGCTAAGTCTGTTTTCATTGTGAGATTGCATTGCTTTATTTAGCAGATATCTTAGTGTTTGTGCTGTAAAATGCAAAATAAAACTTTCAAATTAAGTCCAAATCATCGTAGAAGTAAAGCAGTATGCACATTAGTGTTTATGGTAAATGGGGTGAAATAGCCAAGTAATGGTTCATTGGAATGGCTGTAGGGGGGAGGCTCCATTCAACCATGATTTTGTGAGGGGGAAGGGTGGCAAACTCAGACAGCCCCAGCTGAACTATACCTCTCAACTGTCCAGATTTTCTGAACTATACCTCTCAACTGTCCAGATTTTCACAGAATGAATAGATTTTGCTTCTTATTTTTGGTTTGTTCCTCATAAAATGTGTGGTTTTCTGGCAAATAATTTAGGAATTAAGTCACTAAATAATGACAGATACTGAGTTTCAGACTTCATAACCTTCAGAAAAATGCATGCTAAAGCAAGACCTGTTATTCTATCAATTGTCTCAGTTTATACAACAATTTATAATACTGTTTATATGTTCCACCAGTATATTTGGCCTTGTCCAGATTTCCTGCATTAACAGGTTGAGAGGTACATGCAAATAAATAGCTTTACAGAATTAGGCATATCCAAACCTCTCAACTGTCCCTGATTTTGGCTCAAAATGTTGCTCTTCCCCTAATAATCCCGCCGCAAAATGGCAGTTTTGGAAGAAAATGTGGAGGGCTTACAATTAAGAAATAACTGTAATAATCAGAGTTATAGATTACTTTTATTTCAGAAATGCATGTAGATTCTTTTATTTTGTCAGCTGCTCAAGTTAGCAGTACTAATATTAAAAAAGTGTCCCTACTTTGACAGGTTCCCAGCTGTATTGTGTGGCTATTTTATATTTTTGCGTCACATTTTTGGTCCATTTTCATAAAATTCTGTTTTTTTGGCAAATTAGTGGCAAATCATTAAAGACTGAAGTTAGAAAATAATGACAGACATTTGAGTTTCAGATTTTGTACCTTTCAGAAAATTCATACTAATGCAAGACCTACTATTCTATTATCTTTCTAAGTTAATAAGAGCAATATTTAAAAATTGTCCTTATTTTTGGGCCTTTGTCCCACTTCCATATATGGCTCTGTCCATATTTCTTGTTCTGAGGTTGAGAGGTATGACAAATGTGTCAGGGCCATCACAGTCAGCCAGAGACATTTCAAATTGTGACATACTTGTTGCACCCCACCCCCCATGTAGTGACTCTAGATGTGTCCAAGCAAGGCAAGGAGCAGTTATGCAGTGCAAATGTGCAGAGTGTCTCCCCATCCAAGGTAGACACAAGTGCTACTTTTATTCTGTCCTTGATTTTGCAGAATGTTCTGGTTTCTGTCATATTTTTATACTGTTGATTTATGCTTATTATTACTCAGAAAGTGCCTGTTGCTCTTTGTTTAAGTAGCAATGCTTTAATGACCATCAGGTAAGCTTGTCTGAGATTGTAAGATGCAAGTAAGCTTTAATAAGCATATTGTTAAAGAATTGCCAACATTGAAAGCCTTTCTGTTGTTGCCATGCAGAGAATGCTTACATAACTAGATAATGTATAAGCTTGGGTATTGAAATGCATATGACAGTATTTGTAATAAAGGACAGGATTACATTATTTTAAGAAGCTCATTACATTTGTTGGAGACTTGCAGTCATCTTTGCAGGCTTTACCTGTAAACCAAATAGAATGCCAATCTATCATGTGTGGTCCATTACCTGTACAGTAATCCTTTAAGCAATGTATCTTGAGCTTGTTTCTTGTTTGCTTTTCATTTTTTACTTTGATCATGTTTTCCCCATGAAACAAGTAGATAGTTGTCAGGAAGCAGGTCTTTTTTGGATAAGAAACATTTCACAGGGATTGCTACTTTGAGCATGTTACTTGGTACTTTAATAAAGCTGAATATAAATTATAGTTAGAACTCCAGTGCAAGGAGAAGTGGTATGAGTTGAGTGCTGCTAGTTTTTCTTATACTTGATTTTGACTGGCATTCCAGTAATGTATTTAAAAAGTAATTTATTTTTTCATGCCTCACAACCTTTTTGTTTCCATCTAGTTATTAAGTAAGCTGTCATGCAGCCAATGCATTGAAATATGTTTTTTCTTCTACACTTAATTTTGTCTTGATTGGACTCTCATAATGATGGTTTGGCACCTAGGGCAGCGTATTTAATTAAAGTTACAATTTTTGTGGTTTTGAGCATAGCTCCTCCCCTTTCTAGTTGGCCACATCCCTTCCCATTGACCCCACCCATTCACCTGTCTCCTGCAACCCCCATTTGATTTGAAGTCACCAGCCGCCACTGTTTGTTACCTAGGATAGATCACTGATCTCATTAGTCATTTTTTTAGATTCAGGCCAGAGTTACAAAACAAAGTGTCCCAAAAACACGCCAATAGGCAAATCAGCAAACCTTTACATTTCCTGAAGGTGTGCAAAAGATGTGTGTGCACATCATGTGATACAATGGAATCCATTCCAGGACTTCTTCTAATCCTTATGGCCATTGATTGTCAGGATATGTTCCAACTCCCCTCCTAAACTAAATGGATAAAGTATTAATGAATGAATTTATGAGTCAGAGTAACAACTGGGACAGTACCATTGTACAGTGGCCAGTTGAGATGCAGGACACAAAGGGTTTATGTTGTAGGCTCCATGTCCAAAAACCACTGTATCTCATTTTCCATAGCAATCATTCCTCAGATGAATACCCTTCATAATGCATATCAGACTAGTGCAACTCCATAGAGGGTCTAGAGAAAAGCTCCAGGCAGATTCTGACAGTCTTCAAAAATAGTTGAAAAACAGTGGTCTCTTAATAAATGCTGCCATACAAAAATTATTTCTGGGTTACAAAACTCTCTATGCTGACAGGTCTGATCTTGTTAACATTGTAGCAAAATGGGGAGTGTTGAAACTGGGGCATAAGTGAAATATCTGGGCTGCATACTGGACCAAGATATGACAACCCCCAAGTTATGTTTATGTAGCATCATTAAGAGGCAATAAACAACTTGAATTACTTTTTCAAGTTCAGGAGTTAACTAGGGTTGCCTGTTGAAGGTTCGGGGACCATAATTGTGATCCTCAGAACTGTGAAACTAGAAGTTCAAATGGTGAAGTATGTGTTAACTAAGATTGCTATATCCCAGAATATTTCCCTTATTCCATAGTAAAGCAATCTCAATGATGAGTCTAGAAGGGCCATTTTCTTGAATTATGCTATGTTGTGTATATATGTAAATAGCAAGAGTGGGGAGGTGCCCCTCACATCAAAGGATACACATTTGAACAGTATAACAGAGTTTTGGAACTCTGTTTTCTGTTTGAATAGCAGTTCATTTTTCAAGGTCTCAGGTCTTGCATAAAGCCATGTTCACTGCAATTACCCAGTTTCCCCTCCTTTCTATTTAGTGGTATCTTATTGCACACTCACAGGTTGTCTTAGAAGATAGCACACAACATAGCGTAATTCAAGAAAATGGCCCTTCTAGACTCATCACTGCATACACAAAGTCAATCTAATGCTGCTGTCCTCTTGATAATGACGCTAATGTGGAGACCAGATACTTCACAGTGGGCCCAATCTATGAATCCTCAATAACTCTGGATCCCACTTATCAGCTGTACTAGTTGTTGATCACTGCTGTTGATTGCAAACCCTGATGATGCAACAGTATCATTTCATGTTTGCTGGAAAAGCTGATGATCATACAAGCAAAGGGAAGAGGAAACAATATTACACAGTATCAGCTGCTTCCACTTCTTAATATTTGCACAGCTTCAAAGTTAGTATATATAAATTGCAGTGGATGTGTGGATGAGGGATGGATCTGCACTCTCCATGGGAGGTGGGATGGAGATTGCACTTTTGCAAAATGCTTAATTAGGTGGGGGGGGGTCATGTTTTGGGTGATTTGAGTGGTCACTTGATAAGATGATGTTTTGGAGTGCAGAACTGCTTTCTGGTGATTCAGTAACCAGGATTCTCAATGTGAGTGTGTGTGTGTGTGTGTGTGTGTGTGTGTGTGTGTGTGTGTGTGTGTGTGTGTGTGTGTGTGTGTGTGTGTGTGTGTGCGTGCTCATTTATGGCCTGATATGATGAGAAAGGACTTAATTTATAGTGGTGTGGGAGTATCCAGTACACATTTATGTCCATGAATCTAGCTTTTGCCAACATGGACCTTTACAATGTTATTAGTGAAACAATATATCCCCTTGTACATTCACATATTCAAACTTAGAATCTGTGCTGCCAATGTATTCTATAAAACAAGCTCCATATTAATAGTTGCACCATTAGTTTCAGTACTGCCACCTTCTTTTAAACAGAATGTCCTCTCACCTCACACAAGAAACTTTATTCTCACAGTGGATTTATCTACGAACACTTCATTAATCAGAAACTAAAGTCAGGATGCCCACCCTCTGGCACCACATCACGCCTACCCTATGGCACCACATCATGCCTTCCCTGTGGCACCACACCATGCCTAATTGTGGTACCACACCATGCCTACCCTGTGGCACCACATCATGCCTACCCTGTGGCATCACATCATCCCTACCCTGTCACACTACATCATGCTACCTTAGAGCACCACATCATGCCTACCCCGTGGCATCACATCATTTGAGAAGTAAAGTAAGACACAGTGATTATTATTATTTGGTTATTATGGATACACCCTTTCTTGTGATTTTTTACAAAACATAGAATTACATTACAGTCTTCCATTTTTCCTTAACCTTTGACTAAATGGCTTCCTTTACTGTGCCACATACACTTACCTCTGCCCTCTTTTGTTCTGCGGTTTACCCCTGATTGTCCCAAAGCTCTCCTCCTCTCCTCTTATCTCCAATAACCTTTCATACCCTCCTGTATTACACTACTCATTAACATATAACTTATAAACTATTAAAGTGAGGCTCTAAACACAACTATGAATATGCATGCACGTTTTTATGTACATTGTTAACTGGATAGATGAGATAGTCCAGAGACAGCAGCCATGACTCAAACCATAAATGACAGAAAATGTAATACAATGCATAGATCTGAATCCACAAAATATACAGAGGATTATGACTGGGTTTCCCATCATAACCAACATGTGATGTGCTCAAAACATTTAAGGTCAAGAAATTTACCTCAAGAGTGAAGCTCAGCATCATAGAAAAATGCTTCAGTGGAATTACAGTGAGTCTCAAGATTCACTGTAATTCATTGTCATTCAGATTTTTCGTCATAGTGGCAGGACATGCAATTCTACTGCTAGCTTATGACCTACTGACATTTAAGAAACTTGTTTGCCATAATACCATTATATTTTCTATACCCCAAAGAGTTATAGCTATACATATAGATGCAGATATTTAAAAATTATTTTTGAATGACGTTAGTGACAACTCAAATAGTAAAGGAAGCAAATTTCATAACATTTCATAACTTCTTGTTGTATTACTGATATTTAATTTTAGTTTAAGCTTCCTCAGTCTAGTGTTACCTCCCCCAGCATTGCATTCCAAGCATAGACTTTAAAGATTTTAAAACATTTCTGGCTCAGACATTGCATCAAAGAACAGGCAGAGGTCACATCTGACTAATCTGTAAGAAACAGAATATAGTGACAATTCCTGGATCCTTTCTGACTAGTTCAAATTTCCAAACCTATGAATTTTTTAGTAAGAAATCATTGTACCTTTTCAAGTTCTTTCAGGTAGCTTATTCAAAGGCTAACGCAGTATTGCATTCAATAATGAGCTGCATCCGTCAGGTATAATGTATTATATTCGGGTCTCTGAAGTGACTGGGCATGCTCTTTAGAATTAAATGGTCTAAAAGAACATGCTTTCCTGGCTTTGATAGATGAACACCAACTGAAGTTTCAATTATTGTTTAAACATAAATGTACATTTTCTGATAATGGCTTTTGAAATAAATTGTCTCCCACTATCCTTTGATTTTAATGAAGATGTCATTTTTTATTATCTGAACATTTATTTTGTAATTATAATGTGCATACTTTTTTGCCAAGTCTTATGATGCTAAATTTACTGAGGTTAAAGGGGAGGTCATTACTACTACATAAGGTGTATATTTTTTATAAACTCCTGGAGAACTTCAGCACCTTTTTTGAAGTAATTGTGTTACCCACTATACAATCATCTGAAGTAATTGTGCTACCCACTATGCAATCATCTGAAGTAATTGCGTTATCCACTATGCAACAATCAGTGTATTTGGCTATTCACAACCCATTTCCAGTTTTGCATCTGTGAAGAATAGACCAGAAATCCACTACTAAAGGATCTGTCTGCTAGCATTTATTAATATATGTTTAAATACCAGGAAAAGCCGAAAGGCCTACTACTATCCGTGGCATGGAGGGGAGCAGTAATTATATTATATCAGTTACTAGAAACATGGAAATCTAAATCTAAATCAAGTATATCTGAAGTATTGACAATTGTAAAAGAAAAAAAGAACTGGAAAAGATATATTTAGAAAAGGGAAGGAGCAAATCGCATATAAATAAATAGAAATTGTGGGAATAATTTCTGCAAAATAATGTTCAGGAGGAGGGAGGTTTAAGAGAAGATAGGAACTGAGTGACTTATTTAATGTTGTACTGAAAAACAGTTGTTATAAGGAAAGAATACTTGCAATGCATAATGTGTGTAAATAGAAAAAATGTTGATATGTTTGTTTTCATGTTAGTGTATGTATGCCTGTGTCTTAAATCATAATTTAATAAAGGTGTTAAAAAAAAGAACTTCATGTATGAAGGAGCTTAGAAAGGAGAAGATGGTGAGCAGGATATTTAACATGGGAGATAAACCCAAGGTAGTATATAGGAAGGCTAGGTCTATTAAAATGTGTTAGAAAAATCTAAAAAGGTAGAAAAAAATAGACCGCATGGAATAGTAAAGTCTGGAAGGTGTTCACAATGCCCTCATATTTTGGTGACGAAGAATATTACAAGATTTATAACATAATAGGACATTTTTCTTGTGATTCTAAAGGGGTGGTGTACATAACTTTGTGTCAATTATGTCCAGACTTCTACATTGGTAAGACCAATAAAAGGCTGAAAGTTAAAATATATGAACATAAAATGGACATTAAAAAAAAAAAAGAGTTAAAAAAAACTGTATAGGCATTTAGTTGAACAATCTACACATTTTTTCAAGTTTATTGCAATTCAATAAGTTATTAAGGATCAGAAGGGTATATCCGCAGTGGTGGTGCTGCGGTAGCATTGCCGCCTCACAGCAAGACGTTGTCCCGTTCGATTCTCAACTAGAGCGTCTTCTGTGGAGACATGCATGAATGGGCGTACCTTCACTGAAGGCTGTGCGTTAGGGCCGGCAACTCAGCATGTAAAAATCAACTGCCAATCATTAGCGGACCGGAGTTCTGCTGCGGCGACCCCTAACCGGGAAAAGCCGAAAGACGCAACATTAAGGATCAGAGGGGTGTTATTACAGAAGAGCATTTAAATTATAGGGAAATGAGATGGCAACTTTTATTAAATGCTATGAGTTACCCTGGTCTAAACGAATGTTGCTCTATAAACCCTGTCCTTAAATAGCATAATAGGGGACATTATGAATGGATTTTAGGTGTTATGATTGTATTTTTTTTTTTTTTTAGTTTTTAGGAGGGGTATTTAAACAATTGGTTTATTGCTTTAATAGTTCTTATGAAGTCTTTTGTAAGTGAGACAAAAGTCCTGTACTGTGTGGAGTGTATTTGTATTTTATTCTTTTAAAGTTTTTGAGATGTGGCTTTGAAACTGCTGCTGCTTGCCTGCTATTTTATTAACACTGCTGCACTATACAGAGTTTTTTCGTATTTTCAAATTTGTACTCACAGATCCCAGACTGCTGCCCCTGTAACAAAAGCCACACCCAAATCTGTCCACCATTTTACAAACTGCTGTCTATGCCATGCCACCTTCACAGAGCTCCTTTCTGAACTGATCAGTGACAAATATATACCAGGATGCTAATCCTTTAACTGATAAAACTGTAAAAGAAAAACAAAACATGGTCATTTCAGTACAAATCTGTATCTGTTTCTGTGGAAAAAATGTGTCTCACATTATATTATGGCAGAGTTTACACAAGTGCAATGCTGATGTGACAGGGTTTTAGTAGCAGTAATTTATTAAGCGTTTTCATCCAACTCAGGATTTTATCAGAATAATGGCTTTCTAATGAAGTCCTTAGTTAGAAGAAAGCTCTCAATAAATTACAGTTTCTTTATTTTTCAAGTGGCAACATCTGTTGGTGATTTTGTTTTGTGGTTCCTTTTATTCATCTTATCCACATTGGACATCTTTTGACTTTTAGTAGCAGTGCTACATTGTGAAAAGCCATAGTGTTGCACCACAAAAAGCCTGTGCACCCTCCAAGGCAGCCAGTCACACAAAAGTCCACACATACACACACACACAGACACACACACACACACACACACACACACACACACACACACACACACACACACACACACACACACACATGCATGCATGCAAACCGACACACACACACACACACACACACACACACACACACACACACATGCACACATGCAAACATACACACATACTAGAAAACCAAATCAAGTAAAGACAAATAACAGCACATTAATTAAGTAGTCCAATATCAATATGTATCAAAGAGCTTCACCACACACAAAATGTTAACACTAGAGACTCACAAGCAGACACAAAGTTGTACTGTTTTTCCATATAATGATCCACTTGCTGGTGTGAACCTTGGCTCTAGATGATTGTAACTGCTGAAGTGACACCTTTACTTCATGTACAAAAGTGGTCAAAACGGGTTATAGATGAATAGATGGTTGGATCCACTCAGCCAATTCATTTCCACTGCATAGTACTGAGTCTGTTGAAGAATCCTTGCTAACCAAAGTTACCAGTGTTAGGAAAACTGCTACTATTGCTTACTATAGAATGATATTGAATGCAGGTGTACTTGCTGAGCAAATTTATTTTGATTAATTTTTAGTGGTAAGCATGAATTAATATGCAGTAAAACAATTATTTCCAGATACACAAGTGATTATTTGATAATAGCTCCTGTGATTCCTTGCACAGATTGTATTATTTAGGGACCCATTCTGTAAACACCTGAAATAAAACCAAGGGCATTGTACAAAATTAGGGGCAGTTAAGAAGTATGCACAAAGGCTCACCAACCAACACAGTATTCTTGTAGTTCTCAAACTCTTAACACTAGAATCAGGGACAAAGCCAGAAAACAATAAGGGCAATGGTACAAAAATTAAGAATGGTTTTTAAATATTGCTATTATATACTTTGAAAGCTGCTAGAGTAGCAAGTTGTGCATCAATATATGTTATTCTTTATTAGGAAAAGGCCAAACATAAAAGACAAAATCAGAGACAGTGCAAAATCAGGGACAGCAGAAGAGTATGAATACTTGCAGAAGTAACAGAAGACAAATCCGCACAAACCAGCAGTGAGAGCATCCTTTGTTGTGATTAACAGCAACATACTTATAACTGCTTTGCACAAGAGCCAGGGACAAACCCAAAAATAAAGGGGGAACAAAGGTGCACAAACAGAGGCAGATTTTTATTGGTCCTTAGAAAGTTGCTGCTATGACAAGTGTTATACTAAATAAAAATTCCTGAAGAACATGAAATCTTTAACTCAAATGTCTGTCATTTACTAACTGTAATCCTCATCAATTTGCCAGTAAACCACAACCTTTATGATGAACAGGTCAAACATATAGGGGAAATTAGAGACATTGTGCAAAATTATGGACTGCCAAACCTTTTATCACAAGAATCAGGAACTAAAAAATGCAGAGAAGGGATACAGGCCCACAAATAATGATAGATTTTTAAGTACTGCTCTTATACACTTAGAAAGTTGTTATAATAATAGGTTTTATATTAAAAAGTATTTTCTGAAAGACATGATGTCTGAAACTCAAATGTCTATCATTATATAATAATTGAAATTGTCAGCAGTTTTACCAGCAAACCACAAATGTTTTAACATGAATTATGGATAACACAAAGCATAATGGGTCACAAAGACCAAATTAAATATTGCGCTTGTAAACATAGAAAATCACTAACAGGTGTGGCATTAGCATGCATCTTCTGGGGGATGTGAAGTCTAAACCTCAAATGGTGATTTTATTTGTAACATTTAATTACTTACTTACTTAACAGGTGCTTATAGTGAGCCATTGGAATTCTTTCTCAACCATGACTTAATTACATTCATTTTATTATTTTTCTTTTTATATAAAGTTCAAGTAAGAAATCTAAATGAGCATCCACTTTTGGTAGGACTGCTCTACATATCTATATATGGCATACATGAAGAACAAATCTGGACAGTCTACAAAATCTTAGTTCTGAGGTATGAACAGGAAAGCTTGCTATCATTGCCACTAGGTAGACTAGAACCTGTGGAAAAAAAACTCTCTCTCTCTCTCTCTCTGAAACAATTGCTTAACTTACCATCATAACTAATTCTCAACCTCTTAATGGAAGAATCAGGCACAGATTTTAAATATTCCTGTTATAAATTTCTCAATAATATGAAGTTTGAACCTCAAATGTATGCAATTACTAACTGTAATGCTCAGCAATTTGCCAGAAACACACGTTTTATGAGGAACTGGCCAAACATGTAAAGAAAATCAGAGACATTGTGCAAAATCAGGGGAGACTTCAAGACTAGATTCTCCTGTCAAGAATTAAGCAATTAGGGAGAAAGACAACATAAGAGAGAGCAAAGGTCAGAAAATACTGACTGTTTTAAGTATTCCTTTTATACAATTAAAACTTGGTACAATAAGAAGCTTTATATTAAAAAACATTACAATAACAGGTTTTGTATTAAAAATAATTTCCTGAAGTATATGGCAGTCAAAACTTGAATGCTTTATCATTATTCAATGACTGCAGTCCTCAGCAAGTATCCAGAAAAAGCAAACATTTAGCACAAGAAACACTGACAAAACCAAAATAATAGGGGGACAAAGGCCCAAAACCAAAGACAAGTTTTAAATATTGCTCGTAGAAAGTTAATACAACAACAGATTTTGTATTAAAATAATTTTCTGAAGGCCATCTATCCTGAAACTAAATAGTATATCATTATTTTGTAACTGGCGTCCACAACAATTTACAAAAAAAAAAAAACGCTTAGCACAAGAATCAGGGACAAAGCCAAATATAATAGGAGGCCGTCCAAAAACAAATGACCAGTTTAAATATTGCTCTTGTAAACTTAAAAGTTGCTAAGAGATTTTGCATTAACACACATTTTCTGAAGGATATAAAGTCGGGAACACAAATGACTATTGTTATTTAGTGGCTAACATTATCAATGATTTGCCAAAAAGACAGACATTTTATGAGGAACAGAGAACACTATGAGTCAGAAATCTAGACATTCTGTGAAACTCTGGACAGTTGATAGATATGTTCACCTTGTTGTGCTTGACCATGGTAAAATAGGGAAACTTTTTAAGACAATACACAAAGCAATGCACATTGACTAAAAAAAACAAACAAAACTAATTACAGAGAGCAGTAATTGCCATTCGCTGGTCACTGCTACTGATTAATAATGAAGATGAACAGAATCATGAATGGGGGTAAGTATCTGCAGGAAATCACCAGAGGAAACACAGACACAGCCATTAGCTAAAGACTGTTAGGCACTTGCACAGAACTGGAATGATCTTCCAATCATAAAGAAAAAGGTACAGCACTGAGGGGCAGCAAGTCAACACCACCAACTTGCACAGAATATCTAAATTCTGTAAAATGCTACTGGCATAGAAAAGTTAGCAAAGAATTCCTTTGTAAACAGTGAATAACATCAGCTAATTAGTGGGAGGAGCTGAGAAATAGCATTTCTCATTTAGCTTGAATTATTTGAAGACATCTCTATTTAGCTGGAGTGCTTGTTTGGCTTGCTTGCTGTAAATTGGCTGAATGTTGCCGATCTCTGTCTGCATTTTATTTTTCCTACCCACCCACCCAACCGTTGTCGTATTTTTAAACTTGGTGGCTTTTGAGTTGCCCACCCCTACTAGAAATTTGATTTTGGGCACTCCTCCCATTTCCATCTCATCACCTTATAATACTGAGTAAGGAGAGATCAGTTGGGAAGCCCCACTGCCTTAGTTTCATAACCTTGAATTGTCATCTGTTTCCTCCCGTCTCACTTAACTTAAATAAATGTGCACTGTATTCATCTACTTTTACTGTATTTGTGTTTCTTCCTACCTTATTACTTCATTTTGCTTTTGCTGCTTGTTCTTAAAAGTGTTCAATTGCATTTATTCTGCTGCATTTATTACTGCTTGTTAGTAGCCTGATTAAATTGTTACTGTTATTATAAACCTCTTAGTTTTGGTTTAAGCACTTGGGTTTCAGGCCAGTTACTTTACATTAAGAAGGTTTGTGGTCTACACTCTTGTGGGAGGAGAGGTTAGCTTCTGCCCTTCTGAGCTGAGAATTGCTGGTGAAGGCTTATTTTGACTGTTGTTCTAAGTGTTCTTGTTCTGGTTTAAGCACTTTGGTTCCAAACCTGTTATTTTACATTAGGAGGGTTTATGGTCTAAACTCTTGTAGCAGGAGAGGATAGCCTACACCCTTCAAAGCTGGGAATTGCTGGTTGAAGGCTTTTTGTGCCTGTTATCAAATACAATGAAGAACAAAGACCAGGAACCCAATGAATAAAATGTATTCTTCTCTGATGTCTTGGCATACACTGCCTTCTTGGAGTACTTGTAACTGTGATTTTCTGCACTTTGAATTTCTAGTACGTCTGCATTTTATAGTATAGGCCAGATTCAGACTTGCTGAATCTGGACTGTTTGGTATCACTTGAGTACTAAAACCAGCCATCTTACATTAAGAAGGACCCTCTGAACTCCTGTGGCAGAAATGCACAGCCTAGGACCCATCAGAGTTGGGGATTACTGAAATAAGGCTCAGTCTTGGGCTTCCCATTGATTAATTTGTTTTAAAATCATTTAACTTTGTTTGTATTTAAGCCTCACATTTTCAGACAGTTGCCCATCATGCAATGGGGTTTGGCACAGCTGTGTATAGCTTTGCATAGAAGCAAACACCTACAAAGACAATTTCCCTAGATTTCTGCTAAGGAGCCCTCCTAAGCTCCCCTGCTTCACTGTATGCAACACAGTTGTGCACTGCTGCCCTGCAAACAACTCAGTTGTGCATTATGAAGTGTTGACACAGTTTACTACCCCTAGCTCTCCACAGAATAGCCACTTTTTGTTATTCTTACAGTAAAATCTAGCCCATCTAGCCCACTCCACACTAGTTACTACAGTATATGCCTCCCATAATGCATGGACAGTTTCCCACCATTTCTCCAGCCAGCCTGATTGACATGGGTATCCTGAGGCAATGTAGCAATTGCCTCATGTATACTGACAACCAATTACTCCTAAAACAAAAAATACAACATGTGAGAGATGTATCTATACTATGAATTTGGAATCAATTCTCTCACATAACAACAAACCAGATATCAAACAGATTGTTAGCACACATACTTCACTTCTTGCACATAACAAACTCACAACACATAAATCCACATACCCAGAGGTACTCACTAGAAGCCTACCTAAAGATCAGAGACCTCCCAAGCGCAAACCTACTGCACACACTGCAGATCCAACAGAATCCACTACACATAATAATACACACAACAGTGTCTCACCCAATAAGCCTTTAAGGCAAAACGACTCAAAACCAAATGTCTTGGTCATTGGTGGATCCACAGAGAGACACACAGATGTCCCCCTCACTAGGCTTGACAAGGAGAAGGTCACTGTTAGCTGCCTGTCAGGTGCCAAGATCCATCAATCATACACGCATTCAAGTCTCTGAACAACAAGTACCATTATGACTCTGTCATAGTCCATGTTGGAGTGAATGACTTGAGATGTACCTCACAGGACTATATGAAGAGAGGCATGATTGAGCTGTCAGATTATATGTCCCAGGCAGGTATGTCCCTAGCCCTGAGCAGCAGTCTACCTTCACCTAGGATGATGCCTCAATATAAACAAAAAATGATTGACTTCAACAATTGGCTTCTGGTGTCAATCCAGGGGTATCCAGTATCTGTCAGCCTGGGAAGAAATGGTCGACAGACCACGCTGCTTTGCCAGACATGGTTTTCACCTGTCACGTCTTGGCTTTCGGTTACTGACAAAGGTACTTGCCTTTTTAGGCAATGTCATAACAACAAAATTCCCGACATAAAAAAAAAATCCACTAGAGACCAACTCAAGGTTATGTTGCTTAATGCTAGTAGTCTAAATTGGAAACTGCACTCACTGGAAGCACTCCTTACCTTGGAAGATGCCAATGTCTGTGCAGTCACAGAGACATGGCTAAAGGCCACAGAGAGCACCCTGGTCATACAAGGCTACAATGCCTTCCACATGTTCAGACCTCAAAACAAGCAGGAAAGGACCAAAATCAGAGGTATATCCATCTTCATTAAAAACAAATATACCTCAAGATACTGGTCAAACAGTATGACTCCCTAGAGCTACTCCAAGTCCAACTAACTGTAGGTAAACTCCCCCCTTCCATATCATTGTTAGCTATAGGTCCCCCACCATGAACCACAAGAACCACTCTGCCTACCTGGACCTAATTGATTCACTCACTATACAGCCAAACACCTTGGTCATGGGTGATTTCAACTATCCTTCCATTGATTGGGCACAAACATGCTCACTCTAAGGTTCCTGGACTTTGTTAATACAAATTCTCTGGAACAGATATTCTACATCCCCACAAGGGTATTGAATGTACTAGACTTAGTACTGACCAGCATAGGGGGTTTCTGCACTACCCCCTGTGTGCTGACCTCTCTGGTAAGTTCTGATCATAGATCAGTTTTGTTCGAAGTAACAATCATACCTGACCCTTCCCTGAGGAGCAAAAAGGATGAAACATTTCTCCAAAGCAAACTATAGCCTCCTAAGTGATAGCATAAATAGTTTCAAACTCCCTGCGAACACAGTCAACAATGACTTATATACAGAGGTCTACACAAATGCCCTCTATAAACACCTGTACAAATGTATAGACTCAGCTGTACCTGAAAGGTTCAAACCAAGGTCCTCACAAAAAAAAAGCCATCCTGGTGGACATCAAGCATGAATAGATTATACAACAAGAGGAAGAAACAAAAGCCCAAGAACAAGAGGGAACTGACTCAGCAGTGGAAGGACACTCTCCCCAGGTTGAACAAGCAAATGAGATATTTTGTAAATTCCTCTAAAGCCAATTAGGAAGCTAAACTACCATCCCTAGCTAAGGATAATCACAAGGCATTCTTTAGCTACATCAGAAATCTAAAAGGGAAGGCCCAGCTTTGTGCTGAACTAGTAGTGGATGATATCACTCATACTGACCCTTAGGACATCACCAACCTGCTAGAAGAAAGATTTGGCACAAGCTTCACCCCCTGTCCACACCAGACATACCCCAAAGCATACCCGTCATCAGTCCTCTACCTAGTATCTCCAAAGAGCAGGTCATTAAGCACTCTCCATGGCCAAAAACACAGCCTCTGTGGACTGGATAACATCTCAGACTGCCTACTAAATGATCTAAAACAGGACCTAGCGGAACCACTTGGCACTCTCTTCAATCACAGTTTAAGTGCTGGCTTTGTCCCAGCAGAGTGGAAAACATCAACAATAAATCCCTTGCACAAAGGGGGTCCATCAACTGACCCCGGGAACTATAGACCCATAAGCCTAACCAGCCTTATCTGCAAGGAGAGAATCATCATGGACTTTATCAACAAAGACATAGGTGACCCCCTAACTCTTGACTGACCCAATTTGGCTTTGTTAAGGGTACATGATGCTTATTAAACCTGGTGGGCTTCTTCGAGTATGTCACCAAAGCCCTGGATGAAGGCACAACAGCCTATCTTGACTTAGCCAAGGCTTTTGACACAATTCCCCACTAGGTCATCATTGAGAAACTCACCTAGATTGGAATTAACCCATATATTACAAGATGGCTAGCCAACCTCACCGACAAAATGTATGGAGTTAAAGCTGGGGATTCTACCTCTACCAGCAGACCAGTTATCAGTGGTGTACCAAGAGGATCTGTGCTGGACCCCCTACTGTTTGGAATCTATTTCTCAGAAGTCCAGGTGAAAATAGATGGCCTGTGGCTTAACAAGTTCACTGATGACTGCAAACTGGGTGCAATCATTGAGTCCTCCAATGATGTTGACATACTACAGAAAGAGCTTTCACAGACAAATGATTGGTGCCAAAGACATGAACATAAAATTCAAAAAATGCATTATCAACCCTTTCAGCAAAGGAGAAGTCTCTGCAAATTACAATATTAACAGTATCCCTCTTAGCTCAAACCCTGTGGTGAGAGATTTGGGAGCACGGGGTGATATCAGCCTTAACTTTGATCACCATGTGTCCATAGTTGTAAGGAAGGCCTTCTATGTTGTACATCTCATAAGTAAGGGCATCACAGCCTGAGCTGAGGATGTTAGAATTCCCCTGTACTCATTCCTCATCAGACCACTAATAGAGTACAACACTCCATTCTGTATGTACCTCACCAGACACTTGCAGCAGCTGGGTAGCCTCAGAGGTTTCTCACCAAGAAAATTCAGGGACTTCAACATATGACCTACATGAACAGACTGAAGGTCCTGTCACTGTGTTCTGTATCTTAGAAGCTGCTGAGAGGGGACTTGTGCCTGGCCTACAGAGCAGTCTCGGACCCTGCCCTCGTGGAAATGCTGCATATCCGCAACTCAAATGGGGCAAGATTAATTTGCTCTAGGGATATTAACCTAGCTTGCGACATTAACAGGACATGCTGGAGAGACACATATGTCTCCCAAAGATTACCACTCCTCTGGAACAAACTCCTAATTCACGTAAAACAGAGCTCCTCAATAACTTAGACAACTAGATGGGAGACAGTAAATTTACCACAGGGGTGTCACCTATGTCCCTCTTGGATAAGGGCAGTCGGTGCTGATCATAGACTTGCACTGCAAATATAGACCATACAACTTGGTCAATAAAGGAACAAAGGTATAACATGGCTAGGTTTATAAAGATCCTAGGGCCAATAGCTAGCTCCTATGAAGCTATGAACCTATGAGCACATTTAAGCTTGGCTACCTCTGCTCTGCCTGTGCCTGCTATAGCAAAGCAAAGGAAATGAATGCCTCTTCCACTGCTGCCATCAGCAGCAGCCCTGCTCTACCAATATATCAGCCAAAGGATTAAGGGAAAGGCACATTGGAGAATCAGGAAGTCAGTTTGATTTCTTGCAGCTTTGCCTCCCCTTCTGGATGGCGTTAAATAGCAATTAACACCATGCAATTGACCAGGGGGGAAAACAGTGGCTAGTGTTTAATGCTTGATGAGCTCAAGATCTCCATACGGTCTCAGTCATGGCTTTCTGTGCCCTAACTAACTGTTTGACTTTATTTTAATTTTTAAAGGAAAACCTTTCTTCCAGGGTACTAATGCCCTAGTACAGCTGTTCTGCTAAGCCCCTAGTCTATACACAGTACTGAAGTGTGCAAAGTGAGTATGCCTTCCGACATCCTTGTGAACTATATCTGTACCCCAGAAGCACTACAAATGGGTACCAGATGCTTTGAGATGACCTGTGTCTTTAAGCCATGAAAAAAGTCCTAATTGACCTCCTATTTCTTGGCAAAACCAGTGGCTCTTCAAACACCCTTAATGGAGAACTAAATCTACACCAACAAATAAACAACATTCATTAGAGGGATCGGTTCCTAAATGAGCTTATCCCCAGGCTATGGGATAAATTACTATTACAGGTCAAAGTACTAGTTTGGCTATCTTAATGGCTAGTCCTAATGACTGGATGGTGGACACAAATTTATACCAGGATTATAACTATCGGCCCTGCTGATTTTTGGAGATAAGCACTGCTAAGTGCTCAAAAAGGGTGGCAAGAACTTTCAAGTGCAGCTACTTAAAGGTGTGTAGGTTAGGACTGTTGTTCCACTGTGGTGAGCCCTAATGGGAAAAGCCAGAAAAAGAAGGTTAGACATCTTATAATCCCCAAGATCACTTGCTTAGTCTTAGTACTGCTTCTATGTTCTTACATGTGTACATATAGTAGAACAACAAACGTCAACACCACCACTAGCCTAAGCTTTACCCTTAATCCAGTCTTAAAGATAACAATAGCTCCAACCCCAAGGTCTAGTAATAAATCCAATCCTAATGATACCCTAAACCATAACTTTAACTTCTAACCTTCAGCCAAATCTAAACCTTAGCCCTTAATCTTGAAAGAATATTAAACAAAATGTAGCATATGACCTGAAAGGGACTGTTACCCTAAACTGGATCAGAAGACTAAATCTTTTTCATTACTGTATGTTTAAATATAATATTTTACCATATTTTAAATGCTGTTATAACTATAACCCATAACTTTAGTTTGGCTCATATTTAAAGACTGGTTTAAAAATACAGCAAGGGTAATGGACTAAAAGAAGTAGGACTGGAATGCCATTAAGGTTAAAAACATTTTTTTTTCAACTTTTAATTCACTATGTTCTTATTGGGGTGGTCCTGGTACAACAGCAAAGTTCTTTTAGTGAGGGAACCTGCTATGCACAGGAAGTTAAGTGGTTTATTCAGAATTTCAGCCAGTGTGCAAGGAACAGTTGATGGGATTCAATCCACGTATCTAACTTCAAAGCCCACACCTTAACCATTATATTATACCACTTCAATTTCAATTGGGGCTTATGGGTAAGGATGATAATACACATAGGATTTGAGTGCTTTTTATGATGTAATGTTGCTAGTGGAGGCAACCAAGAAGTTAGGGTTCAACTATAGTGGAAGGGAGGTGGAGGGCTTAAAGATGCTTCTGAAGGAAGTACAAGATGGATTCAAGGTCTGATTTAGCTCTAGAATTAAATGAATTTGCCTTACATTTTGTAATTCAAATCAAACTGATGCAGTAAATATTTTTTTTTGCTATTTATATCAATATACACATATACATATTTACACACACACACACACACACACACACACACACACACACACACACACACTGAACATTCTCTACCCCATAGAGTGTGGTTTGTGTTTATATGGAACCAAATCAAAAACTGTGTTTATTTCAGTGCTGAATCTTTGTGAAAGCATGCAGGTGTGTACACTACATGTAAGAGAAAGTTTAGTTGTGGGTTCAAAGGGTTTTTTTTTTGTCTTTATTGCCAGCTTACCCACTATTAATTGTGTTTTCTTTGACTACTCCTCCACTCTTTTAAGGAAATGGCATGTTTTACAGAAAGTTCAAAGGAAAAATACATGCTTGGAGCTGAGGCAGCAAAGATTCAAATGATTATGGGTTGTTAGCAGGTGTTTTGTTTTAACTGTAAATTCACTGAACCATATGAGATATAGCAACAAGCCTGCTCTCCGACATATATTTCTGCTCCCACCACTGCTTACCCAGCTGCTGCAACTGAAAAGTTAAAAATACTTAAAGCTGAATCCCAAAGCACAAGTAAACACAATCGTTTTGTTCCACCACTGAGACAAGTGGAAGGCAGTTTAGCAAGATTTCAGTAAACTGCTTCAGTAGTATATTCAGGACTTAAATTAGCCCAGTTCTGTATGGCTTTTAAAAGAAAGTGAATGCTACAAAATATGGATGTTATATGACTGAAAGGAGGAAGGTAAAACTTGGTGAGTTTTAGCTCATACCACCTTACAGTGAATGAAACACCAAATGCAGTCAAACTGTACCAGTAGAAAGAGAACATGACATCCGAACTAAACATCACAGCATAACTTTGTGAGACTCATGTTAAACTTGTGTGAATAAGCAGTAGCAAAACAGGGTCTGTCAGGAAGCATTTAAACTGCATTGTCAAACCCAATCTACTGTGAGTGAAGATAGTAAAATCAATATTTCAGTAAAGCATTTTATACACTACAGAGAAAAGCACTGGAGTGTCTTTTCTAACATACTTTTTAAATGATTGTGAAGCAGGCAATATGCAGAGTCCAAACAAATGAAATACTCAGAGGAAGACATTAGATTGGGTTTGCTTTCCTCTCCTTCTAAACTATAGACAATTAATTCTGAAATTGTTACTCTTTTACAGAGTATCATTACACGTAAACTCTCTGATAATGGTTATTTCACTGGAACTTGACCCACATTAATTACTATGTTACTCTACTGTACAGGTTCTTCCAACACTTAATTATAAAACTACAACATCTCTGTGAGACCAGAAATATTACAGGATTCTGAATAGCCTGCTATACAGTCCCAGTCAAAGCATTCACTTTTGTCTCAAATCTTTGGACTGTAAACATTTAAAAGTACATACAGCATTCTTGGCATTGTCATTGCCGTTGTCTGTGTACCAGCAAAATACTTTGCGGACACTCCAGGTTTCAGATGCTTTGGTGGCAAAGCTTGCTGGGTTAATTGCGAATGATGAAACAGAAAAGGCTAAAGCAGGAAAGACTGTAATTTTGGGTGGTTTGTTTGACTATGGAGTGGATAAAGACAGGGACGAGATACCCACAAAAATGTAGCCATG
Organism: Protopterus annectens; assembly: GCF_019279795.1. Classification (NCBI taxonomy): domain Eukaryota; kingdom Metazoa; phylum Chordata; order Ceratodontiformes; family Protopteridae; genus Protopterus; species Protopterus annectens. The sequence goes on from NC_056739.1 coordinate 350,065,479, forward strand.
GAGTTTTTATAACTTATTTTGCAGTTCTGAGATTTGAGTAAGTGTTTCTTACTCAAAGCATTTTGGTCTCTGTTCCTTTCTTTTTAAATATTCTCATACAAACCCAGATAGAGAAGAAGGACTGGACATACAAGCAGCTTGACTTCGAGTTGCTCCTTTCTCCGTTGGGCTTATTGTGTCTCATGAATGCATGCCACATGCTGGGACTCTTATTGTCTATCTTCCAGCATGTTATTCTATACATTAAAATTAAGATTGTAGAACTACAACAGGCTACATCTGCCTGAGCAATGTAGGTAGTCAGTAGTGCACCATCATGTCTGACAATCTCTGCTCCATCTGTAAGAATATATTACTGTGCTATATCATAGGTAATACATACAAAAACAGCCCAACACAAAAACAGATTCCGCTATCTGTAACTAACGATCAGAAAATACAGTGAGAAGCTACGGTATTATGGTCCACAGTACAAAGAAGGAAACTACAGTTCTGTGAGGCACTTCCCAGGCCAGCAGAGGTTACTGTAACATTAACCAAGACATTTGTGTTTATCTACCTTATCTGTTCTTCTTTCCTGGCCAGAATTTCCATTAGCAGTATCTCTACCCCCTATGAAGATGTTATCTGGTCTTGTACCAGTATTTCATGGAATCTTGTTTGCTGTGTGAGCACTGCTAGAACCCTTAAAAAGTTATACTGTTTTTTTAAGCCCCTTCTGCTGTCTTCAAAGGGACCTTTCTCAACCATTGTGCCTTGTACAAAACTACTTATTATAACCAGGCACATAGGAACTATGTAATATTATAACAAAATTGTCATAAAAAACTGTGTATAATGTTTTTACAGGGTTGGAGGGAGGATAACTTTATTGTCACAGAGACCTCTCCTTGAAGCTCTATTGTTACAATAAGTGCCTTCCACAACTGTATTGTCTTCTTCTAGAAGAGAAAGAGAAGGAATAAATCATAACATCTGGGGATTCCCAAGCAGTGTTTGCATACCCACGAGATGTGGCAGTTACAGGACTGACTATAGCACATATGTGCCAAAATGTGTCCTGGGTCTGGGCTGTACCTTCAGCTTGTAATGCTTTATAAAGGCACAGGCAATAGATCACATTCTATCGTCTAAAATATTTTGTGCATAAATATTTCTGAAATATGCTGCTGATGTTGATGCTACTGTCCTAGTGCAATTAACGGGTTTATGGATCCGCGGTGGTGCAGCGCTAGTGTTGTTGCCTCACAGCAAGAGGTTCTCCCATTCGATTCTTGGCTGGAGTGCAGGGAGTGACTTCTGTGTGGAGTCTGCATATCCTCCCCATGGTTGGGTGAGCATTCGAAAGACATGCGTAAATGGGCGTGCCTTCATTGAAGGCTGGATGTTGAGCTGGCACCTCGGCGTTCGTGAAAGTCTACTGCCAATCATTAGCTGACTGGAGTTCTGCTGTGGCGACCCCTAACCGGGAAAAGCCAAAAGACAACAACAACAACATTGTACTTCAGAAAAACAAAGGCAGTACTGCGGGAAACAAGCTACACTATGCTTACTGACTGGAAACCCTTCTTTCCCTAGCATCAGTGAAAATAAAAATTGATATTTTTTTCTGAATTCATTAATCTTCATGGTGTAATATAAAAGTTGTCTGTACATATAAAAAAGAGTAGTAGATGTTCCCTTTCATTCTGGTAGTATGGCCAAAAAGTATAATAGTGGTACAGAATGCATAAGCATAAATATTGCAGGATTTGTCTTCAATGAGACAGACTCATTATGAAATACCAAGTAAGGTGGTTTATACAGGAGACCTTCTATTTTTAAAATATTTCTGCATGGAGCAACAGCAATTAGAAACAGTGTTTTCCATAAGAGATATTTTAAACCAAATCTATCTGTAGGATCAGAGGGAGATGATGTAATCTTCTCTGACATAAACGTCAAAGTCCATGGTAGAAATATATGTCTTCCCAATGGCCTTAAGTGAAAAAATTATTATAACAAGGCCTTAATAGAGGGTTGTGTTGCTATATATGAAAGGTTGTTACACAAACAGAAATTGCTGACACGTGAACAGTAATTGATAAATAAATCATAGTTTAATCAAGTAAATGATTTAAATAATCTAGTAACTTCATAGATGATGATAAAAAGGATCAAAACCTAGTAATGTAGTCTAACATACATATTTCCTCCATTTATAATAGTAGGACCTTCTTATATTATTTTTTCCTGGCTTCCTTAAAGATGTTTAATATGAGGGTAGTAAATTAAGCATTATTAGGAGTCTAAATTCTTTTGTCCAGGCTCTTAGATTCAGAGTTTTCAAAGTAGGATGTAATACTGTGTGTTATTAATCTCAGTAACAGCTTGTGAAGTGGTAAGTGCCATGAAGGAAGAGTGACGTGACTCATTAACAGAAAACTATGGTCACTTTAACTAAGAGGGGGCTGTTAGGACTGGGTTAATCTTGCCTTGTTTTACTTTAACTGCAGCAACTAGTTTACTTAATCTAGTGCTAATATTAAAATAGTGTACCTCTCCTAAGATGGCCCAGCTTCTAGCTTACAGTCATATGCAAACTTAGTCAGACAGGGCACTTTGGTATTGACTTTTATTTCAGAAAAGTAGATGCCAAACAGGAGAGGTCCTAGCTCAGTTTTCTCCATATCACTAATAAAAAAGAGAGGACTTTTCTACAGGCCAAATGAGAAATTCTCCCATAAAGCTTGAAGGATAGCAATGTCCCAAAAACAATATTTCCTTTTCCCAGAGGGTATTTCCTTCTCTTTAGAATGTTCCCCATACTTCCACATGTTAAACAACAGGACTTAGTTGTTTCCTCTCCTGTGTGGCATTTCTATCCTAGTCAGCTTAATCACTGTAGGGATGTATTAAGCTAAATTGAATCCTTAAGGAAATTTCTTTAGAAATCTGTCTCTCTTGCTAATACATCATTTTGCATATCACATCTGAATGTTTATTGGTAAGAAAAAACATACATAGCAAGGTATCTGTACTTTTTTTTTTTTGTTTAACCTCACTGGGATCATAATGCTATGCAGGTAATAGAAATTCATACCTCTACTGTTATTTATAGTTACATTCTTTCCCTCCTCTGGAGCCATAAACTAACTGAGCCTTTACCTACTTTTTAGTCTTAATGCTATGCATACCTCCAAAATAACGAATAATTTAAATAGCTGAAAATATGTGAAAAGTAAAGCAATGGTTGTAGATAGTGACGGTATTTCATATATTGCTGAGCTAGTCACAGTTATGAAGACACATACAGTTTTACTTAACCCACTTTGTGAAAGAAGACAGTTCACTTGATACTAAATGACTACTACTGTGCAACAATGTTTATGTATGTAACAAGTATGCATTACAAATATTATGTTTTACAGGGCAGACATATTGGGATACTTTACTCAGTGTATACCCAAACCTCATATGTACATTTCCATGAAACTTTTTTATGTATTTGTTTACCATTTATTAAATGAGGTAAAGTACTGATCAGCTGAACTTTTTTCAGGATCAGCCCAGGAAAAGTAAGTACAAAGTAATAGTAAACAACTAAATACTTTATAGTGAAGATGAAGAGTATTAGAACAGTATCAAGCATGAAAAAATTATATCAACATTGTAGACGGCTATCTAACATAGTGGGAGTGAATATAACACAATATCTAGTATGCTAAATCATTATAACAGCATAGTAGAAGTCTGTCTGACAAATCAGGAATCTATCAAATATCAAGGTATATACAATTTTATTTAGAGAGTTGCTGTAATTTAATTTAGGCTATAGTAACAGGTGGGACGATAAGGAAGATGGTGGAGAACAGTTAGAACAGCAAGTACAACACAGAGGAATGAGTGTTAAGAGGGTGGGGAAGTAGTGGAGAGTGTGAAGGAGCAATAGTGTGGAGAGTGTACAGGTTGTAGAGAGGGAAAAGAGATAGGGGTTAATTTAGTATGGATATCTTTACATTAAAACATGAATATACGGGGAAAGGACAGAGTGATTATTATGGAGTTAAGTAATGTATTGTGGAGAAAAGCATTTACAAAGTTCTTGTGTGCAAACATTTCTTTGGCTGATATGTAAAAGTGACATAGGTCTCTTAGGTTAGGAGGGAGCGATTCCCATGTCTGAGATGCCATTACTTAGAAGCAGTGGAGTGGAAGTTTCTGAGAAAGAAAGGACTGCAATATAAGGTGGTAGGATGTGTTTCTTCGAAAGATTCGGCAGGAGAAGAAAATGAAAGAGTTTTGGTATAAGAGTTTGTAGATTAGACAGTCTAGGAGGAGTGTGCATCTTTCACTTCTGGGAAGCCATTTTGCTTTAATTAGAACCAAACAGCAATGTTCTCTTTTGATTGCTATAGTGATAAATCTACAGATTTGATCAGATAGGATTTACAGAGCTGAGTGTTTTTTTCATGAGGTTTTGGCAATAACGGAAAAGACATATTCTAACTGTGAACCAAAGGGACCAATGCCATACTCCATAAATAAACTATAAAAAAGATTTATAGCAGTGCACTCCACCAGATGAAAACATCCTGTACATGGCACACACACAATGAATCTTTTAAACCAAATATCTTCTGACAAAACAAAGATTAAGCACTTTCATCCAATTTAGGACTTCATCAGCTATATATGGCTTTCTATAAGCCATTCCATTTCCAGTTCATTTAGCAATGCTATATCCAATAGATTTCATCAAAGTTCAGCTCCAACAATCTGGCATGCACATGTAAAAAGTCAGAATTTAATATTCTTGACACAAAAGCTACATTTTTTGACAAATTACAGCATTAGCAGCATGTTACCTCATACTTTAATATACAAAATGGTGATTTATGAAATTGGAGTAGCCATGTCCATCTGAAAACAATCATCATTTCTTAAAGGCATTGTCTCGGGTCTGTATTATCCTAACTTTCCTCAACAGATCCAACTCACCTCCCAAGATAAGGCATCATTTCAAGATAAATGTTTGTTGTGTGCAGATTTCTGAACTGATCTAAAATAACAGTAAAAGTCAGTGTTCTCTGTCTGTCTGTAGGTCTGACTTAATGTCTGCTTGTAAAATCTGATGAAGATTTGAGACAAATAAGTGGCAGATCAACTGGATTAAAACAAAATGTGGAAGTTATCATGCTTATCCAATCACTTGATACAACTCCTTCAGAGGACTGCTTCAAGGGGGGGCTTTCTCCTTACCCTCGAGCTACAGTTACCCAAGAGTTGAATATATTCAGAGTTGTCTAAACAGGTGCAGCTTGTTAGATTTGATAATGTGTGGTCTTTGCCCACAAGGGAAATACGCTTAAGTATTTCTTTTTTAATTACATTTAATTCTGATGAATACTGCATACATACAAATGTCAAGTTTGTGTTTTCATATGCCACTATTATAATAGATTATATGTTTTGACCTGCTCTGCTTTTTATTTATCTGACAGGTGCTGCGTGTTGGTTTAAAGTAGGTCAAGACTGGCACAGCAATAAACTAGCAATTCTGTAACACAATAGTAACCTGTAGATCTTATTAAAACACTCAGTAACAGTTTGGGGGCAGTACTGTAATAGCAGGGTCAATCCATTTCCATGATTTCTCAGCACCATTTTTATTGTCCATGGTTGTCTTGCTCTTGATAAGTAGCTCTTTGTAAGTAACTGTATACAGACACAGATATAATCATAATAAGCAGATTAGGCCAGGAAACCTGTGTAGGAGGAGATTTTACATGTTAATTAGGAAAACATTGAATATTATTATTCTTTATTTAATTAAACGTTATAATATACCTTAAAATATAGCACACAGCTACAGCACAGTCTTTATGGGATGATAAGCAGAGGTTTGCAAAACTAAGAAAATTTGTAATAAAAATATTTTACAAAATATCATGAAATATTTCAAAAGTTTCTCCTTACAGATAAGTGAAACATTACCTGCAAAAGTTGTAATGTTTCCCAGATTTCATAATATGGCAAATGCATATACTTTTATACAACAAAATCTATATTTTTTTCTGCAATTTACAACTGAAATTAAATTGTGCAACTAAAAGGTCTAAAGAGAGTACTGAGATAAGCTCATTCTGATTAAAGGATAAATACAAACATTTTATGCGTGTTTTGAAGGAAAACTGTGATGCTCAAATTCTATCTTTCAGAAAAAAGTTCTAAAGGCATGCCACTTTTGATTTTCTTTTACAATGATTCACCAAAATATCTATAATCTGTGAATTAACAAGGCAGTATATTTGTGGAGAATGCCATGAGTCATAAATAGCAGTCTAGACACAATGAAGTTATGTAGGAAAACAAGCAAATTTTATTTATAAACATTTTCAAATATAGTGTTCTTATTAACATGAAATCAGCCTTACCCACTCATTCATAGTTTGTTTGCAGTTCACTGGTAATTTAACAATATACAAATAACAGTATTCATGTGGTTTTGAAATAATAGTTTTCCCCATCGCTAAAATTATCACTCGGTGCCTTCTTCACTCTGGGTTTTATGCTTCATTTAATTAAGTTTAACTATGTTACTGGAAACAGAAATATTCTGAAACTCAGATTTTGCTTATTATCTCTTCAGTAAATTATAGTTGATTACAGGAATTTTCATATTAAATGTGACCATATGAACTGTTTCATTACTAGAGCTTAGAATTTTTGTAGATCCCCCTAAGAACTGCCGTCCATACTGTGTTATTAAAGTGCAGGTTCATTATTAATGATAGTTTAATGAACTTTGCAAAATGAGTTAGATAAAATAAGTTTTAGAGAAGCTGTGCTATTCAAAGATAATTCATAACAGAACTTCTGCAATGACTGAAACATGTTTGTAGGCCAGGCTTGTAAAAACTGCATAAAGAGAACAGAAGTGGTTTAAAGTAAGACAGATGAGTTTCTATTATCCAGCAACAATTATAACTACATTATCTTATAAATATACTTTCTTCTACAGCAATTGTAGTTCATTGTAACAGATAATATTTTGTTTATATATATATATATATATATATATATATATATATATATATATATATATATATATACATTTCTCTTATTCATTTTCCCTACTTCCCCTACTTTATATACTTTACAGTGCTATAAAAATAAAGAAAGTTGAAACCGAATAAAGCAGCAAGTATGATTTTGTGCTACTCTGTTTCTTAAGAAAAACATTCCATTACTTTTTTTAAACAAATACAGAGAGTTAGAATATCTTTTATCCTGTAAAAACTTAAATTCATAGATTCATAGATATTCCAAGGCCACAGAGTCTCATAATCCTTTATGCCTTTCCAGTAACATCCCTCATTCTGCACTTTCATTCTCCAGGAGAGTCATAACAGTCAATGCTGGAGTAAAGTTGAGGACAACCATCTAATTATTTAGTTTATGTTTAAAGAAAGATGGTAATTTATACTACTTAACATATAGGAGAAGCCTATTCCAGAGATTTTGGAGGCAGTGGGATATAAACCTGTCCTTCCAATATGCTTTATTTATCTGTTTGGTGAAAATTTATGTCTCTGGTTCTAGTAATGTTGGACATACAGCACTTGTAGAGAAGCAGGAGGACCAGGACAATCAGGTCTCTAATGCTGCAGTAAGTGAAACAGAGATCTCTCTTCAGAAGTATATAAGACACTAAATAAAGGGGATTTAAGTGAAGATGACCAGTTATGAATGTATGAATGAATGAATGATGTACAATATGTTACAGTTAATTTTATATGTTACACAAACTCATAATATAGAATTAAATAAATGTGTGTGTGTGTGTGTGTGTGTGTGTGTGTGTGTGTGTGTGTGTGTGTGTGTGTGTGTGTGTGTGTGTGTGTGTGTGTGTGTGTGTGTGTGTGTCAGTATGTCACAACAAGAAATCCAGGTTTATGAAATTTATGAAACTCAACTGTAGAAATGGACAACTTAGAGATATATAGCAAAAAATTCATCCCATTGACTTACATGGAGAAAAAAGCTCTGTTTACCCTTGAGGTAAAGAATGTTAGTTAAATCAATAGAGTATTTTGGAGCAACTATCCAACTACATGAAATTAACTACCTTTTGAAATTTTATAGAGATATATACTTAGTTGTGCAAATACTACAGGCATTTGACAGAACCAAAAAGTCCATTTGTTTTCGTTGAATTGTACTAACTTTGAACATTGAGAGTACTTATGGAACATATTGACTGTGATAAAACAATCAACTTTGCAGTTTCATTCATTTTTGTTTTACTAGCTTTTGATGAAATAGTGGAAGTAGGTACCTTTATAGCAGTAATAAACATAGTGAATGACCTTATACATGTCATTGAAAGTATTAACTCTATACTTGAGTTGCACCTAAAACTTATTAAAATGAAACTGCCATGCTTTGGATTTAAGTACTGCTATCTAACATAACTTCAAATTAATGCATGTTAATAATCATCATTTTGGTTGCAAAATAGTGATACTACAGTGATGCTGTACATGTACAGGGTAACATATTCACTAAATAATTTACTGGGATAGGCAGACAGATTTCATATTAGTGCACAGTAACTTCTAACACTATACAGGTTTCATATAGGAGTTAAGACAGTGTAATAAATGTAGACTTTGTCAATTGCTTCTATTATAGAGGGAAAACATTGTTCATGGTTATCTGCACTGGTTTACTGTAGGCCATTATGTAAGTCTGCACTCAGTGTTCTCCACTAGTACATCTGCTTCTCCAAGGATTTCACTTCAGAGTATATACAGAGAGAGTAGCATATATCAGAGTACATAATACCCTATATACTACCCTATACTACAAAGGTAATAAGAGAGAAACAAAAAAACATAAAAAGAAATGCAAATATTTTTATATTGATGAGTATTTAGATGTTGCTATAGTCTGAGAAATAAAAACAGACAGAAAAGAAAAGAAAAACAAGGCACCCTGAAAAATAATGAGAAAGAAAAACATTTTAAAAATGAATTAAAACAGATGAATCCATAAATCCCATAACCACTGCCATTATCATTCAGTGACTCGAGCAAAGTTAGATCTAAAAACATGTACTATCATTAAATAAAATGCACTGATTCTAAAAACATGTACTATCATTAAATAACATGCACTGATTCTAAAAACATGTACTATCATTAAATAAAATGCACTGATTCTAAAAACATACTATCATTAAATAAAATGCACTGATTATAAAAACATGTACTATCATTAAATAAAATGCACTTTTAAAAACATGTACTATCATTAAATAAAATGCACTGATTCTAAAAGCATGTACTATCATTAAATAAAATGCACTGATTCTAAAAACATGTACTAACACCAAAGAAAATGCACTGATTCTAAAAACGTACTATCATTAAATAAAATGCACTGATTCTTAAAACATGTAGTATCATTAAATAAAATGCACTGATTCTAAAAATCAGTACTAACACCAAAGAAAATGCACTGATTCTGAAGGGTTTTTCTTAAAGACAGAGAAATAATCTTTTGGTTGTGTTTCCAAAATTAAACTAATCTTGCATCTCTGCTTGTGTATTGGTAAGGTTGGCCTATAACCAGTCATCAGAAGATTAATTTGAGATTTCAAGAACTTGGTTCTCCAATTCATTTCTCACTTGTGTGCCTCTTGTGCAGAGTCTGTACATCATTTCTGGGTCTGCTTGGATTTTTGTTGGGTCTTCTGGTTTCATCCCACATCCCCAATACATGCAATAGGTAAAATGTCATTCCTCAAAATCACCCACAGTTGTGGTTACAGTGTGTGTTTGAGAGAGAGAGAGAGACTACGTGTGTGTGTGTGTGTGTGTGTGTGTGTGTGTGTGTGTGTGTGTGTGTGTGTGTGTGTGTGTGTGTGTGTGTGTGTGTGTGTGTGTGTGTGTGTGTATGTGTGTGTGTGCACGCGTGAGTGACACCTGTAAGCACCCCACTTAGGATAAGCTTTTTTATGTAATGCATACTGAGTGCTGGGATAGGCTCTGGCTCCTAGCAACCCTGCACTGGAAGAAGAGGTAATCAGGACTTGACTGAATGAGTCCACAAAGACTTAATCCCTGTATAGTGCTGGCAGCAGTGTATCCAAAACACATTCAGCCTGCATCCATGCCAGCACAGAAGGAACAAGCCAGAAAAGTCTCAAACCTGTTGTTCAGCATAGATAGATCCAGTGATAACATTTTGCTTGGAATATAAAGGTCTTCTGCGACCTAAATTACTTTCTGGAGCCAGTCCAAGTATTGATCCATCCATATTCCTTTTTTAAATATTTTATTTGTTTAGAAATCATAATACATTTACTTTTTCAAAGCAGAGGGCAGACTCAAACATATATTGTACAAAAATATGACATTCTTATATTCAGACAAATAGTTAAAGCAAGAAATTGATTATCAACTAGATTTTCAACATAAATATAAAACCTCTTGGTAAACAATTATTTATACTATATACAAAAAGTTCTCCATTTAACTATTTATGTGTGTTAATTTTGTGTATTTATTTACTTACAATTGACTTACTACTCATTTTGTTTTAATTTTGTTTGTTAACCAGGTTGATGGACTAGTACATGACCCTTTTCAGACACTATCCAGGCCATAAGCTTGTACAATACAACAGTAAAGGAGCAACAACCCTAAAGACCTCCCAGATATTCCACCTGCAAAAAGTACCCTTAGTAAATCCAAAGTATTCGACAGGAGCTACACCTAACTCTGCACATCTGAACTTACCCAGTGGTGCCTCAAATATAAAGCCCATAGGTCAAGCCAACACACTACCCCAGACTCTAGTCATAGAGGACTCTATTGTACGGCATACAGATACCTCACTCAGCAGGCTGACAAAGAAAATAATGGTCAGTTACCTGCTGCGAGCCAGGATCCACCAAGTTACACATGTAGTCAAGTCATTGCACCACATGTACCAGTACGATTCAGTCATAATCCACGTAGGTGTGAATGACCTGAGATGTACCTCCCTAGACTATATGAAGAGAGACATTATGGACATCTCAAACTATGTGTCTCAGGCTTGTAAGTGCCTAGCATTGAGTAGCATTCTACCTTTACAATGGATGATGCCACAACATGAACAAAAGATGATTGACTTTAATAATTGGTTTAGTTTCCGGTGTCATTCTAAGGGGATACAATATTTTTCAGCATAACAGGATATGGTTAAAAATCTACATTGCTTTGTCAAAGATTGTCTGCATCTGTGCCCCTAGGCTTTCAAATATTAACTAAATCTTTGTCTTCCCCATAGGGCCTTTTTTAGGCAATGCCAGATTGACACACCTTCTAAGACAGCAAAATCAACATAAGTGAATCTAAAGGTGTTACTGCTCAGTGCCAGGAATATAAACAAGAAGTTCCATTCCCTCCAAGCTCTCCTCACCTTGGACAATCCAGACATCTGTGTGCTTACTGAGACATGGTTTAAAGCTGCAGAAAGTACCCTGTTAGTACAAGGCTCCAATGCCTTTCATACATTTATACCAGCAACTGCAAATAAAGGGGCTAAAGGTGGCTTTGTCTCAATCTACATCAAAAATGGCCATACCTCCAGGTTAGTTAAATAGGAATACAGACTGGCACACTGGAGTTTCTCTAAGTGCAGATTACCATAGATAAAGTCCCATACCATTTCATAGTAAGCTGTAGTTCACATCTATGTAGCAGGCAACCCATACTTAGACACTCACCATCCAGCCATACCGATGAGGAACTTTAATTGTCCTTCTATACTCTGGTAATCATATAAGGCCTCATATTTGCAGGAACAGAGATTCCTGGACTTTGCAAACACCAACACCCTAGACCAGATAGTGCATATCCCCACTAGAGGTACAGACATATTGGACCTGGTACTCACAAATACAGGAGAATGCTGCCCTAGTCCCCGTCCTCTCTGTTTACCACAGTAAACCCTGCAATGGCTAGGAACTATTCCAAGACAAACTATCTTTTAAGTGATAATCTGTCAAAATTCCAAGCACCTCCAAATCAATAAAACACCGCAACCAACATGGAAAACTCTGTACAATCATGTCAATGGCTGCATAGAGGCTGCTGTATCTAACAGACATAAGCCTAAAGCAAACTCAAAAACCAAACCACCCTGGTAGAATCCTAAATTAAACAGATTGTACAAAAAGATAAAAATGCTCTCATCAAACTAAATAGACATAAGATGGCTAATTAAGTTCAAGAAAGCCAATTCTGAGATAAAGATAGCTAACCAGGCCAAGGGAAACCATGAGGGCATTCTTTAACTTTGTCAGAAACCTCAAAGGTAGCACACAACAGTGTGCCAAAATAGTTGTTAATGGACCCACATTCAAGGAGCTGGCAGACAAAGCAAATCTACTGTCTAACAAATTCAGCTCCAACTTTACCCCCCACTCAACCCCAGCCCCCTCCCAAAAATACCATCAGACATAACCCCTCCAACTATCAATAGGGAATGGGTCCTGGCTGCTCTCTCTAAAGCTAAAACACAGCCACAATAGGCTCTGATACTATCACAGGATGCCTCCTGAAGAGCCTGAAATATGACTGAGGGACATTGGACTAGCTATCCAGTTACAGCCTCCAATCAGGCTTTGTGTCATGAAAATGGAGGACTGCAACATATATCACTCTGCAAAAGAGCTGTCCATCAGTGAATCCTGGGAACTACAGACCCATTTGTCTAAATAAAATGAAAAAAAAACAACAAAGGACACGTCACCCAATTTTATTATAACAGAATAAAATAACACTCTAGCATCTCGACTCTAAAAAGCCTTCAAGGAGTGCAGGCACAAATTTTACACAAGAAATCAAAACCTGGTGAAACTATTGCAACATATATTACCAACTTAAGAAATAAAGCAAAAACATGTAGATATGGTGATCTATGAGATCAGATGAGCTGATAAAAGACTGTCTTGTATGTGGTGTTAATGATACAGTGAGAAAGATTTTGCTTCAAGATAGTGAATTAACATTGAGCAATGCCATTGAGATTATCAAATACATGAGCTACAGAAAAGCACACAAATATGCTCACAAATGAGAAAAGCATGTTTGCAGTATCTGCTAGTGTAAATGCTGATAGTGTGCAGCAGAAAGTTAAGATGAAAAAGAAATATAAACCGAGAGGCAGTGCCACACCCAACCTCATTGTTAACTGTCGCAATTGTGGAGGCAGTCATGAACCTAAACGGGAGAAGTGTTTAACTTTTGGTCAGCAATGTCACAAATGCAAAAAGTGGAATCATTTCTAAAGGCTTTGCAAGTGTAAAGTGTCACAGACTTATGTTAAAAGAGAGTATCCAAAGAAAACAAGTATATATAGATAGAGACTGGAGCAAACTTGGAGAGATGTGAGCAAACTTTCTATGTTGATGGTGTCTCTGTGATCAGTGAAACAGTTAATACAGTAGACTATCACTTGTCATCAAAGAGTGAAATATTTTGTACTGTACAAATTAACGGGAAACCTGCAGAGCTTAAAGCAGACAATTGATCTAAGTGCAATGTTATAGCAACACAAATGTTTGCTAAGGTAAAGGCTAGTGGAAACTTGATTCAGCAAAGTGTGCAAACTAGTTGCTTATGGCGGTGAAGAGATTCAAACTGATGGCGCAGTAGTTCTTCACGCCATTCTTCCTGAAACAGCTATAACTTGCAGTTTTACATAGTCAAAAGACACATGCAGTCATTGTTAGGCCTCAAAGACAGTCAGAGAATGGGACTGATTTCATTTAATAAAGTCCACCATATAAGTCTGAATAACAATGATAGTTTTGCACAGAATATTTTTAGTGAATATGCTAATATTTTCAAAGACAAGCTTGGTAAACTTCCAGTCACATATTCCATTATGTTAAACCATGAAGTAAGTCCAGTTGTCAGACCAACACGGAAGATTCCAGTAGCAATGCAGAGTAAAGTAAAAGCAGAACTAGACAAAATGGTGAATTTAGGTGTCCTTACTCCAGTAGAAGAACTGATTGAATGGGTATTCTCCATGGTCATAGCCCATAAGAAAAGCTCAGATGGTATTCGGATATGTATTGATCCATGAAACTTAAACAAAGCACTTAAGTGTCCTCATCATCCAATGCATACAGTAGAAGAGGTAGCCGCTCTCATGCCAAACTGCACTGTTTTTTCAGTCATAGATGTAAAAAGCTCCTTTGTCAAATTCTGTTGGATCACAAATCTTCATTGTTAACCACATTCAGTACACCATTTGGTAGATACAGATTTTTAAGAATGCCATTTCGAATTAATTCTGCCAGTGAGGTATTTCAACATGCCATGGAACAAATTTTTTCTGGTTATCCATGTGCTATTATAGTACACAATATTATTGTTGGGGGCAATGTTGAAGACAAACACAATAGAAATCTCAGGAAAGTTCTAGGATGTGCATGTGAAGTAACTCTTAAACGGAATCCTCAGAAATGTAAATTCAAACTGAAAGAAGTGGGACATTTGTTTACAAGTTCTTGCCTACAACCAGATCCTTCTAAGCAAACAGCACGTGTTGAATTTAAGAAAGTTCATCCCAGTTGATACACAAAAATGTAAACTGGGCCTGGTTGGAACAGCACCAAAGAGCATTTGATATTCTGAAGTAGAAAATTACCAGTCTGGCCACATTGAGATATTATGAAGTTTACAAACCTGTAACTCTTTCTTGTGATGCTTCAAAGTACGTCTTTGGCACAGCATGTCTTCAAGAAGGCATACCCATTGCTTATGTGTCAAGAATTTTAACTCAAACAGAAATGCAGTATGTACAGATAAAAAAAGAACTTTTGGCAGTAGTGTTTACATGTTTGAAGTTCAATGATTATATTTATGGCAGACCTATCCAAATAGGGACTGATCACCAACCACTAGTGAGAATTTTGAAAAAGCCGTTGCATACAGCCCCAGCTCGATTGTGGCCCATGATGTTAAAACTGCAAAAGAACAATTTCAATATTGTTTACAAAAAGGGCAAACACTTGTACCTTGCTGATGCCGTTTCACACGCACCCAGACAAACAGAAGCATGAAAATGAAACAGCAGACTTGGAAGTGACAAAAGTCAGAAACTTGTCATCACGCCTTGAAGAACTCAGAAATCACACAGCTTCAGACCCAATTCTCCAGACGCTGGAAACGTTATCAGTCAAGGATGGCCAACATGATAAACCAGTTTACCGCTTGACATTCAGCAGTATTTTCCTTCCAGATATGAGCTCATGATGGAAGAAGGAATCATCATGAAAGGTCCAAAACTGGCAATTCCTAAAGTATTACAACAGGAATATATCAAAATTTTGCATTGTGGCCACCCAGGTACTGATTCAACCAAAAGAAAGACAAGAGGCATTGTATTTTGACCTTCTATATATAAAGATATAGAGAAGAAAACTCTACCATGTTCAATTTGATTTGCAACAGCACCAAACCTCATCAACAAAAAGAACCGCTTTAGCTACACCAAATTCCTGAATTACCATGGTCTATGGTTGCTGCAGATATTTTCGAATGGAATGGTCAACATTATTTGGTGTTAGTAGACTCTTACTCAAATTGGTTCAACCTTGACCTACTTCCTAACTTGACATCCAGCACAATCATTACAAAATTGAAGAGACATTTTTCTGTCCATGGTAGTCCGCACAAAATTATGTCTGACAATGGTGCTCAGTTTACTAGTCAGCAGTTTAAGAGATTTTCTGAGTCTTGGGACTTTGTTCATATTACCAGTAGTCCTGAGTATCCACAAGTCAATGATTTAGTTGAACGTGCAGTTCAGAGTGCAAAGCACTTGTTGTAGAAATCCCAAAGAGATAGCACCATTGTTTTCCTTAACTTACTCAATCTCAGAAACATTCTTCAAGACTACTTGTTTGGTTCATCTGCTCAAAGATTGATGTTTAGACAAACACAAACAACTCTTCCAATCAGTAAACAATTGTTAGTACCAAACGCAAAGAATAATAGAGTAGTCAAGGCTCGACTTTTGAGAAAACGTCAGTCACAAAAGTTGTGCTATGATAAAACCAGTAAATCCCTTCGACCATTATTACAAGGAGAATTTTTGAGAATGTAAACATCCAAAGCTTATGATCATGTAGGAATCATGAAGGACATTTGTGAGGAACTGAGATCTTACATCATGCAGTCTGAAGTAATGGATTACAGAAGGAATCATAGGTATGTGTTACCTGTCAGTTCCACAGCAGATTACCTGAGCCAGTGACTCTAATTTCCAGAGTGACTCGTCAACTGAATTCAAAAGGACAGTGTGCTTTCTTCAAACAACTCTGATGTAAACCCTGATGTTCCAGTACTGAATCAATCCCCGGAGACTGTCCCTATTGCTAAACCCATTCAGAATTTCTATGTAACTAGATCGGGTAGAATTTGCAAACCCAATCCTAAATACACAGAGACTTGGACTTGAAATAAGTTATATTTTGTTGAAACGCTGAAGTAATGTCTAGCTCTTAAATATGCCTTTGTTCTTGTATTTTGCAATGTCGAACAAATTTAAAGAGGGAGAATGTAAATCAGTGTGTATATTGAACCTAGTCAGCCACTGTAGCTAGAGAGCACATGCATATATCTTACTGAGCACATGCAGGATCAGTGCCATTTTGTGTATTCAGTCAGTGTGAATGTAAGCTTGAATGGAGATACACATGTGTGTTAGAAGTAACAAGTCAGTCAGTAAGCATATGAAGTACAAAGTATATGTAGAAGTTACAACTCCTGATGTGTGCATGTATAATAAATGACTTGAACGCATACCCAGCCTCAGTGTCTCATTTGAATACACGTGACATGCGACAGGTGGAAATTTTATGTATGCATAGTTTATTATGTGAACAAAACATATTCGAATATAATTTTTTTTTTTGTGGTAGGTCATGAACCCAGTGACAGCTAAGGGTGAAATTATAAGAAAAAGTTGGGGAAAAATGAGACAAAATGGCAGATTTATTTGAAAGCTGAATCATTTCTGGGCTTGAATGGCATAATTAACGTAAAATGTTTTTAAATGAAAAATAGTTGGTCAAAAGTAATATTGAAAAAATTATTGATACATTTGAATATTTTAGTTTATTAGGTAATTTTATCATTGGTTAGAATGAAAAGTTATATAATAAGTAATTTTTTTTCATCATCATCATCATCTCCCTTTTTCCCATTTTCTACATGTGGTCAGGGTATCATGTTAACTGTCGCCATCTCTCCCGATTCAATGCCACACTCCTGCCTTCTTCAGCACTCATGCCTGACTGTTGCAGATCTTCTTTCACACAATTCATCCACCTCTATGTTGGAAGTCCTCGTTTCCTCTTACCTTCTTCCTGCCTGTCACAAATCTTCCTCACCAAATTGTCTTCTCCTTTTTTGCACGTGTCCAAACCACCGTAATCTGTTCCCTTTGATCTTTTCTGCAATTGGAGCTACTTTGCCTCTGCTCTTATGTCTCATTTCTTCATCTGTCCCACAGTTTGCATCCTACCACCCTTCTTAGGCACTTCATTTCCATCACTTCTAGCTTCTTCATCTGCTTTGCCTTTACTGCCCAGGTTTCTGTACCATACAGTAGTACTGGTCACACCACTGTCTTGTACACCTTACCTTTTAGCTTCTTTGGCATTTTTCTGTCATAGACCACACCTGAGACTCTATGCCAGTTAGCTACAGCCCTTCTGATTCTAGCTTTGACCTCTTCATTTAGACTTCCCTTCTTCTCAACCACCCCTCATAGATAGTTGAAGCTATTTACCTGTTCAACTATTTTTCTTTCTATCTCAATTCTCAGCTTCTTCTGATTTATCCAATTTTCTGCCATTACCACTGTCTTATCTGTGCTTAGTTTCATCCCATGTGCCTTCAGTTTTAAATTCCATTCCCCTATCCTTTGCTGAAGTTCTTTCTCAGAGTCTGCCTGTAATGCCACATTGTCTGCAAACAGTAACTTTCTTGATCTGTCCCCTCCAACTTGTTTGGTAATGTAGTCCATCACCAGTATGAATGGCAGTGGGCTCAGAGCTGAACTCTGGTGTACACCCACTCCCACTGGAACTCCTCTGTGAGGCAGAACACTGTCCACACTTGCGTGATTGGGTCCTTGTACATATGCACAACCAATGTTTCTGGGACTTCGAACCACTGCAGTACTGCCCAGATCAGTTTCTCATATGCTTTCTCCAAGTCTAGTAATGCCCAGTTGGACTGTTTCCTCATCTCTAGCTTCTTCTCAACTATCTGCCTCACTGCAAACAATAGGTCAATTGTGTTGCATCTTGATCTCAATCCAAACTGCTCATCTCCCATCTTACATTCTACTACTCGCGTATCTGTGTATCAGTCACCCTTTCCAGAACTTTCATGCAATGTGATAGGAGTTTGATGCCTCTGTACTGCCCACAGTTGTGGATGTCCCCTTTGTTCTTGTACACTGGCACAAGTATCCCCGGGATTCATGAAGCTTGCGCCAGGTGCAGGCATAGTGTAGGCGGTATAATGCCAAATATGGCCGTCGAGCGATTCAGGTACGATCCAATTCCACGTGCACTACCGGCGTACGCCAGAACTGCGCAGCCCCCGGCTTAGGTATGCTAATCACCCCATGTGCAGTGTCGCACCATGCAAATGAAGGCATATAGTGATTCATGAAGTGGTGCAGGCGTAGCGTAAGCCCACGGAAATGTAAACCAAAAAACACGGTTTACATTTTCCCAAACAGAACATCGGAGCTATGGAAGAGGGCCAGACCCAGGTATCACAATGTTAACATATGCCAATGGCGAAATACACAGCCAATGGCATAAGAAAAGATGCACAACACGTTAATAACATTTAATGTCATGTCCACAGTAACGCACAGCACAACCACAGGGCATGTGTGCGGAAGCTGTAACATAAAGAAATAATATAAAAATGTCATAAAATCGCAACGTAATAGAAATCAGGTTTACAGCATAATACACAATGGTAGGCATGGAACACCACAACCAAGGTGCAAGGGTTGCTAAGGGCCTGCGATAGTGTTCAGCGTGGTAACTATGAATTAGTAGTCAATGCCATGCAAATGAGGCAGATAATACTGAATCGCAAATGTCCCGCTGGATGAAGGTTGTACCATACGGCGCAGCGGTATAACACCGAGGAGTGGCTCAGAGGAGATACATGACATCAGCAGAGGTGTGTGCCACCGTAGCAGTAAGCACATTGGAGCAATGCAAATCTGGCCTGTCCATTGCTAAGCAAAGCTGCAGGACAGGGGTGGGGAGGAAGGTATAGAATCGTTTAGCTGAGAGCACACATGGTGCCCAAAAGCGCATGTGTACGGGGAGGAAAACATGCCCGAAACCCAGTAATCGGATGCACGCACTGCAAACAATAGCAGAAACAGGAAGGTCAGGGGAAGAAAAGAAGGAAATGTGGAAGTAGGGTAATTGGAGTACTAATGAGCAATCAACACCAATCAACCCACGAAGGCCAATCGACGGCAGCTGACAAGTCTGCTTGCAGAAACCTGCAAAACAGGATAG
Organism: Protopterus annectens; assembly: GCF_019279795.1. NCBI lineage: Eukaryota > Metazoa > Chordata > Ceratodontiformes > Protopteridae > Protopterus > Protopterus annectens. Next base: position 350,085,097 of record NC_056739.1, read on the forward strand.
GGGAGGCACTGGAATGCAAAGAAAGGAGGGGAGGTATTGGATTGCAAAGATAGGAGATCTGACACAGCAGAGCAAAGCAAACCGACAGCAGACCGGCAGTAGCGCACATAACGCAAGATACACCAGGTCCAGGAAAGTACACATTAAAGTAGGCTGCAGGATGCACGCCAGATAATGGTAGGTGCAAAGTGCAGAAATGTAAAGGAAAGGTCAAGAGGTAATCCACGGCAGGCAAATGTAATTCAACACCAAAGGCACCACAATAGTAGTTCCAGCAGTAAAACACATAAGATACCCTGTAGCTACGATCGTACATACACACCCTATGACATCATCTGTGTTCACAGCACATAGTATAAAGTGTGAAAGCACCCAACAAACACCTGTGTATTCCCAAACACCACACCATAGGTGTAAACACACGGGGAACTTTTAAAATGTACATGTTGGGAGCTGCCATAGCTGTGATTCATCAGCATGTGTTAGAGACTGACGGTGTTGTGGAGGATGATGCCGACAACCACCGCAGGCCTCGGAGGAGAAGGAGAGTGTTCAGACCAAGGGTAATCTACCAGGGGCTATATAACCTGGAGATAGTAGAGCATTACAGGGTGGACAGGGACATCTTACAGCAAATAGTGGAGCTGTGCCGGCCACGCCTGAGAACCAGAAACAACAGAGAGGAACCCATCCCAGTGGACACGAAGGTATGTGTAAGCCTGCGAATACTGGCCACAGGTACCTTTCAAAGGCCAACTGGAGATATAATGGGTATCTCACAGGCATCAGCATCCAGGGTACTACACCAGTTCCTGGATGCCATGTTACCACATGCCAATGAGCAGATATACTTCCCAGAACTCAGGAGGAGTTGGCCAGCAATATGCCACTTCCACTGTGTGGCACACTACCCGAGGTACTGGGTGTGATAGACTGCACGCACATACAAATCAAGTCACCACCGGTGAGCATGGTAGGCGCTACATAAACCGCAAGGGATTCCACTCCATCAACTGCCAGGTCATGTGCAATGCCCAGGGCCTTATCATGGATGTGTGTGCTGGCAGCCCTGGAAGCTACCATGACTCCATATCTGGCATGCCTCACAGCTGTATCAGGTATTTGTCAGGGGACATCCCACATGGCCATCTTGTGGGGATGCTGGCTATGCACTGGAGCCGTGGATGATGACTCCCATCAGAAATGCACACACACCCATGCAAGAACGCCATAATGAGGCACACGCACAAACCAGAATCATCATAGAGCGTGTTCGGATGCTGAAATCATGGTTCCAGTGCTTGGATACATCTGGTGGAGCCTTGCAGTACTCTACAGGAACATGTGCCCACATTGTCATAGTATGTGCCATGCTACATAATATGATCCTGCGGAAGCAGCTGCAGCAGGGACAAAATGGTGAAGGCCCTCAGAGCCCACCGCAATTGCCAAGGCCATTACAGGCACAGAGGGATTCAGACCATGAACACACTGTGCCAGCCCCAGTAGGCAGACGGAGGCGTGCCCAATATGCCTACACCTTGGCAAAGAGGGAATGTATAGCACATACTCTGACAGTGTAGGCCCCTACGGACTGACACCTCTCCACCTGCACACACAGTAAAATGGATGGCACACAAACATGACCACCTGTAAATTGTAATGTATAGGTGGCCCAGTGTGTGACTCCCACATAGGCAGCCCTCAAACATTGTAAACACAACAGCTAGTGGAACACGGAATGCCAACACCTGAACAGCACATGAGCCTTACAGTATATGGTGGTGCTGTGTGCCTGTCAGTTTCCCCGCCAGATATATATATATATATATATATATATATATATATATATATAATGAATATATATAAAGATATATATATGTATATGTATATATACATAGATATATATATATATATATATATATATATATGTACACATATGCATATATATAATACAGATAGAAAGGGCAATAGAGTGATATATGGTGATATAGATGGATTCAGCGATATCTGCAAATATAATAGATAGTTCAACGACATTCATAACACCTTGGAGGTACAAATAAATAGGATACTGCCAACCATGGAATGTGTAACATACCGACATGCGTAACCACGAGGCTGAAAGACCGATAGAACACAGTACCGGAACAGTACAGCCGCGAGTAATAGTATGATGATATGAAGGGACAGTTAGTCACCGCTGCCGGTGTTGCGGTCCACGTAGGTACTGTGTTCAACTGTGTCTGTGAATGCCGTAGTCTGTGTAAGTGTGCATTGAGGGTGCCGTGTGCATCTCTGTGTGACTGTAATGTGTGTGTGTGTGTCTGCAACATGTGTTTGTTAGTGCCAAGTCAGAGGCAGATCAGTACAGTAGGTGTGTGGGTATAGCTAGCCGTGCATACGGTTACTACCTGTCCCACAGTAGGAGGGACAGCCCCACCCTGGGCAGGTGTGTCCTGACATAAAACAGTACAAAGGGCAAATGTCCGAGATGGTAGGACATAAATATGTCCCATATATAATGTAACAGTCGTATTTAATAGTTATGCCTGTATGTAAGAAACGTAAATGTTACATGCAATATGATAAGTAGCCAAAGTCACACAACAATACGTATGTATTGAGGATAAAAGTATGTGCTTACCTGTGTACTGACCATGGCTATGTGTTGACCTGTAAACACCGCTGTGTGTCCTGCAAGTGTCCAACAATGACCATATGAAAAGGTGGCAACCCATGGCAAACAGGCTCTTTTACCAACACAACCACAATGACTGCAAATATCCGGGACAGAAATACAAGGGATAGCTGTCACTTAAACATATCCCTTGATATATCGCTGCAATTATGGAGGTATGCAAGTAGCAAGCTCACCTGCAGACGATATAGAAACCAATTAACAATGGCCCAACGTACAATCCCGTAACATAAGTCTACTAACTGTTAGCTCTCTAATTAGGGACGGAGCCCACACACATATATACGGATTATGTAGAAATGCAAGGCCCACAAACCTGTATATGCTACGTACACCCACCGACATCCCCCACACTAGAAACTAAAGCAATACAGGCTGTAATAGCAGCACAAACATCCAGTCAGTCAATTACATCTGCAGAACCCTCAACATACCGTGTGAGAGACGCAATTAAAGGCGTCATGCAAAATTGCAGGCGTCATATAATGGAATAAACAGCCATGTTACAGGTTTTGTTTGCAATACTCCATTATCAGACGTTGGGATGACAGGTACACCCACATGTTGAACCAAATACTCTACCAGTCACACACAATCCACGGGGGATATGAATCCAGTATACTTGTCTCCATGCATAGCAGCTGCAGTTACACATAACAAAACACAATACAGACCGTCTCCCCGAAGGTAGGGCAAATAGGCAACGCCCAAGTGGAGAATCCAATTATACCCCACTGTTGCTGCGTATTTGGCGAATGGAGTAGCTGCACAGCTGATATGCAAGTAATTAGTGACTCAGGAACACCAATTGGCGGGATGAATCCACATGTTACAGGTATCGATGTATATAAGGATGACTTGCCAGACATTCAAACCGTATGCTCATACCGAATACCAGTTGAAACACTGTGAGAGAGAGATAAAAAACACCATAATGACAGCAAGGTATGTAGAATGCCCAATATGTAAGGTTATGTATAGCATGATCTGTATTAATTAGATGTACTGTATGTATAGCCTGGTTTGCATTAATTAAACGTGTCCGCAATGCATAAAGTGAGGAAAGGTATTTATGTAGTGATGTCTTGCTGAGCATACTAATGCCATTGCGAAACTGTCGTCCAGCAGTGGGACACAAGGTACACAGCACAGACACCACAAGGGATGCTACATGAGGTGTTAAACAGAACAATTCCATACAACCCACCATCAGTGGTAGGGTATGTCCAACAAGGACGTGCCATAGCAGGGGATAGTATATGTTGATATACTGTCACCATGTGTGTAATGGGCATATGTTAATGACATATCTAAGGTGGTCCCGCTGCAAGTATGCTTTGCATTATGGGATACTATGTGAAATATGTGTAATGTATAGTATTATAGGTAGATATGACAGATATTCTACACAGCATAACAGGCATATCATGCATACCACAGGTATCGTCTATTGGTATGTACAATAACAGGATACATATGGCTTGTAGGCATGGGACATTGTAATAGCATGATAGCTAATCTAAATGGAAGGGCTACCAAGTAACCATGCACAAAGGACATGTAATAGCTTCACAGGTGCATAGTGGGGTACTATGCAGTCTGGCAAGTCCATGTGTAAGCACAACTACAGTGTTCACACTAGTGGCACCTCTCTTCCTGTGAACAGCAGAGCCATGTGTCACCTGCACCTCTGCACAGTACAGCCACTGCAGTGATCCCAGGCCTACATGTGTCTCCCAACCACCAAGGGAGGTATCACACGAACAGTGCTACTGAGTGTCCGGTTTGGGAATGTAACCCGCAAGCACATCCCACTCATTGTGGCGTTTGTGCACATATCCATGAGCATGTTGCTCACAGTGGCCTCTGCTTATGTCGTGTATGAGGAGTATATCCATTAATAATGTTGTGGACATGGGCCCTGTCTGATCAGCAGAGGTCACCCCTGAGTATGTAGTATGCAAATGTGTACAGATGTGGTGTCCATAGTGCAGCCGCATATTTAAACTGTCGGAGCTCAGTAAACGTCATGGCGTGTTAATGTTGTGGCATGTAAAGCTGTAGCTGTTGTGTAAGGTACACTCTAAATGGGGTGGTGTACCCTTGAATGTGTGTGTAGATGTCTTGAGTTCAGAGGTACAATGGGTGCCTATGTACCAGCTACACACCCAGTACAGATAGGTGTGGCCATGGGATATCCCACAGTGGCAATACGGTAACCACAGGAGTGGGTGCGACATATGTGTGTACTGCAAACCTGTACAATGTGATATATGTAGGGGACTACCATCCATGTGATAGTCAGTGGGTGAATGGTGTAATGCAAAGGTGATGTGCATGCACCTTGTGTCATGCAGCTTGATGCCATGATAGTCATATTATGTATCTGTGAGCACCTGTATGGATGGAGTCAGTATCAGCTGGTGGAGCAATCATGGCGCTTTGTATGCAGGGGTTTGAAAGCTAGGCAGGGAAAGTCCCCTGTGCTAGCCTGTTCCGCAGGGAAGCATATACTGAAAATGAGGGGCCCTATGACTGAGGACTGTGGTATGCCAAATGTACCTGACATGTATTAGGTACTATGGTATGCTGGCCTCACTGTGTGTCCTGTCCATGAGCCACATAGCATAACATCCTGAGACACAGGGTACAATGTGCAGGTGGACGTGTATGCTGTCAATACCAGAATGGGGAATGGTGCTGAAAGGCAATGAGAGGACAATGTAGGATGTGGACTGGACTCATCATCAGCAACTGCCCTGGTAACTGTATGAAAGTAGTCCACCATGTGTAGGGGCCATACTCTGGCCCTAACAATCCCAACCCGGGTGGCAGCAAAGGACAGGAGCCCAACAATGTCTCTGTGAATGACATCCTTGATGATGTGCTCCATAGCCATGCAGAACAGTCCAGTCAGGTGTGTAGGACTATAGTCCCACTCGTGCATTGTGGTGCCACCTGTGTGTAGTGTGATAAATGCTGCTGTGTGCCATTCAGGGGCTACAATGTCTGAAACAAGGCTATTACTGAATATGGTGGCCTAGTGGGGAGACATGTGATTCAGAGGTTGGACATCACAGCCTGGGACGTTGGAAGGTGACATGGGGCCAGTGTCCCAGGACATATAGAGTGTAGGTCAGTACTGTATAGGTGTGATCACAGGGACACCACAATGTTCATGTATGGATTGTGGCCCTGTAGTGAGTGAGAGGGTGTAATGTCAGCATTGAATCCATCCTCCAGCATGTTGCCAACATCACCTGGGTCTGTAATGTTCCTGAGTGACTGTTGTATGTGACAGCAGATATGGGTGTTGCCATCGACTACTGACATACCACCAAAATGCCAATGCCTGGTACATGTGGCAGTCATGTTTACGTAGCTAGTCTTGGAGTATGTGATGAGGGACCCTGTGGCCACCACGGCTGACCAGTGAGCCACCCACATGGGAATGTACACTACTGTGCAACAGCCTACACCTGTTGTTGTACATCATATGTCCATGGAACATGACCACCAGAGTGGTGTCTGTTATCTGGTGTGTACCATCATGGCTCTGTGTGGAATAGCATGATCCATGCAGTTGTGTACATGCTAATGAAGTGCACTGGGGTATGTGTCAGCATTTGTATGTGCATTGTCCATCTGCACAGGTGTCATGGCGTTAACAACTGCTGTCAGCAGCAGAGCCTGCAGTAGGTGTTGTAGTACTCATGTACTGTGTATGCTGTGATGGGTGTGGTGCCGGGATGTGGCTAACAAGGTTGATTAGCATATATGAAGGGATAACCCCAGGTGTGTAACACCAGTCACATGGTGGTAGTGTTCATGCCAAGGTTAATGTAGGTCTTGGAGGTGGTGTGTATGGGTTGATCCAGCAGAGCGGAGGTTATGACTCATGGATGTGTCAGTACATGAGTGGCTATCCCAGTGAAGTGTGGGGTAGTGTCAGTCACACATCAGTAGTAGCTGTCTGAGGCCCACTGTCCAATATACCAGCATAGAAGGTATGTTACCCGTGGGGTATGATGTTGACTCTGTAGCTTGTTACAATGTATATAGCGGTCCCGGACACAGTTAGTTGCACATGGAGCACCTCTGATGCATTGTGCTAAGTAACTTGCCAGGATGTGTGCAAAACATAGTGGGATATGGGAACCCCTCAGCTGTGGGTGTGCCAGTCCAGGTGTGTGTCTGAAGGGTATGGTCTGTCTATAACCTGTCATTGCAGGTGTGCTCTGCAGAGCCTAGAGGCAGGTCCCAGTCACTGCAGAGATGTTTGAGTGGTGCATTATAAGGTGTGCCTTGCCTGCGTGCGTCACAGAGGAAGATGCAAGCATTGTGTCACATGACCCCATGTCGTGCCTGCCAGTTCCCGTCCTGCCGGTGACAGTTGTTGGAAACTGTGCAAGACAGGCAGTATAGAAGCAGCAAGAGCCTTACATGTGAGCTGTACTCCCAGGGCTGACAGGTGCAAGTCATCTGTGCCACAGCATTGTGTTTGACCAGGTCAGTCAAAGCGGACAGATACCAGATGCCTGTGGAATGACAATAGGAGCATAGGCAACTGTTGAAGTCACACAGTCGGTCGTTGTACAGTGGTATAGTGTCTGGATGAATGTAAAATGCTCCCCAGGGCTTGGCCCACACCCTCAGGGCTATAAGACTGGTGAGCTATTGCATGTCCCTGCACATGTAGTCTGTGAAGTGGCATCACAGGGCAGTCACACTAACATGGAGAATGACAGTCACATCATCGCCTGGTGAGGTGTGGCATGGGTGCATAGGTTATGTTGCAGACGCAGTTACCCGACAGCAAGATGTAAGCGACTATCGTCTTGTGTAGCCTGCTGTGTGGAACTGCAGTGTGACTCCCTACAGAGTCATCTATGACTGGTGTGTTGTGAATGTTATAACTCCCTATTGGCTGTATGTGATGGGCACACATGATTCTGTGGGCTATAAGCTGGTGATGTTGTCTTCCATGATGGGGGCTACCTCTGGTGCCTACAGTGAGTATGGAGACGTACTGCACAAGTTGTCCCTGTAGGGTGTGTGATGGTATAGATCATGTGAGATTATGTGATGGGTGGGGTGTGTTGTGAATGTTACACATCCCCAAATGACTGTCAGGTGCAGTCAGGGTTGGTGACAGCATTACCCCCAGCCATAGCTGTCAACCTCCTGTCCCCAAAATGAGGAACATTAGCCCTCATACTGTGTGACAAATGGGCAAAACGTGGAACACTTACAAGTGGCATACTAACAGCTTCAACTAGGAAGGGCATATGATGGCTAAAATAGGCTGGTTCTACATATAAAGCAGATATTCTAATGGATTAATATGATTCCCATCTATTTAGCCATGGCTAGCAGGTAAAGAATTTCCAACAATGAAAGTGTGACAGACCCTTTCAATGTGGAACCTTGAGAAACATGCACCTTTTAGAACCCCAAATGAGGTACGTTCCTCGTAATGAGGTACACTTGAGAGCTATGCCCTAACGGCTGCAGAAGTGCATCCCCACAGGCTGTAGTGTCGTATGTTGGGAGGTGAGCATTGAATGTGTACATGAGACAATTGCCACATGTACGACATATCCCTCCCTCATAGACAGGCAGTAGCACTGGTACTTGACAGTTGGACATGCCTGTATATACACATGTCCATGTCCCACAGGATATGTGCGTTACGTGTGTACAACAGCTGTTGTACCATAAGCAAGCTGGGAAGTGTAGGACAGCCAGTGTACCTGTGGGAAATGGTGTGGAATGGGTGCTATAGTAATCAGTAGCTCATGATATGCTCACAAGTTCTGAACAAGTGCCTAGCATGACCATACAATACAGATAGGGTGTTGAATAATATCAACCCACAAGTGGTGATGACAGTCATTTAGGGTGGCACCGCACTATAACCCTGCTGAGTATGATGTGCATGTCCATGAACCATTAGCACTGTAGATGTTAGCAGTACAGATGTACAAGACAGCATGGATATTTGATTACAAATACCTTTGCATGTCACAGGAGTGTTCCACCAGTGGCCTGTTGACAGACTCACAACTACAAAAGGTGCAAGAATGACATGTGCACATCACACCAGTGCCAGCTACAGTAGAACAGGGTTAATGTGTTGTACCCAACCCTCATTGTAGCCCATACCACACAGACAAATGTTAGGCATCTGTGTATGTAAGGCTGTATGAATACCTATCAGTATAGCTGTGTCAGTGTTGTGAACAACATACAGAATGGGCTGTGTGGGTGAGGTGTGTGACATATGTGCACAGTCTGATGGATGATACCAGCATTGTCACCGCTAGGTGAACATCCCTGTACCCATAAACTACTACCTAGGCTGTGGTTAACATTATGGACACTGTGGAGGATGGTGCTGTGCAGTGCACCCCCCGACGCCTCCAGGCGTCTCAGGCCCTTAGGTAGTCATATGAGGTACCCATGTCATGTCAGGGTGCCATCCATGAGCACGGAGATCACTGGACGAGCATATACAGCACTGTGGTGACCAATATTGGATCATACCACCTTTAAGTAATGGCTATATGGATGTGCAGATACCAGCCTTCACAATCCTCACCTCCACTATGCAGCAGCTGTCTACCTTGCAGAAAGACATTTGCTACACCATGATGATGGACATACCATGTCCATATCTGATCTATAAGACATATGTCATGGACAGCCACTGTCCTAATACTAGGATCGCCACAGGCTGGACGAGATCCCTGTGCCATATATGTATACTCACCATACCATGCAACCCTGTCCATCAAAGCTACACATGTCATCCCAGTCATCACATGGTGTGATGGCGCATGGTAGATGTACTATCAACTGACTGGATCAGTAATGTGGCACTGATGCCTTGCGGTGGTGGTACAATGGCTGTCTGTTGCAACGAAACCGTGCCCGCCATGCTATGGTTGATAACCATCCCTGAATGTCGTCTGACTAGCCATTGTCCCATGTCTATCACATGTGCAATACAGCGATCCGTGGCAGGATGTTGAACAGTTAATACACAGTGCTGTGTAGATGTATATGTGAAACACATGGCAAAACACATGCATGTACAGGTGTCCATGCGTATGTGTGCATTGTCATCGCTCAAGTCCATTACGGCTGTGTCTGTGTTGATCGTGACATACACAGCATCCAGGTCAACAGCAGTACCGTGGACACATCCAGGCATGTGCAGATAGGTAAGAACACAAGTGCGCAGGCAAATAGACATGCCTTGCAAGACAGCATTTACATGGAGTATGAACACTGTAATGAGGTGACACACACATATATGGTGATGATATCAATGCATAATGGAATTTAGCATATGACATGTGTGCCTTAACACAAACACGTCAGTGCGTGTCAGTGTCATGATGCTTTGCAAAGATAACTGTGCAGATGTAGTAGATGTCATAGAAATGTATGTGCAGCAGTATCTCTGTGCATTTTACAGAAACTGTGACCTGTCACCATCATTATGTCTTACAGATAATGCCCTCGCCTCCCAACATACACCACCAGGATGATGTCATATATCCACAGCTCCATGACAACTATGACTTGTTGTTCAGCCATGTGCCACAGCATACCCAGCAGCGGGATGACCTGTGGCAGGATCTACGCAGGAGGGTGAGCAGTGTGGGTGGCCATAACCACCTACCAGCAGGTGCGCAGACACTGCACAGACTTGATACGACATGCAAAACAGTGTGCCACTGCAATCGCCAGGGAACAAGGTGGAACAGGTGATGGGCCACCAAACCAGCCCCACTCACACACACACCGAGAGCTACTGGCCAGTCTGGGGCACCCAGGGAACAGCATCCAGAAACACTAGCTGCCATTGTGGAGGTGGGTGTCTCCCAACCAATGAGCCTGAAGTTGCCTGGTAAGTCAGTACTGCACATATGGCTATTATATACATGTAGTTGCATGTGTCACTGTACATTATGTAAAGTAACAACATATAAAGGTATGTGAACACATGCTGCCATGCTACAGTATGCTCACTGTGTGTGCACACATGTGCATACTATGCTATTACACAGGTGAATGTGTTCACATGCACAGTGCAACCTGTGGCTGTCAGCCACAGTCATGGATAATGTTCATACTGGTGTGTCACCCCTACACTTACCTCTGGCGTGCTGCTGACACATGAGTCCATTGCAGGTGAGACTGTCATCAGTATCAGGCATGTTACAGTGTGAATCTATTTGCCATGTGGCCAGTTAACACTTGCACACCTGATGTTTGTTCCAGTCACAATATGCAGGTCGCACTACCCTTCATTCACACAGGCCACCCATACGCAATATATAAGCATTAATGATACACGACTTGAAACCACAGTACTTGTCATTGCGCGTAATGGTCAGCTGTGCATGCATCTGTGATGGAGGTGTTCTACAATGGAGGCATATGTGTATGCATTGGAACAACATGTGTGGTACGCAGCACGGTACCACACAGTGAGCTGTGATATGGGCAGCCCACAGGTGTCACCATTGTGTCATATGCCCACCATTGGGTGCACACATTGTGATGTGCCACTGACATGTCCCAGACATGTAGTGTTCTGTCTGCAATATTGTCACACTTTAGCATGACCTATACCCACATACCAAACATACTACCGTTGTCTGCATAGCCCTGTGGATTGTGACATATCTGACATCTATGGGTGTATGTCATATGGGACAACACAGACATGTGAGATAGATGGCCATCACACACACAATTGGCCAACACATGTTTACACACATGGCCATGGGGGATGGCCAGAGACATGTGCCACACAGTACATGGGATGTGTATACACCCTGTTGCACATTGTCCACATGGTCCAATTATGGCATGGTTGACCGATTATACAGTTGATGTGGTACACTGGACAACCTAAGCCTGTGCACAGCTACTGGAGGTGTCACTGAAGTCTGCCCGCCTCACGATCTGTTGAACATCATGACTGTGTTGCAGTTATGGCTATGCAATATGTACATATTATGCATTCTACAGCAACATAGATGCCTCATGATGCCATGCAACGGCACAGTGTCTGTACTTCACACTGTATAGCAATGTAGATGGCTCCCCTACCTCCTCCATGCTCATGCACATTTGCTAAACATGCATTCTATCTGTGGGCATACACAACACTGCAATGTGAAGCCCATTATGATGTTGTACATGTGTCAGGACACCATTGTGTCAGACATGTATGCATGTTAATGCACATGTCAGCAGATTACATGTCAAGGTCACGTCAGCCATGTGTACTGTTATCCTGTTCTGGGCCACATGGTGTATCACGAGGATGCATGCATACTACCATGATTGTGTGAACTGCATGGTTACTGATATGACACCTGCTTGCTGTAGTGTGCACCCCAGGAAGTATGCTTACTAACACTAATAATGTCTACCAGCTTGCATGCCCTCTGCTGTATCACAGGCATGCTGCATGCCATCTGACAAATCACATGCATGGTGTGTCTGTGTGTGTCTGTGTTTGTGTGTGTGTGTCTGTGTTTGTGTGTGTGTCTGTGTTTGTGTGTGTGTGTCTGTGTTTGTGTGTGTGTGTCTGTGTTTGTCTGTGTCTGTGTTTGTCTGTGTGTGTCTGTGTGTGTGTGTGTGTCTGTGTGTGTGTGTGTCTGTGTCTATTGTACTTTACAGTATTTCTTTGCATTCACAGGTGAGTGTAGGTCGTTACCCTCCTGCGGTCCATCTGATGTTAGTGTCCCCACAGATACTAGCGGTGATGAACATATGCATGAGGTACAGGCAGGGTTGTCAGGGGCTGAATCTGTGCCAATGGTTACCATCCCAGCTATGTCCCCCTCTTCCCCACACACAGTTCTGCTGCCAACACACACCACATCACCAGTGGCCATAGAGGAAGGACAGTCAGCATCTGCTAGCGTGGAACGAGGAGCGTGTGGTGGCTACAGAAGGTGTGTCACACACACACCATGGTGTCAATGTAATGACTGCAGATGTGCCACACAGGCATGTGGCTGGTGCTGCTCGTGGGAGGACCTCTGGCAGACATGCACCTGCAGGACAGGCGCAGCAGCTGGTATCCCAGGCGCATGTTCCAGGCTGTAATGGCGGCACAGGCATGTGCTGAGCGGCAGAACAGAGAAGGGCAGAGGCTGCAGAGGGCTGCCTATCCATACCCTAAATGACAACATCAGGCATTGGCAAATGCTCAACAGCAGATTGCTAATGTTCTGGATATGGCGGATGGAGTGGTAGAATGGGTCGGAATCCTTGACCGAGGGCATGGCAATCCGTGGCGGGAGCTGTCTGTGCTGGAACATCTGGTAGGAGTGGCGTGAGCCCGCGTGGATGTGGGCCAAACACCACCTAGTGTAGAGTCGACATGGCGTGCCACCTCACATGCCGCTCTCATAGTGCCGGTAGCAGTAGTAGTGCAGCTGGTGCTGCACTGTCAACACCAGGACACAGCAGGCCACATGGACATGGCCTGGGCGTTCTCAGCGGGGACACGGTTCCAGCGGACATGTGTCGTTGGACAGTAGCGCTCCCACCTGGTGGTGCCCATGCAACCCCAGGCAGGCACAGGTCACGTGGCGTGGACGGACACAGTGAGCTATACAACCTGCTCTGTACACAATCTGGGGCTGTCAATTTATACCCTGTGTAGGCCTCACTGATAGCAGAACTGTGTACACACATACACGCACAACAGCAAACACAACTGTAGGGCTCCCAACATCCACATGCATTCTGCACAGACATAATCCAATCAACTCACCGGCCCTTACACACACATGATGTTATCCATTGGTGCAGCCATACCTAGCAAACATATCACACTGTGCATATGATGAAGCCTGCCGCATCCCTGTCATCCACACCATCGGTGCAGGTTAGCCACAAATATTCTGATGCACAGGGTGAACAGCATAGTGAGAGAGGTGTATGTAATATTACCTGTGTATGCATAGTGAGGATGTGTATGTTGCAGTGGTTGTGTGTGAATACCGAGATATGTGTATCACGACATAGATTGTGTACTGTTGACGCACCGGTCATACCATGTAGTGCAGGTGCAACAGCATGCATTGTGATGTGTTCACGGTATGTGTCTCAGTTACATCTGTAGCACCATGTTGGTTGTGATACCTGGTTCCACTCTATGGTGTACTTGCATGTGCCTACAGGTAGCAGTGTTTGCAGTCCCCCATGTGTAACTGTGGATTACTCACAGGCACGTCTGGCAATATCAGCATGCTACATGTACCCTCAACCTGACTGTTGGAAACACCAACATGACACAGATGTCGCATATACTGCACCTGACGCGTATGGTCAGTGCCACAGGCTACACTGGACATAGATGTGACATACATAGCAGGACACATTACAGGTATGGTGACATGGTGCAGGGTTGTACACAGTGGTCTGGCCACTGATGATGTGAGGTCTCAAGAGGTAGCTGGATGCCACACTGTGCAGCAGTAGGACCCTGTAACAGTATGGGAACATGGCCGCATTCACGGGGTGTACACCACTATAACGCACACCCCATAGTGTGCAGGTGGGGACCCTTGCCTATGTGGTCATCACCCTCACAGTACTATGCACCCACCTGACGTGTCACAGAGAAGGGACATGCACAGGTAGCCAGTGATATGGCTGGGACCTATGGCATCAACAGGGTAGTGCAATGCATCACCATTCTGGTTAGTCACCACATGGGGTTAGTGATCATTTCCACGTATATATAGCATACCCTCACCAAGCACCAGACATACATACACACACACACACTGTGGTGACCACACATGTGTGTGCTGGACAGCCGGCGTGTGTGATGCACCACACACGGCCGACGTCATAGCTTCCACGCAGCATATGTACAGATCTCTACAACAGTGTACAGGGGATGTGTGTAGCAACTGGGACATATTCCCAGCGATATGGGCATCTCTGGTCACACATTGGACACACATGGCAGTGCTGGGATGATACACCTGCCATATGATGACACGTTTGATGGACATGCGAGCGGTATTGATTGCATTATGTGTATAACGCTATATCTGGCACCAAATGTGCTGCTATATGCACGCAGGTGGTAAAGTGTTACAGGTGCCATGTGACATATAGTTGTTAACACCTGACCGCTGTGTGCATTAATCGCACCACCATCATGTAACAGCGACATAGCATACTGTTTGCACATGGCATGATGGGATGGGTGTGTGACTGTGAGCCACCCCTGCACACATACATCTATGGTGGTTCACCACGTTATGTACACATCCTCCATACATGCTGTTTGTATGTCACCGTATACAGGTGTCAATGATGGGTGCATTGTGACTGCATGTCGTAGGTAGGTGCAACTATGTTACGGACATCGGCCACTGCATGCATGGTTGCTGCATGCACAGTACAGGCGTCACATGTGTCTCCTGTTGCCATGTTTGTATGCATTGCTATTGTTGGACATGTGTGTTGACATACATAACATGGGCTGTGTGTGATATCCACGGGTGTCACGGGCAACCAGTACAAGGGTATGTGTCCGGTCCAACATTGCACTACCCCCTGTAGTGTGAGCATTCAACAGACATGGGCCCACCTTCCATTCCGGCGTGTGGCATTGATTAGGCCAGTGTTATGCGCAGGTACATCAAAGGGCTATGTATGTATGTGTTGTGTGTGCAGTCCATGCACCACGTCCACACAATCACATGTGTGACATATCCAGATGTGTTCATTGGTGTACAACAACAGTCCAGGTGTCACAGCTGTGTGAGTGTAAGGCCATGGTATGTCTTGAGCCAACCTGTTCATGTATACTGGTATCATTGCAATGCATAACACCTGTTGGATCCCTGTTGGTACATGTGTACTCTACACAGCTGGTGTACACCTCTGCTGGCTACAGCCAGTGGTCATGTGTCACATGGTGTTGTGGTACTGTAAGGCTGTGTAGTGCTGCACCCGATGACATGGTGCTGACTTGAGGCAGCTACTGTGTACACTGCAGTGTGTATGTGTGACCTGCACCTGTGACAGCTGTGATGGCAGCTGTGTGTGTACAGGTCACTGCGCCATGTACCGCCCTGTCTGCGTGAGGACAGTTATACCTTACTGTGCCCCTTCAGTACTGTGCCCTTCTGTGTGTACACTCCATCTGCATGCATGGCAGGCCTTTGCAACAGCTAAGTGTGAACATGCCCAGTATGCTGTTGTTAGATGGACACATAGTACAGTCCATGTACACAGTTGTGTAGAATGGACACCGCGGTACAGTCAATCTGGAGACCTTCCGTGTTCACACTCCATCTGCAGCGACGGCCCTTTGCAACAGCTAAGTGTGTGAGCATGCCAGTATGCTGTTGTGTAGATGGACACAGTACAGTCCATATGCGCAGTTGTGTAGATGGACACACAGTGCACTCCACACTCGCCCTTCGTGATTAGAACTCTGTGTGCATGCAAGATGGCCCTTTGCAACTGCTAAGTGTGTGAGCATGCCCAGTCTGCCCGTTTGTAGATGGACACACAGTGCATTCCACACTGCGCCCTTCCGTGATTAGACTCCGTGTGCATGCAAGATGGCCCTTTGCAACTGCTAAGTGTGTGAGCATGCCCAGTCGCTTCGTTGTGTAGATGGACACACAGTACATTCACCACACTGCGCCCTTCCATTGATTACTCCGTGTGCATGCAGATGGCCCTTTGAACCTGCTAAGTGTGTGAGCATGCCCAGTGCGCTGTTGTGTAGATGGACACACAGTACATTTCCAAACTAAGCCTTCCATGATTAGAATCTGTGTGCATGCAAGGCGTCCCTTGCAACTGCTAAGTGTGTGAGCATGCCCAGTACGCCGTTGTTGTGTAGATGGACACACAGTACATTCCAAACAGACGTGTGATACTAAGCATGTGGGCATGGCCATTGACATCCTGTATGGTCATCCAGGCAACAGATGTCCATTTTCAATGTCACGATGGATGCCTACATTGAACACACTGGTTGCTGTCTCGAAGGTGTACTGTCTGTGGGCGCATCCGTATCTATTTAGTGTTGTAGTGCTCCATAGATATTTAGTTGGCCGATGACAGCACTGCCATGTTTGTCTCGTCTACTGATTGGGACGTGTATGCTTTCAGACTGCTCACTCTCTAAACATTCCCTATCCGGGCATCTTTTGCCTTTGCGGATGATGTCACCCACCTAGAAGTATGCCTCTGGGAGTGCTGTGTTCAGTGTCCTCGTGTAACGTTCTGTAAATGTGTAATGCTGTAGTGTGATGAGGTAGTTAGTGTGTATGTTCAACTCCCGGCCCTGCCAAGTGTGTGTGTGTGTGTGTGTGTGTTTCAGCTGCCTGGGGACACAGTAATGCTAGATGCCTCACAACACATACATTCCCTATCCGGCCTCTTTCCCTTTGCGGATGATGTCACCCACCTGAGAAGTATGCCTCTGGGAGTGCTGTGTTCAGTAATCTCAGTAGCGCATTCACCTTGTAAATGCGTAATGCTGCAGTGTGATAAAGTAGTTAGGTGTATGTTCAACTCCCGGCCTGCCAAGTGTGTGTGTGTGTGTGTGTGTGTGTGTGTGTGTGTGTGTGTGTGTGTGTGTGTGTGTGTGTGTGTGTTTCCAGCTGCCTGGGACACAGTAATGCTAGATGCCTCACAACACATACATTCCCTATCAGCGATCTTTGCCTTTGGGATGATGTCACCCACCTAGAGTATGCCTCTGGGAGTGCTGCTGTTCAATAATCCATCGCCGTTCTGGTTGCCGTAATGTACTGTAGTGACCAGTAGTTAGGTGTATGTTCAACTCCTGGCCCTGCCAACTGTGTGTGTGTGTGTGTGTGTGTGTGTGTGTGTGTGTGTGTGTGTGTGTGTGTGTGTGTGTGTGTGTGTGTGTGTTTCCAGCTGCCTGGGGACACAGTAATAGCGGATGCCTCACAACACATACATTCCTAACAAGCGTCTTTGCCTTTGCAGATGATGTCACCCACCTAGTATGCCTCTGGGGCTGTGTTCAGTAATCTACGGTAACGTTCTGTAAATGCTACGTGTCTGTGGTGATAAGGTAGTTAGGTGTATGTTCAACTCCCGGCCCTGCCAAGTGTGTGTGTGTGTGTGTTGTGTGTGTGTGTGTGTGTGTGTGTGTGTGTGTGTGTGTGTGTGTGTGTGTGTGTGTGTGTGTGTTTCAGCTGCCTGGGGACACAGTAATGTTTTAGATGCCTCACAACACATACATTCCCTATCAGCGTCTTTGCCTTTCTGGATGATGTCACCCACCTAGAAGTATGCCTCTGGGAGTGCTATGTTCAGTAATCTCGGTAGCGTGTTCTGTAAATGCGTAATGCTGTAGTGTGATAAGGTAGTTAGGTGTATGTTCAACTCCCTGACCTGCCAGTGTGTGTGTGTGTGTGTGTGTGTGTGTGTGTGTGTGTGTGTGTGTGTGTGTGTGTGTGTGTGTGTGTGTGTTGTGTTCCGCTGCCTACGGACACAAGTGTAATGTTTTAGATGCCTCACAACATACACATTCCCCTATCGACATCTTTGCCTTGGATGATGTCCACCCACCTAGAATGCCTCTGGGGAGTGCTGTGTTCAGTAATCTCGGTAGTGCGTTCTGTTGTGATGCTGTGTGTGATAAGGTAGTTAGGTGTATGTTCAACTCCCGCCTGCCAAGTGTGTGTGTGTGTGTGTTTCAGCTGCCTGGGGACACAGTAATGCTTTTAGTTGCCTCACAACACATACATTCCCTATCGGCGTCTTTGCCTTTGCGGATGATGTCACCCACCTAGAAGTATGCCTCTGGGAGTGCTGTGTTCAGTAATCTCGATGGTCTTTCTGTCGTCGTAATGCTGTAGTGTGATAAGGTAGTTAGGTGTATGTTCAGCTCCCGGCCCTGCCAAGTGTGTGTGTTTGTGTGTGTGTGTGTGTGTGTATTTCCAGCTGTCTGGGGACACAGTAATGCTTTTAAATGCCTCACAACACATACATTCCCTATCGGAAGTATGCCTCTGGGAGTGCTGTGTTCAGTAATCTCAGTATGCGCATTCTGTAAATGTGTAATGCTGTAGTGTGATAAGGTAGTTAGGTGTATGTTCAACTCTCAGCCCTGCCGTGTGTGTGTGTGTGTGTGTGTGTGTGTGTGTGTGTGTGTGTGTGTGTGTGTGTGTGTGTGTGTGTGTGTGTAGATATATATATATATATATATATATATATATATATATATATATATATATATTTTTTTGTAATATGTGTATGTGAGATATAGCACTATTGAATGTGCTGCATTATCTGTACATGTTCACCTTGGATGTATCTGAATGTGCTATGGCTCTGTGATAGTGCACATACTGTGTGCTGTAGTGATCCTGGGTTATAGTTGTGTAGTGACCAGTTATTATGTTGTGGGTATTACAAGGGACATTGAAAACAATGATAGTACAACACACCTTAAAACGGTCATGTGCACCTCTCAGCAGCAGTCGGCAGTGGTTATTACTTTGGAGGATGAGTATGGCTCATATAACTATGTATTAAATGACAATACTATGCAAATCAGGTTAACATTACTGATACCCATTTATCCACAGGTTGTGATACAGATCCCAAGTATGTATGTGTATACATTGCCAGGTGCAGGACTGGACTATGGTTGAATGCATAGAAGGGTGTCCATGGCCAGGAATGGTGATCTGTGCAGCCTGGCAGGTACAGTCTGTGTCTGTCCCACAACCTCCAGTATATGGCTGACACATGCACAAACAGTGTACATACAGAGACACACATAAAACAAACAGCTAGGGATAACACATACACACACACGTCATTATCAACTGGCCATGCAAACCTGTTGTCCCCCACACACACACAAATTCATACATGTTGATTGGCTGGTTCAATGACAGGCTCTGGAAAAGAAACTACATACCCTGTGCATATGATGACACCTGTGTGCCACCTCTTGTAATATGTAACATTGATGCAGGTACAGAGATAACATGGTGCTGATGCACAGGGTGGATTCTAGCACTGTAATAATATTACAATGTTGTTAACACAAAGTGTGATTTCATGCGGAAAGGTGTATAGCGGGCATGATACATTACAGCTATGATCATCAATGTAGTATAGTATGTACAGCACTGTTAATTCTGAAGATGTATTATCCATCCATGTGCCATTTGACTGATGTGTGTAGTATTGGCAGCATGTGTTTCAGTGTGCAGTGTGTGATGTGTGTAGTACAGATTTTCATGTATTTATATGTGAACATGGTGAAGGTGCACTGTCTGCATGTACATGTATAGTGGACACATTGGAATGGTGACATGCCCTATTACACACTGTTAACACTTCATAGTTTCTATTGGTGGCCAGTATGCATTATACTACACATATTGTTGTACTGGTCTACACATGTGGATTGCTATGGTTTTACACGATTGCTGTGGGTGATACTGTTACTATCTGTGATTGTTTTGCATTATGGTAGTAGACACGACCTCAACAGTCTGAATAACCAATTGTTATATGATATCTTCTGACTATTACACATGTAGGACACACAGTAAAGGCATGTGGATCCTACATGTACTATACTATACCAGTAAGCACTGGTATACCGCCACACATTGCTGGGACCATTACTGTTTGACATATAGCCATGTTAGTTACAAGCAAAAGACAATAAGGATATTCCTGTCACATCTGGGAATTCATACTGTGGCCTAGAATGCATTCTGCACATGACACAGTTATTCTACACAAAGGGTATCATACAGGCGAGATCGTGTTATCAACCCATGCTGTAAACCTATAAGGCTAAAAAAAGTCAGTTATCCACATTACTACATACTTTACCAACAGTAACACATAGGTATTACACCCAATAATATGTATAATGGTAACAATGTGTACATATAGATAAGTGTTATGTCATTTGTCATTTGATGCATTTGTTACAATGGTATTTTGAAGTACATCACTGTATCACATATGCAATGAGAGTTCTGCATGCATATCCTCCAAGGTGGTTGTACAACCTATGATGAATGTCCATTATTGGCATACTTTGCTGTGTTTGAACTGTTCTGCAGTAATACACATACATGAACAGTCACCACACTATGTATATAAACCGTCATGTGTGTGTGTGTGTGTGGTGGACACAGATGACCTAGGCCACAGACAATTCTGGTACATGTAGTTGACAAGTGCTTTAATGCTCCACCAGATGTGTCCAGGCACCAGAACTCAGTGACTTGGCGACACAAACACATGCTAGAGTAAAGTTTGTGTAATGTGTCATGCCTCATTGTGGCATTCCTGTTCATGTGTGTGTGCAATGGCGTTTCTGATGTGTGTCATCAGCCACAGTTGAACTGCATATCCAGCATCCCCCCACCCACTAGGTGACCATGAGGGTTGTCCCCATTGCCAAAATATTTTGTACAGCTGCGTCCAGATGCCACATATCGGAGGCTTGCAGCTCCAGGGCATCCAACACACACATTCATTATTATGGGCTGGCCATCACACAAGCCACCACTTCATGGAGGAAGCCCTTGTGGATGATGTAGGCCCTACTACACTCACTGGCTGGTGCTTTGATGCATATGTGCGTGCAGTGTATTGCACACAGTACTTAGGGTATTCCACTGTTATTATGTGGAAAGACACATATTGCTGCCCAATACCTTACAGGAATTGGGGATATACATCATCACTGACATGTGCTGACATGGCATTCATGAACACAGTGGTGCAGTACCCTGGATGCTGATGTTTGTAAAATCACCATCATATCACCATTGATCTCTGGGAAGGTACTGTTGCTGGTATCCTTAGGGCAACACATACCTTGGTTTCCACTGGGATAGGTTTCCTCTGTTGGTTCATGTGGTGTGTGTGAGACATGGCCTGCACAGCTCCACAATCTTCTGCAGGAGGTCTCTGTCACTCTATAGCGCTCTACTATCTCCAGCTCATGTGGCCCAGCCCCTGGTAGGTTACCCTGCCTGCCTGCACACTCCCTCTCCGTCTACTCACTATTGTGATGCTGCTGTAGCAGCATCATAGTCACATTGGCACAACCCTCCACATGTTGCATATATTTGATGATGTATAATAGCAATGGCAGCTAGACATGTATGTTGTCTCAGTTGCTAGCTTTTACAGTTTTCACTTCTCTTAGTATACTACAGTGTTGCAGTGTGTCTGAGAAAACATGAGGTGGAATGCTGTCATGCCGGTAGCCAAGTTGTCAGAGTGCTGTACAAGCAAAGTGTTGGCCCACCACTGTACTGCACTGGCTGTGTGTAATATACTCAGTCTGATTGTTTTCACCACCAGCTGTGGTAGTTCTCCTTGGTTAACTTACTGCTATTTGTTTGAGTTTTCTTCCCTTTTCACTGTTCTTAGTATCCACAGTGAGGTAGCGCCCGCGCCGCACAAGGAGAGCACACAGTGCAAGTGCACATCCGGCTCATCGCAGCATGTACAGGCTTGCGATACATACACCAAGCGCACACTTACACTGGCTTAGCAAATATTACGGGCTTCAACAATCTTACAGTAGCTTACTGGATGCTCTTCACCACCGCACATTACGGGCTGACACACATGCACACATGCTTACTCGGCTTCAAAACAAGGCTGCACGGGCGCAAACACACTTCACCAGGTTTGCAAGGAACTTATAGATATCCATCCATGGGAGTACACGGTCAGTTTACTGACTTTACCTGGTGTAAATCATAACACTTCTCACCACTGATGAGTGTCACGACAGCAAACATGTGAGCACACACACACTGCTCCGAAATAGTCATAAGATTACAGTGTTTTATACATACACACTCCGCGATGATGTCACCCATTCTTCTACGCTGATGAGTGGTCCTTTAACCTACTCTTACACTGTAGAGGTCATGGCCATATGGCATATACATATTGTGCTTCACTATCCTCAGCCCTCAGTCACCAATTGCATAGGATTGCCTACTAATGCTTGGTTACATTCTGAGAGTGCGCTTCCACACATAGCAACCACTACTCAGTAGCCATGTTGTCTTCAGCTGCCATCATTATACCACCTGCAACACTTAACTAACACCCAACTGACACATTACCATTTGTGTGTATATTTACATATTTGTTCTTGTGTTTTGTATGTACCTTGTGATACTTTCGCCATTTCTTGCATCGGCATTTCGCGCTGCTTAAACCATGCTTTTAAACAACCTTACGGAGATCAAGGGGACAACTAGAGTTTTATTAATTTCCAATGGGGAAAAACATGAGCCACTGGAATAGGCCTTTATATTTGGCCATTGGCATGCTTCTTCAACTAAATCCATCCTCTTATTTGCAGATGACATTGCTCTGCTTTTAGCTACTTGCAGAACGTTACCGGTTAACATCCATGTAACATTTCTGCACATAACTCTCCTCTTACACGGACGGAGCAGTTACTCGTTTCATGTATCGCATATTTTACATCATTTGCATAACTACCTACAAATGGGGGTAATTGTGCATATCCTAACATTGTCCGTGCAATCGTTACATTAAGGGGCTGTGTTACCTGCGCCCCTCACAGGATATTGCTGAATAGCCTTCGACAGACATCTTGCCTTGCTCTACTCCTCTACTTTACCGTACACACAATCACCAATAATCTTCGTGAATCCTGGCCTAAGCTTTGCTGTGTGCTAATATGTCTATTTGTGGAGTAAGCATGGCTGCGGTATGTTTTGACCTGCTTTCGTCTGGTCATTTCTACAGAGCACCTCCACTTTCATCATTTGTGCAGGTGACAGCCCCCTAGGAACTATATGTACAGCTGTGACATTTGACAACAAGTCCAATAATACCTGCACGGTCAATACTAAACTGACGCTACTTCAGCACTTTTCATGCCTTCAGATTTGTCTTGTAGTGGTATAGTCGATAATATTGTTTCTATAACATGTATCTGCTCGACAAGATATGTCATTTATTACAACTACTACACACAATATATGAAGAAATCACAGGCCAGATGCCATTATACATTCCTTTTGTAGGACACACACCCGCCCAGAGAGTGTTGGTGTTCACAAAAGCCAACAGGTGCTAATCAAACATATTCTGCTATCATTCACCTTATGTGTTCGCCGGTATTGGCGCTTTCCGTCAGTGGTAGAACTCACATGCAGTGTGAGACTCAGAACACTGTATCGGGGACACTGCATAGCACCCTGAGGGACACATTTATGTTGTTTCTATTAACCCACATTGACTATCACAGGGCACAGTATTCATCCAAATTTATCGAGGTACATGCTTTTTGACTTATACATGTTTTGTCATTTGTCATCACATCTTTCTTCACACCTGTCCACCTAATCTCACTAGTTCGGTACATTTATTTAGGCCAGGGTTACCTTCATACTCTCAACTGTGCACATTTTGGGTAAATGCCTTAACTTAGACTTCTGATTTTTTCCTTTTTAATAATATTGTGCCCTTCTGGTAATTTAGTAGGGAAGTCATTAGGGACTGTGGGGTTAGACAATAATGACAGACATTTGTAGTTTACAATAGCCCCAAAAACATTCATACTAATGACCGATCCATTATTTCATCAACGCTTCGATTTTGTAAGAGGAATATTTGAAATATCTCTATTTGTACTTTATTTTAAAATGCCTTTGTCCAGATGTCTTATCTTGATTGAGAGGTATGGTTACGATCTTATTCAGACGCATGCACGTCCATGATAATCACTTTCATATATGACACTTATATAACCCCCACGCCTTTCCCCAATAGTTTGCTAATAATATCCAGTAGATGGGTTCTTCATTTTTGAAGTTAGAGGCGCTCACATACCCACATAGGAATATTAATCCCTCCCCATGGGCAGACCCTTATAAATATGTGCCAACCAACACCTAGGCACCCAGGGTTCATTATTGCATACCCATGACCCCAGACCCGACACCCTCCACAGTAGTAGTCATAACACATATTTAATGTGAGCTTATAATAATGTATGACTATTACCCTCTAAGCACTATCCACCTCCGACATGGGACATATGTCATATATTCTGTCAACCCATGTGTTATTACACTTGCACAAGTTACTGTTGCATGTACAGCTATATTGTAGTTGCGGATGACACTTTGCAGCAATCATTATGACAGTGCTTGTATAGATTCAATAATTTTTTGGGGGTCCTGCAAAGGACACACCTATATCCATGTTTAAAGAGTAGGACTTACAGATCTGGCACACTCGATACTTCTCCGGCAATAGTTTGAGAGCAGTGTATTTACCTTAATTGCATGTCTGTGTCTATCCATACTAGCTATGGTGTAACCTATTTATGTACATGTGTGTTATATCTACGAGGACATTTGTTTATATGTTTGTTAGGGTATATATCAATTAATGCTAGAAGTGTAGTTTGTATATATATATATATATATATATATATATATATATATATATATATATATATATATATATATTATTATATATATATATATATATATATATATGTATATATATATATATGTTATTATATGTTGTTATTATTATATATATATATATATATATATATATGTTTTATATATATATATATATATATATATATATATATATATATATATACATGGCTGTAATATCTTTATTTCATATATTTATTTAGTTTAAGTCTGTGGATATATTCATACACAAATGTATATATCCATATAGACATTACGTAGAAACCAGCATTCATATTTGCTATACAGAGTAGATTACACACACACAGGTGCACTTGAATTTCCTTATTAGGGTTACGCAGGCCATGCATATCCCACAGGTTACATATGTTTACTAAGCCCTTAGTTACGTGGGCTTTATTACTTGTGACAGTACCAGTAAAATATCTGTAATCCGGGTTAACGGACATATGCGAAACACACGTTCACCTTACATATTTAATGTCTGTACAGCACAGACGCATTCATTACACTTTTTAACATTATATAAAAGAAGTCGAGTTGAACCGGGACTGCATTCATGTTATCGGATGCTGTAGCTAATATATTTTGGATGCCTGACTCATTTATATATATGCATACCCATAGTACATAGCTACACAACATATGCCCCCACCGGCTTCACTACACAGGCATCCATTCTCCTGCTGGGAAAATATGTACTACATATTACATATCTCTATTCCTTACTGCTCTGGACCCAAGCCATTTAATCACTGCAGGGATATTCAGAACCTCATACGGCAGTCCTGACACATACAAGTCTTTAATTATTGTGGGGTATCATGCGTGGTGATCTGGGTTTAGGCTTGTCCGCCTGGTGAACGGAACTGCCCTGACCGTGTTCAAATGTCAGACAAAGCACATGGACAGAGTTTGTCCATTTTAAACATTTTATCTGTGTTTACAGACACAGGTGTTTGGGCACCTGTCAGCAGCTTATAATGTTGGCAATACATAATATGGGTGGGGGTAGTTACAATACATAATCCACGGTGAGTGGTGTTCCCATTCACATTATTTTACCTGTGTTTACAGACACAGGTGTTTGGGCACCTGTCAGCAACTTATAATGTTGGCAATACATGATATGGGTGGGGGGGTTACAATACATAATCCACGGTGAGTGGTGTTCCCATTCTCATTTGACTATTTCCTGTATTCATTCATACGAGGATTATTATTTTGGACATGAATTAACTATGAATTAACTATAGGTATGCAGTAGTACAGTAAACATATGTGAAGGTTTGTTACAGTAAAAATGTAACATGTACTGTAATACTCTGTAATACTCGGGGACTACCCCACATCCTTCACAACATTTCATTATATTCAGTACATACATTCAGTACATACTATTATTCTGTGAACTTTCGAAGTTTGTGAGAGCAGTATTTACATCTGTCCCTAGGCTTTGTCCAGATTTTGTTGCTGTAATAGGTTGAGAGGTGGTGTCGGTATGTGACTGAGTTGAATATATACTGTCGATAATTCAGTGGGGAGTAGGGTTACCACCTCTTCCTCTTTGCTAGGGGAAGTCCCACTTTGGACAGTTGTGTCCTGCAACGAAACCTGAGACATGGCAAGTGTCCTGTGATTTTAAGACAAAGGTATATTTCTTATTTTCTTTAATAGTTGCATGATACAGGTATTTTGTATCTGAAACACATAACTATTATTTCGGATAGCATAAGCAATTCAAATGCTATGAAATAAGCTATTATCTTGGCAAACATATGTAATTCTGTCCTTTGCACTGGCCGGGGGTATGTTTTATCCTGCAAATTCTCACATTTCTACAAAAGATGTCCCACCTTACCTTGGGCATCTGAACAGGTGGCAACCCTAGTGGGGAGACCTGCATGGAGGACAGGTGTTCCATCCTGCGTAGTATGTTTTGTATGTCTGTCTAGAAACTGAACAGTACCGTGACTACACATACATGTTTTGTCCAGATGTGTACAGTACTAGACACCGTGGCGTGTAAACAACTCTGATGTTTCAACAGGTTACTTATCCCACACAGGATGTACACACATTTTGCCAGAACATGAATGCACGGGCATTTGGATTTACGTAACTGTGATGGGATGTTTACACACGTGGGATACATATTTGCAATCCTGACACTGCCTAGGACAATACTTCCTGCTACATATGGGGAATACTCGCTATGTGTATGTGTACGGCTGCACAAGTCTGGTAGCTGGATTTGGTGGACATTCGGACATGGGTGCGGGTTATGTGCTATACAGGGGTTGTTGCGTATTGCATTTGCATGCATGGGATCTGCATTTGGATGTCCCGGTTCCACATATAGCATCCTATGTGTATGTGCTTGTTACGTTCCTGTTCATGTGTATAGCACATTTTAATATTCATATGTTTGTGTGAGTTTGGTATACAATTTGGACTGTCAGGTTTCTTTACGGTTGTTATATGGCCACAACTGCCCAGCTGTGTACTATCACTACCACTGTGGGACTGCTGGTGACCCTGCCCATGGGGCTAGATGTGTGTATTGGCGGCGCGCTGACATGATGCGCTTCACTTCCACTGGGTATAACTACTTACAGTGCAGTACATTACGGACACACGATTTTAAATATCATTTGTTCCATGGACGGAAACTCATATTGTGTTGCGTGCATTTCTGTTTGATTCTCAATTTTGTGTGGCCAGGAACTGTCTTGCATGCTTTGCATACATTTCATTATCCACGGACACTGATAGGTGCGATTACTATTGCAGGCAGACTATAATATTCAGCAGTTTAGGTTGCTCATCGACAGCCGACATTGACACGCCTCCGGGTGCAGCTTAGTAACGCCCCATGCACTCGCGCACGTGTCCTATGCACGTGGATGTGGTGGCAGCGTACCTTCATTAATATGCATATGGCGCTACTACACCATATATACGCCGCACGGCCGGCGCAGGCCTTACACCGGCCTTGTGCCGAGCTTCATGAATCCGGGGGTATGTTTATTTTCCAGTCATCTGGGATACACCTCTCTCACTCCACACTGCTATGAGTACCCTCAGGAGCAATTTCTCCCCTATCTCACCCAGCATTTATATAATGTTTATCATATCTGCTGTGACTTCATCTAATCCTGCTGCTTTCTCTAACTTCATTTTCCTTAGTACTGTTCTTACTTTTTCTAGGAGGGCTTTCCTTCTCTCATCATAAGCTGTTTCTGGTGCAGTACAGCTTCTGACTAAAAAAAAATCATTGTTTTATGTTTTTAAATGTCACGTGATCAATCAGCTGATCAGTTTGTGGTATAAATAGTGTTTGTTACATTGTTAGGGCACTTTGATGAAGTCTGGGTATTACTGAACAAAAGTGCTAAAGTCAATAAAGTGAGTTTGTTTCCGGCAAGTAATTATTTTTTTTTGTTTGTTTTTTGTAACTCATGGGATACATTTGGGTTGCACAGCTAGGCTTATAAAGGCCATAGCTGTCATTCACCTAGTATGAACAACAACAAGCATGTACAAACATTAGTAAATACATAAGAACAATGCAAGACAGAAGCAAGCAATGGTAAAATCATACAATGAATAAAGGGTTACAGGCATGAGCAGAAAGAGCACAAGGTACAGTTTGCACATAATGCAAAGTCAAAGTGAACTTAGGTGTACAACGTACAGTTAATACATAATGCAAATCCAAAGCAAAATTAGCAGTGATGACCTAGAGTTGAATAGCCAAAATGGAGGCTATAAATGAGGAAAGAAGATAAAAGTAAAAGGAAATGCAAAATATATATAATATTATAAAGTGTGGCATAATCATGAGTATATAGTGATGCTAACAGTCAGCTTGTTCTAGAAAGTATGATAGACTAATGTGATAATAAGTCAGATAAAATGAACCAGCATCTTTAAAACATGTACATTTATACCAAAGCTGGATCTAGTATAAGGATCTCCTGGCAGCTGCCTAGGTTCCAGTGCTAGCTGAGGGGGTCCCATCAATACTGCAAGTCTCCTCACTCAGATAACACCATCAAAAATGTTTTCTTCAGTCTGCTAACTTTTTTATTACTTTTCAGGTCAAATTGTGATTTTCATCCTCTATTTACATTTGGAGGGTATCACAAAATGCCATCTATCCTCCTTTAAAACCCAACAATTTAAGCTACAGCCATTTTTTTTTTTTTTTTTGAGGGGGAATCACAGGGAAGGCTGTAGCAATGAAGCAAAGACTATAAGAGCCATGAACTTTGAGACAAGACTTGGTATATGAGAAAGTGCTCATGGGATACCAGAAACTGGCAGATATATACTGGAAGAATTAAAAAGCAGTCATAGTGTTCTAGTCTCTGCAGATTGGTGAGTCTATATTTTTAATAATAAGCAACTCATCTGAAGTTTGAGGTAACAGGTAAATTGTCATGTCATGTTGACACAAAATAAAATGTAAAAATATAACTACTAGAACTATCCAATACAAACCTAAAACTACATACACAACTCCTCCAGAAGCTAAAGCCCCACGATGAATGTGTCCTTCCGGAGCCCTCTGAAATCACAACCTACAATTAATCAACAAGCAGAACTAAACCATTACAACCTAGAATTAATGGACAGGTGTAACTAAACAATTTTTAATGGTTTCGTTCAACGTCATTTGGTTGTAGATAATGACTGAAATAGCAATAAAATGAGGTATGCATGAGATTTGTAAGTTGAGCAAGCTGATGTTGATTTGTGAATGGTTTAGCTCTGCACGTGGATTAGTTGTAGATTGTGATTTCAGAAAGGTTTGGGAAGGATACATTCTTCATGAGCCGGGTCATTTTTATAGTTGCAGAAATGTAATGATGTATGGGAAGGAGATCTTTGACAAATGTGGAGTCATTTAATATAGATCTTTCAGCTATGATTAAAGGAGAAAACAAAGACAATTGTTAACCTCCCTTCCTCATTTCTTAAGTGGACTTGTATATCTCAAGTGTCCTTGAGTTTTCCTCGTATTTTATCCTGTCCCTTCTTATTGTTAAGAAAATGCATGTTGATTCAAAGCATGTTGCTATATTAAGAATTAGAGTAATAGTTAAAAGTCATCCCTCACTGTGGGTCTTTGCCCCCCCCACCCCATTGTTTCGGCTTTGTGCAGAATTCCTGAGAAAAGAATTTGAGATGTATGATTGCACTGCATAATGAAACTGAACTCTGTTTAAAGGTGTTTTTCAAAATGTATGATTGTCTTGTATTGCCCCAGGCTGACTAAGTGCATCAACTAAACCTTTCCGAAATATAGACCCGTTGTTTGTTTTTCAAGAAGTAATGGGACTGAACTGTGTCACATGACTGTGAGTGACTTCTGGTAATGAAACAGAGAAAATATTTTATGCCATTTCCTAAGCAGATTGCATAGCACAAGGCAGTTTTTTTCACCACTTCTGGCAATCACACATTGCAGGTGATTGCCAGAAGTAGCTGTTTAGGGGGCACACTGTGGAAGGAAACAAAGGACATTTAAGGTGAAAATTGGTCATAGGTTCATCGATACCTATTAGACTATTGATCCATGAGGATTATTAAAAGCCTAGCCATACATTCCCATGAAGTTTTTACCGTTATATTTGAAGTACAAATAAACTCGAGACAAGCATAACATTTATATATTTAAGTTCTATGAAGGACAAGGGTCCTAAACAAGGGGCACATTTAGGGTTACCCATCCATTTGTCCAGATTACTTTTGAATAGTATAAGAGAAGTACTTTGCTTTGTGTGGAGGGGTAGACAATCCTAAAGTGATCCTCTGTGTAAGACATATCTATCTCTCCACCATGTTCCATTTATGTTGCAAAATACATTTTTGATCTCTTCAACTAGCATTTATACCCCATTTGACTTGCAAATCTACAGAAAGTTTGATAGGATAGGGTATTTTTGGCTCTGTACACAAGACCACCACTCAGTAGTCTGTATGACAATGAGAAGAGGAACAAGGTTTGGAAATGGTCCACATAGTTTTTATGATTTATGCCCACGGTTTTCTTAGTAAGAAAGCACTGTGGATGTTTAAGTTGTGTCAAATGTTTGGACAGGTATATAACAAAGGGTATTATTGTCAGTGACTGGCCTAATGAGTGTGGAATACAGTGGAATGATCACATCCCTGGATCTGGAAGCTATACCCTTAAAAAAATGTGCAACAATAAAGCACTTTCTTACAATGATGGATGTGTGGTGATCAAAGGACAGTTCATTGTCTACATAGATTCACAGGTCCCTAACTACTGGAATTTTTTCAGAGTTGTGGTGTCAATGTGATACTTACAAGGGACTTCTTGCTTGTTAAAGGATACTATTATACATTTCTTGGCAATTTGTTTTAGTGTTTGACACCAACTATTGGTGTGGAAAAGGCCCTCTTGGATGATCTTGTTGTCCTCTGGGGAGTTTATGATGCCAAGTTTGTAGTTATCTGCAAACTTGGCCAGCCATGCACCCTTAATAGTAGCATTGACCACCAAGAAGTAAATGCTAGTGATAGATCTTTTATAGGAGGTTGTGCACCCTCCCTAATTTTCTGGGTTCTGTCTGTGAACTAGTTTGAGATTCAGAAAGTTATATTGGGAATTAACATTCAGCTTGGAAAGTTCATCTATTATACCCAAGTGTGGGATGGTGTTAAATGCTTTTGAAAGGTCCAGATGTGCAGTGTATAAGGAGTTAACGTCATCCATTGGTTCAGTAACTTTCTCAAAGAGGTCAACTAGGTGAAGTAGGCAGCATCTGTCCTTGACAAATCCAAACTGGTTTGGGTCAACAATTTGTACATTACCTGTATCATTACTTATTAATTCATTAATAATCATTTCCATAGCCTTACAGATAAGGCTAGCAGATTTATGGAGCTATAATTTCCTGAGTCCATTGATGCAATGGACACCTTTGTGGAAGGGAATGACAGTTGCTTTCCTCCATTCATCCAACACAAAGCCTGTTTGGAGGCTAACATTAAATAGCCTCTGTCGGAGGTCTGACAGGTCTTATTTCAGCCTGACCAGTAAGACGTCTGGTATGTTATCCAGCACCAGAGAAGCAGAGTTTCTGGCCTTAATAGTGCCTTGAGGGCTTGTTCATTGGATATTTGAGAAGGTTGTAGATGCAAGTATAAGATGTGGCGAATGGAGGGAGGGGGTTAGAGCTAAATTTATCACTGGATCTGAGTATGTAATATCAATTACAATTAGCTCTGCACAGTGCTGGGCATTGTTTATAAGGTTTTTAACATAGATAAAGAAGTATTTGTGGTTGCCCTTTCCACATATCTGGATTTCCTTTATTTAATCATGGTCCAGAGTTCCTTTTTTTTTTTGTATTTTGAGAGTTACATTTATTTTTAACTTGCAGTGCTAACATTTGGTTAAGATGTGGCAGTGAATAAAATCTGAAATCAATAAAGTGAAATACATAATTTTCCTTTAACTTTTTGTGTAACAGAGTGGTAATACAGAAAGTATCATTTTGTAGTGATGTATGAAAACACAGGCTTGCTTAAGGACAGTGTATGTGTACATGAACACCAAGATGAAATTTATCAAGGAGTTTCACTCTGTTCACACTCACACTCAGAAATGTGTGCAGAAAATGGATGTTTTGTTTAGGGTGGCAGGCTGTGTATGAAAGCAAGGGTTATTTATATGTTTCATGCAAAACGGTCATTGATTTGGCTAGGCTGTTGGGAAAGTGGACTGCATATATATCCCAAGAATAACAGTTTAAAAATTTACTGGAGTCATTGTTTCTTTCATGTTCCTCAAAACCAAATATAAGAGGTGTAAACAGAAGGAAGACTTTTTTTTTGGGGGGGGGGTAAGGAAGCATGCTATATGTGAAAGCACAGGGTCCATTACACCATTACATGATCACTGTTGAATAAGAATAATATGGCTTGTTGAGGGCAGTGCATGTGACTAACAGCAGCAAGTTAATCATGTTACTATAGCCATTATGCTTTGCAGTTTCTTCTCAGTGAAACATCAGAAGTGTAATAAATGTGGATTTCATTTTGTGGGGAGGGTGGCAATGTACAAAATGAAAGCAAAGGCAAATTATAGTATCACTTTTGAATTATTACTGATACAGTTTATTGATGGACAGTATCTGTCAAACAATATACCCCCCCACCCACACACACACACACACACACACACACACACACACACACACACACACACACACACACACACACACACACACACACACACACACACACACACACACACACACACGTGTGTGTTTATATATATATATATATATATATATATATATATTTTTTTTTTTTTTTTTTGTTCATTAAGGCCTCATTAGACTAAAATCAAAAATAATTTTTACTTCACCATCCCAAGCAACATTTCTCTCACTGAGTATAGGGTAAAGCCTCCCTACATTTTATGTATTAAAAAGTCTGTTTGCACCAAGTAAATCAAAATATAAATGTCGAGAAGTTAGGGATAGAATGGCATTTTATGTATGTTAGAATTCCCAAGTTTTTCCTTGATTGTGAGCAGTTATCAGGGAATGGGTATATTGCCTGTTATATACAGATTGGAAATCCAATGTTTGAGGACTTTTCTTGTCATAGTCTGGTACCATAATTGTTTGCATGCCCAGTCATAATGAGGACTTGGAACGCAGATGTTCTGAAGTATAAATATTAAATATGTTATCAGAAAATAGCCATTTGCTCTCAGTTTCCATTATGGGTGCTATGCTGATACTCTGCTTAGTATGCTGAGCACTCTAGTGCAATATTATACTTATTTGTTGAGAAGTCCTTACCTCAGAACTAAAAACCCTATTTATTTTCTCCTGAATACAGACGTTTTTTCTTCCACTTGTTTTATTACCTACATAACTAATAATGTAGGTAGTATAGTGATGGGGTGGTACTTAGATAGGCCAACTGAGCAGTCACCGTTGTTCGATGGAATAATGAATGACTGCTTCCAAGGCATGGGCACACAAGACTGTTTATAGAGCCGTTTATTAGAATGGATACAGGGTAGTCTACTGAGTCAGCAGTTATCTTGAGATATTGAGGGGTTAGATTTTCTGCAGCTAATATGGTTGGTTTAAGTTTTGGTAGGAGATTTATGATAAAGGCAGTGACTCCACAGTATAATTTGAGTTTCTGTTGCTATTATTTGGTGAAATCTCATGAATAATGGTTGTTGTTTTGGAACAGAGAGGTTAGCATTTTCTGATATGCAGAGTTTGTGAGGTGTTGGGGGGATTTGCTTGTGTAGTTTTGCCAGGTTTTAGGAGTTGGTTCATACCAGCGCAAAAAAGCTTAGGGTTATTCTACAGAGAATTTTGAAGTTTGTTGTAGTAGGCTGCTCTTTTTCCTTTAGTATTAGTTTCTTAGTCTTGTTTCTTATATTTATGAAGTTTCGTAGCATTTTTTTCAGGCATGCCAAAGTTTCCAAGTCTTATACTTAGCAATCTTGAATAGTTTGCTTTTATATGTCAGCCATTTTCTTCTAGTTGGTTCTTGTCTAGCTAGACTATTAAGGAAGCTAGTACTGAAGTATGTAACAGCATCATCCAAAGGCTGAGTTAAGAGAAAGGCCCAAATGCATTGTTTAAGGGTGACATTAAAATGTTGCTCATATTCTTTGTTTATGTTAGTCAGGCTTCTTATGAAATAAGTGGGAAAGTGACCACTCATGGTGTCAGGCAAAATGTCTGTTTTTTTGTTATTCGTTAGTGTCCAGTCTAGGATAGATGCCCTTGTGTTATCCTTGGAGAACCTGGAAAGTTGATTAGTTGTGTAAAACTGAACAAGTCAATACTAGGTTTTAGTTGTAGGGCAGCAGCATTTGTCCAGTTGAGGTTCACATCTCTGAGTATTATTGTTTCTGTGAGGATGTTTGTGGTTGTCCAGAATAAGATGTCCTCAAAGGTTTCTATATTATTTTGATTGGCAGGAATATAGACCCCTACCAAGTGTATTTAGTTATTTTATGGACATCTTGAGTGATGTAATGAGAGGTTCTGTTTTGCCAACCTTAGGAATAGGATTAGGGCAGCAGTTTAAACTGAGAGAATTAAATGACGGTTCCTCCTATGGCACATGTTGATGTGCTGTCCATCTAAGGATGTTGTATCCTTGCAGCAATATTTCTTCTTTTTCAGTTAGGAGTTTTAGCCATGTTTTAGAAACTGTGAGGATACAGGATTAATTACATATAGCCAGAAGTGTAGTTATATTACTTTGTTGCAGAGACTTCTAGCATTCATGCTATGGCTGATAAAATTAGAATTACTCTTCTATTATGGAGAGGTTGAACTGGTATTGCTAAGGTATGAGGGAGTTGTTACAAACTACAAAGACCTTGGAAAATAGTAAATTATAATGAAAATCAATAAATAGGCTTGGATGCTACTAATTCAGCATAAGAGGTAGAGGAATTAGAAACTTATGTAAATACTATGCAAAAGACATTGTATAGTACCTTGGCATCCACATCTCAAACATATAACATGTTTCTTATGTTCAGAGACCAGATCATAATCCTCTGTATTATGTAGGAAATCAGTACTAAGCTATGAGTCCAGTTCTACCACAAACAAATCAATCTCTGCCTTAATTGTACTTTTTTAAAGTTGTGTGCTCTTCACCCATGCAGCAGTAACAGGCTTTAGGTTTGCTGCAGTTTATTCTCTTGGAACTAATACTTGTATTGTGATGTTCTGCTCAATTGCATACTGCTGTCAACTGCTTAAATTGCAAATTTCATACTTTTTTTATTTGTTGTTTCCACTAACAAAGTAATATTCATGTCAGTTTTAAAATGTCAAGTAACTTACATTCGATAACATTTTGGGAATAAGTACTAACTAGCAATCAATTAAGTGATTCTGGGCATGTCGCAGCAAAATGTTGAGCTACAGGACAACAGAAACACAGAACACTGGCAAAAAGTGAGCTTCTGTGTGTTATGATAGCAAATCACACCAACCAGAGTTTTTGGGAAAGGGAAGTTACTCTCTATTTCCTAATACACAGGCTTCATTCCAGCAGAGTGGAGAACTGTCTTTGTCATCCCTTTGCACAAAGGTGGTGCCACTACTGACCTTGGTAAGTAACGCCCCATTAGCTTGACAAGTCTGATCTGTAAGGCCATGGAATGTATTATTATGGACCTCATAAACAAGGATATAAGCAATCTCCAAGCACTTGACCCCACCCAGTTCAGATTCATCAAGGGCAGATCTTGCCTGCTGAACCTGGTTGACTTTTTTGAGACTATCACCAAAGCACTGGATAAGGGAAAGTCAGTACATACAGCTTACCTTGATTTGGCCAAAGTTTTTGACACAATCCCCCACTTGGGCATCATTGAAAAGCTAACAGAACTTGGTGTAAATCCCTATCTCATCAGGTGGGTGGCCAACTGGCTCACTGATAGGACCCACAAGGTCAAAATAGGTGCCACTACCTCTGATAGCAGACCTGTCACTAGTGGTGACCCACAGGGATCTGTCCTGGGACCCCTGTTGTTTGGCATCTATTTCTCAGAGGTCCAGGCAAAGACAAAAGGTCTGTGGCTGACCAAGTTTGCAGATGACTGTAAGTAGGGTACTGTCACTGACTCCCCAAATGATGTTAACATACTTCAAGAGGGTCTCACAGCAATAAATGACTGGTGCCAAAGTCATGGCCTTAAGTTAAATGCAAAAAAAATGTATTATCGTACCATTTGGCAAAAACACAACCCCTACTGATTACCACATTAGCGGCAACCCCCTAAGCATACAACCTGTGGTGAGATACCTGGGTACACAAGTTGACAACAATCTCACATTTGACCATCATGTAGCGGCATTGGTCAGAAATGCCTTTTACTTGGTTCATCTCATAAGTAAAGGGATTGCATCCAGACAAAAGGAGGTTATTATCTTTCTGTACTCCTCCCTCATTAGGCCAATAATTGAGTACAACGCCCTGTTTGGTATGTACCTCTTCAAACATCTGCCCCAACTGGAAAGGCTACAGAAATACCCCACAAAGAGAATCCATGGCCTCCAACACCTGTCCTATGTGGACAGGCTCAAATCACTATCACTCTACTCTGTATCATACAGATTGCTTAGAGGTGACCAGTGTCTCACCTACAAGGCAATCTCAGGCCCTGCTCTACTACAGATGCTCCATATCTGTAAGTCTAACTCCTCGTGTAGTACCCAATCAAAAGGCTTAAATCTAATATGTGACATTCATAAAACCTGCTGGAGAGACAGGTCTGTCTCCCAATGACTGCCCTGTCTCTGGAATAGACTCCCCATATACGACAAACAAAGTACGTCGCTGACCCTCTTCAAGTGCAACCTTGATGACTGGATGGGCAACCACAAATTTGTCTCAGGGGTTCCAGCTGTGTCCCTCATTGACAGGGGTGACAGGTGCTGATTGTGGTTTCTTTTCTGGGGATAAACTCTTGGCTAGGCTCGTAAGGGCCCCAGAGCCATTAGCCTAGTAATCTACTATGATCCTATGATCCTATGAACCCCAATAACTGCATACTGTAATAGGGTCATTGCAGTTGCACAACCACAAATATGAATGCAACATCCTGAGTCAAATAATCAGATTATCACATTCACATCTTAAGCTGTATGACCTTAGAAAGAGAGAGAAAATAATAAACTAGTAGGTATGGCAGTGCACAGTGCTTTCTAGGGTAGCAAAATAAAATGTACATATATAACTTTAGATTAAAGTACGAAATAACCCACTGAAAATTTTACATTCTTTTTTTTTTACTATAGTGTTGCTGCCAACATTTTGGAATGCCAGCATTCTGGGATACAAAATGCTTGTCTGGTTATTTGCATAACTCATTGCCTTACACATCAGATGTTCTTCCTTCTTTGCATGTGACTATCATTCATTCCACATACAATCTTGATTTTCAGCATCTGATATACTGTCATGTCTCTCTATAATTATACTCTTGGGTTAGTTTATTCAACTCATCTACATATTCAAACCTGGATTCAGTAAACTTTCTAATATGAGAGTGAAATATTTATCTCTGTAATATTTCACTTGCTATAGGATTGAATAAATTGTAGGCATCTGTTCCACAAGCACAAGTAAATGTGGTTATTTTTCTGTCTTTATTTGTGATGATATCTGCCACATAAATTCCATTCCTTTGCACTACTACTGCCCACTGTAACCATGTTTCATATCAAAAGCAGTTAGTGAATCTGTGGTTACAGTTTCTTCTTTTACTTCCTTCTCACACTAATGTCAAGTGCTGGAATCTTTAAATGTTGTGTATCTCATTGCCAGTTAACTGTGAACGAAAGTCCAAACACCTTAAGAAATATTTACTAGCCTTAATAATATATCCAAATTTCAAGCTAATAACAAGCAGGAGCAAAATCAGTATCCATAACTTGGCAACTGAGAAACTTCACTAGATGCGGTTTTGTAATGGTAACAGTGCTATCTTATATCAGAGAAGAACTCAGAACCAGCTGAGTCTGGAAATTAATCAGAAGCATTTTGCAGCATAATGTTTATTCTAAACTTTGTTTACAAGTTGGATTATTTATTTAATACAAGATACTACAGAGTTTAAGAAAGTTAAGTAACTTACTCAGAATCACACAGTATGGCAGTGTGGAGAGATGTCATTTAAACCTAAGTCTATAGGTTTGCAGCTCATTATCCATATTATATTATAAACGATAACCATGAGTCTCAGGATAAAATGTCCTTATAAGAAAGAAGAAAAATACTCAGCATAGCAAGTTTGATTTCAGAATGAAGTAATTCCAGTTCAGTTGCCACCAATCATGAAATTATTATTCCTAGTTATTTTGTTTTCTTACTGTTAGCAGATCCTAAATGATCTATTCCTTCAATATCTACAGTTTGATATTTCTTAACATGATGTCTAATTATTTTTGTTTAGACTTTGTTTTTGTTTCTTTCTTTTTTCTTGAACACAATAAAGGGCATATCTACTACAGAAAGATGTCCTGCTTCCAATGTTAAGCTTTTGTTTCTGATCATTTATTTTTTATTATGCCATATATTAAGAGTTCATTTACTGGGTTGAGCACCTGGACAATTATGTCCCACTTGTATTTCAGGAAATTTAGAACGTGTGCAAATGTGTACATTCTGGTAATACCACGTATATTATTCTGAAAATTAATACATACAAAGACTGAAAGACAACAACTAACAAAAGTTTATTGAAAGTCAACTTTCGGATTTCCAGATCTTATATGGAAATCTGAAAATTTATCTCTTAGTAAACATGCTGTTTTTCATTTGTACTGATATGTAGTCTTTTATATTTAAAAGATAGGTTCATATAGCAATAACCCACGCCTGGGTGTGGGTAATGCGAGATTTAACCACGGTTGGTGTGGTTTGGTCCCGAGGGCGAAGCCCGAGGGACCAAACAAAGACAACTGTGGTTAAATCCCGCATTACCCACACCCAGAAGTGGTTATTATTATACAATGACATTATTTAAGAAAAGAAATAATTACTTTTCTTAAATAATGGCATTGTATAATGCCTCTTTGCTGCCCTTCCGCAGCTGTCTGGTATTCCGCGGCAGTTCTGATGTACTGCGCATGCCTACGCAGTACATCAGAGCTGTGGGCAAAAGCAACGGAGAATGCAAGATCTCCATTGCTTTTTACTGTTTCGCTATGTTAAATGGGTTTAACATAGCGAGACAGCCTTAAAATAAGCAACGGAGATCTCCGTTACTTATTTTAAAGCTGTCTCGCTATGTTAAACCCATTTAATATAGCGAGACAGGTTTAAAAAAAAAAGCAACGGAGATCGCAAGATCTCCGTTGCTTTTTACACACTGTGTTGCTATGTTAAAGGAGTTTAACATAGCGAGACAGCTTTAAAAAAAGCAACGGAGATCTGCGTTGCTTTTTTTAAACCTGTATCGCTATGTTAAACTCTTTTAACATAGCGAGACAGTGTTTTATACTAACGGAAAAAGTCCAGACCTTTTTCCATTAGTATATTGAGGGATTTACAACGGGCACGCTGGTTGGGCTGGCCAATCAGCGTGCACGTTTTAGAGGAAGAATTGTATAATAGGCAAATAATAGGCTAGCTGTCTTGTGGGCCAATTTAAGGTTAGACAGTTCCTCTCAAAGTAGAGAATCAAGCCCTGTACCTTGTCTGTGTGAAGTAAACACCTTCATCATTATGCCAAACACTATTAACCAAGGTGCTTTCTGTCTTTCTGGTTCATATTTATTCTAAAAATGAACTCAGGTATTTCAAGAGAAGGGGATAATAATTCTAGTAGTTACCCTGCAGAAGCTTATGTAAGTATGTCAAAACAATCCAGTATTTCACACAATGGTATTTTAACAAAACAGACTCATACTCCTACAAATCAGAAGAAGGAAACTAAATGTCAAAGCATGAATAAATTACTACCTCCATCTAGAACCAACCTAGGTTTATCTACTTTTATATTATAGGACAACCAAAAATAAACAAAGAATTGAGAAACAGGTAATACAGTTTGAATTTTTGCCAATTATTTTCCATTCAAAAACAGAAGAAAAATACCTATGGCATGATCTAAGTCCATTTCATTTCATTTGTTTGAAGTCCTTTTGTTGCCAACCAAGCTGATGCTGGAAACAGAAAATAATGCCCAAACATGCTCAGCAAAAATAAGATAATTGCTAATTAAACTGATGTGTGTGCAAGTATGCATGTGCACAACCAGGCATGTTAACTAAAGCAACATTGCAAGATGATCGTACTGCAAGAACATTTTAAATAGCATGATACAACCTAGACGCTCATTTTAAAATAACTCTTAAACAGCTAAAAAAAATCCTGCATTGCATTTTGAGAAAGTAACTATCAGCGTGCATGAACAGAATGTAAGTTATATAATAGTGCATCTGTATGAACTAGCACAATGTATTAGTGTAAATACACTTAACTACAGACCTGCATATCTAAGGTTCAATCCTTATAGTTACTGTCAGCAT
The DNA here is from genome assembly GCF_019279795.1 of Protopterus annectens. Classification (NCBI taxonomy): domain Eukaryota; kingdom Metazoa; phylum Chordata; order Ceratodontiformes; family Protopteridae; genus Protopterus; species Protopterus annectens. Next base: position 350,126,427 of record NC_056739.1, read on the forward strand.
ATATAGCGATCATAGCCCTATATGAAACTTCCCGTGTTGTACCTGGATATGTTTAGTACATCTTTTCAAATTGTAGCATTTTTTTTGTTAAAAACCCCTGAAAAGTAAAAACAATACAACTTATTTACTTCAAGGAGGTATTGCATTCTCATATGCTTTTTCTGTTTTCACGTCAAGAATTTCAAGTCAAGTATTATGTACTGATATCATGTACAGTGGCAACACCCAACTCTGCTCTGAACTGGTGGTCAATAACACCACATACACAAATGTCACAGATATAACCAACCTGCTGGCAGACAGATTCAATGAAAAATTCACCCCCTGTCCCCCATAAGTAAACCAGAACATCCCCAGCACCTGCCCCCCCTCCCCTCATCACCAGGGAGCAGGTCCTTAATGCCCTCTCAAAGGCAAAAAATACAGTCTCCATGGGACCCGATATCATCCCTGGCTGTATCCTACATGAACTCAAGCATGAGCTCTCAGCTTCATTAGGCACCCTATTCAACCAAAGCCTGAGCACCGACTTCATCCCAGCTGAATGAAGGACAGCCACTGTCATGCCTCTACACAAAGGTGGAGTATCCACTGACCCAGGCAATTATAGGCCCATCAGCCTAACTAGCCTGATCTCCAAGGCCATGGAATGCATTATCATGGACTTTATAAACAAGGACATTGGCAACCTCCATACACTTGACTCCACACAGTCTGGTTTTGTTGAAGGAAGATCATGCCTGCTAAACTTGGTTGACTTCTTTGAAACAGTCATCAAAGCCATGGACAAGAGGAAGATGGTGCACCCCACCTACCTTGACCTATCCAAAGCCTTTGACACTATTCCCCACTTGGGCATAATAGATAAACTCTCCCAGCTAGGCATCAACCCATATGTTACCAGATGGGTAGCTAACTGGCTCACTGATAGCACCCACTCAGTCAAAGTAGGGGAAGCCAACTCTAGTAGCAGACCTGTAACTAGCGGTGTACCCCAAGGATTGGTCTTGAGGCTGCTACTGTTTGAGATATACTTTTCTGAGGTACAAGCCAAAACCAGTGGTCTGTGGCTAACCAAGTTTGCAGATGACTGCAAACTGGGTGCTGTCTTAAATTCCCCTAGTGATGTGAACATCCTCCAACAGGGCCTTACCCATACTAATGACTGGTGCCAGAAGCATGGCCTCAAACTGAGTTCCAAGAAGTGCATCATTATCCCTTTGGGGAAAATGTCATCCCCACTAATTATGACATTAATAACAATGTACTAAGCATGCAATCAGTCGTGAAGGACTTGGGCACCCAGGTTGATAGCAACCCGACTTTTGACCACCACATTGCCTCCGCTGTACAGAAGGCTTTCTACAAGGCCCATCTCATAAATAAAGGTATTTCATCCAGGAATAAGGAGGTCATAACATCTCTGTACTCATCCCTTATCAGACCCATTATCAAGTACAATGCCCCCTTCAGCATGTACCTTGCCAAGCACATGCAGCAGCTGGAGAGAACACAAAGGTTTCTCACCAGAAAAATCCAGGGTCTCAAACACCTGTCCTATACAGATAGGCTAAAAGCCCTGTCCCTCTACTCAGTCTCATACAGGCTGCTCAGAGGTGACCTGTGTCTGCCATACAAGGCCATTCCAGACCCAGCCTTGATGGAGTTGCTGCATATCCGTAAGACAAACTCCACTCATGCAAACCACACACAAGGCCTTAACCTGGTCTGTGACAATAATAGAAATTGTTGTCAGGATAGATTTGTGTCCCAAAGACTCCCCTGTCTGTGGAATAGACTCCCTGTCCATGTCAAGCAGAGTACCTTTCTAGCCCTCTTTAAGAGGAACTTGGACGACTGGATGGGAAACAGAATATATACCCATGGGATCCCACCTGTGTCCCTGCTGGACAGGGGAAACTGGTGCTAACTTTGAGGAAACATGGGTGAAATTCTTGGCTAGGCTTATGAGAGCCTCCGGGCTCCATTATATTGGTTTAACAAATGAAGGATTTACATCTAGGGTATATCGGAAAAATACTTTTTCAAATGATTATTTATTTTACAGCAGTGAACATCCGCCTTACATTTTTAAAAATATTATTAAGGGACAATGTATTAGGGGGGCTAGAATGTCATCTAGTAAAGATATCTTGGATAAGGAAATGGAATTTATTAGTGATTTATTTATAAAAAGAGGTTATCCCACCAAATTGATAAAGGAAACGACTAAATATGTAAGTAGCAAATGGCAAAGTATATATCAGTCGTTATTGGGTAAAGTGTCAGAGGTCAAAGACACTACCAACATTATTCAGGATAACATTGGTAGAGTATGTGTCATTACCTATACACCTTACAGTAATGCAATAAAGGAAATTATTAGTAAATATTGGGACATCATCACTGTAGTGGATACACATAGAGAAGTTTTGGGGAGTGCACCCAGAATAGTGTATAAAACAGGTCCGAACATAAAAAGGTTGTTAGAAGGAACGAAATATAAGAAAACAGCAAAACAACAGGAGAAGATGGCAACAAAGAAATGTGGAAGATGCAACCAGCGTAAATACATTTACACAGGTACGCATATCCGATTGGGGGATGCAAACAGGACAATTATTAGAAGTATAGGAGGACACTGTTCTAGCAAACAAATAGTGTATTTAGCTTGTTGTCAGATATGTTCGGCCTATTATATAGGCAAAACAGAAAGACAATTAAAGAAACGGATTTATGAACACTACTACAGAATCAAGAAGAAAGATTGCAAAAATGCCCTATATCGACATATTAAGGAAAATGGGGACAATCATATCTTTTTATTTTATGTTATAGACCAAGAACTAGGAAATATTTATGAAGGTGACTGGAAAACTAGATTAGCCTGTAAGGAAAGCAAATGGCAGATGCTGACTGACTCAACCAGGAGTCCAGGTATTAATGAATACATTAGCATTAAACCTTTTTTGGTACTGGATGCATAATTAAATTTTAAGTCATAACAATGCACTTTTATTTATTTTAATCATGTAATGTCGTTTTTTAAAAAATTTTTTAGTAATTTTCAAGCAATTTTTAAATAATATTTATTAATTAATTTATGATACACAACATTAGGTCACATATTTATATTATACACAATATTTATAATATTTATTGATCATTAATTATTCTTGCATATTTATACTATTACAATGTTTAATTATAATGTGTATTTTATACTATATGTATTGGAATTTATATATTATATATCTTATGCATTCATGGTATTGTTCATTAAGTGAGAAAGTATATTAATTGTATTATATTTATTCCTATGACATTGTGTCATTATTTAGGATATTGTTTCATTGCCTCATGATACTTATATATCATCCCATTTATTAAAACCAAGTAATGTAAGTAATTAGAAAGGTTAAAGAAAAGTTATATATATATCATATACATACTGCTTATATTCAGAAAACTGCATACTGCTTTAAGATAATTACAGAAATGGCGCCAAAAGTTAAATAAATAAGGGAAATTGTTTTTTATTCACCAGTTCTGAAGAAGTCTGCGCTTGGCAGATGAAAGCGCTAAACTGGTGAAATTGTTTTCAGTTCAAATTGTTTTCAGTTTACGGTGTTTTTAAGTTGTCATAATAAAGAAGATTCGTAACCTTTGGCGTTTGTGGTGTATGCACGGACTGGAGGGAGCATTATCGGATGTGGAATTGTGTGTTTTACTACTGTTTCTCAGTTACGTGGCCCAAGTTGGCAATTTACTGAGTCCAATAGACTTGCTGGTTGTGTCGCTGTTCAAGCTACGTGAACCACTTTCTGTGTTTTACCTTTAACCGGAGAAAGGTTTTTGTTGGTTGCCCTTCAGCATGTACCTTGCCAAGCACATGCAGCAGCTGGAGAGAACACAAAGGTTTCTCACCAGAAAAATCCAGGGTCTCAAACACCTGTCCTATACAGATAGGCTAAAAGCCCTGTCCCTCTACTCAGTCTCATACAGGCTGCTCAGAGGTGACCTGTGTCTGCCATACAAGGCCATTCCAGACCCAGCCTTGATGGAGTTGCTGCATATCCGTAAGACAAACTCCACTCATGCAAACCACACACAAGGCCTTAACCTGGTCTGTGACAATAATAGAAATTGTTGTCAGGATAGATTTGTGTCCCAAAGACTCCCTGTCTGTGGAATAGACTCCCTGTCCATGTCAAGCAGAGTACCTTTCTAGCCCTCTTTAAGAGGAACTTGGACGACTGGATGGGAAACAGAATATATACCCATGGGATCCCACCTGTGTCCCTGCTGGACAGGGGAAACTGGTGCTAACTTTGAGGAAACATGGGTGAAATTCTTGGCTAGGCTTATGAGAGCCTCCGGGCCAATAGCCTAGTATCATCCTATGAACCTATGAACGTATGCCATAAAAAGTATTAAGACCATACAAAGGCAAAGTGTGTTATAAAATGCAGCTGGTTGTGCTAATTATGCTGTTTCTGTCACTCAGCAACAGCATCCAACATTTGTTGCTGGCCTCAGAACCCCCCCCCCCCCCGGGTGTAATCTGTATGTTTTCCCTTTTTGTCTATGCATTTGTCTCTGTGCACACTGTTTTCCTTCTAAAAACATACATTGCTTAGTTTGTAAAAACCACAAAACCAAAATTATACTGGAACCACAATGGCAAAAAAAAAATGATGTCTTGTTCTTATGTTCACAATACGTTGTTTATTCCACGATAGACAACAAATATCACCATAGAATCTCTTAGCGCCTCAGCCGAAATCAGCCTTTACAGAGTAAAAACCTCTTCATCAAATCCTTCCTTTATATACACAATGTTATTCAATTATTCAATTACATCATTCAATTAATTTAAAAATGATGAAAAAAGTTTTTTCTTAAAGCTAAAACATTCTTAAATAAAACTTTGCCAGTTGCACTCCTTATTTAACCCATTAGGTTGTAATGTATTATATTTGATATTAAAAATTGATTTTTTTTTTTCCTAAGTGAGTATTTAAGCATTTCTTCACTGGCAAAATATTGTAAAACCTGCTCTAAAACTGTTACTTTTAAACTACTAATATCTCCTAAATGTACCTTATTAAAATGTTCCGCTATAGGACTTATAACTTTATTCTTTTTAATGTCCCTGTTACTTTCACCTATATAGAAGTTTTTACAGGAACATCCTATAGCATAAATAATTCCCCTACTTATACAAGAGAAATTTCCTTGAGTTTCAAACTTCTTGTCGTTTATTTTCTCAAAAGTTGACACTATAAATTGGCAGACCGAACATTTTCCACATGGAGTAGTTCGTAATCCTGATGGATTTCTAATAATTTTTTCTTTGGGTTTGCTATATTTACTATGGACAAAGAAATCCTTCAAATTCCATCCCCTTTGAAAGGAAAACCTTAATTCTATCTGTGAAAGGGAGAAAACTTCTTTTTTTATAAGTTTCCAGTAACCTTTTAATAATGCATTTAACCTATCTGAAAAAAGAGTATACTTTGTAACAAATAACAATACATTTCTGTAGGTGCTTTATTTTTAGTTTTCTAAATTTCTATTATAAGCATTTCCATTAGTGACCTTAGAATTCTCATAAATTTTGGAATAACTATCCAACACTACATCTTGTCTATAGCCTCTATTCAAAAACATACCTATGGCTTTCTCAGCCTCCTTCCGTGATTCATTTTTATCACTACATAGTCTTTTAATCCTTAATAACTCTCCATAAGGGGTGGATGTTAAAGTGTGAGATGGATGACAACTAGCAGCATACATCAAATTAGACTGATAGAACATATCAGGGACATTAAAAAGAATAAAGTTATAAGTCCTGTAGCGGAACATTTTAATAAGGTACATTTAGGAGATATTAGTAGTTTAAAAGTAACAGTTTTAGAGCAGGTTTTACAATATTTTGCCAGTGAGGAAATGCTTAAATACTCACTTAGGAAAAAAAATTGATTTTTATTATCAAATATAATACATTACAACCTAATGGGTTAAATAAAGAGTGCAACTGGCAAAGTTTTATTTAAGAATGTTTTAGCTTTAAGAAAAAAAAATTTTCATCATTTTTAAATTAATTGGATGATGTAATTGAATAATTGAATAACACTGTGTATATAAATGAAGTTTTTGATGAACAGGTTTTTACTCTGTAAAGGCTGATTTCGGCCGAGGCGCTAAGAGATTATATGGTGATATTTGTTGTCTGTCGTGGAATAAACAACGTATTGTGAACATAAGAACAAGACATCATTGTTTTTTTTTGCCATTGTGGCTCCAGTATATTGCTTAGTGTCTATGAGTATTTTAAAATGGTCTTTGCATTTGTACTGTAGAGCTTTCTTCTTGGGTTGGGTGTATTAAGGGACTTTTAGCTCAGTGGAATTTACCTAGTTAATAAAAAAAATATTCACCTAATTTATTAATTAATAAAAAAAATAATTATCTAATGTATTAATTAATAACTGAAACAAACATTTCAGAGGGAAAATAGTCAAAGAGTGACTGACTACAAATTATGAAGCAAGAGATATTTATATAAATAAAATCTGTTGGCTTTATATGTGTTTGCATTTTTCAGTTAAATGCTTAAAACTGTAATCGTCCTTTCAAAGTTAATAAACACAAGTACCTTATATAAGCTATAATTGATATTTTTTTTATATATTAATGTTTTATCAGAGTGAGATTGTAGCAGCACTATTTACAGATATTACCTAGGGGAAGGGTAAAATATATATAACAAATGTAATGATTGTAAGCGCCAAATGTTCATTTTATTGTGCAGGTATTGAAGCAATTAAATGTTTGGCAAACAAAATGAGGAAGTATTTTAGGAGAAAAGCCAAGGATGTATCTTGACTTATACAACTAATAATACAACTAATGATAGTTGTCATAATCATAGAGGATATTGTAAACAAACGGCAATAATCTAAGCTTTGGTTAAACAAATTCACATTGCCAAATGACTGGGTACCTCTGTTAAAAATGCAGTGTTGTAACTGAAAGTTTTCAGTAATTATATTCCAGCTTTTCAGGAAAACATGTTGAGGTCATGTGACACAGTCAAAACTGATACATCTGGTATAAAAAATTCCTTAACTGATACCATATTAATAGCTACCATATTAATGCCAAATAGTGAAGAAATTCTCATATATTCTAGTTCAAAATATGACAAGCTGCCTGAACTTGAACATATGGTTCTGAAGCTTTACATATGGCTCAGGGAAAACGCCAGTGCTGTGTCTTAAACGAAATCTGGAAAGTGGGACATGAAAAGCAGATTCTGCTTCTATTAACAAGTATCAGACATTTCAGATGTTCTTATGCTTAATACTTCTGCGGATATAAGCCTAAAACAATCATGGGTCAATTTAAATCTCCTCATCCAGTGATAGTAATAATTTACGTTCAACATACAAAAACACTAGAAAAATGTTATATTATCACCTGCTGTCAAATGGAAATACTAGGTAATACACCTTAGGTCTCATGGATACTTTGTCGTGTAATAAGTATTCCATTTGTAATCCCAGTAGAACATACACCTCCATCTCATATACTAACACATATGCTTCAATCTGCCACATTTTACAGTAATTTTCATAATTAATCCATAGGTGTTATATATCCAAAGTGCTAAACAGAAATTCTTTGCTACTTTATAAAGCTGTTGATAAATTCAGATTTTATTCTACTGCAGCTGATAAATATGCCCCCTCTGTTTCTGAAGACAACAGCCTTCTCAATTCCCTCTACAGTCACAATTACAACAGATTACTGCATTATGGAAAGACAATTACCTCATCTTTGGATATCAGGAGTAATTATTTATTTATATAAATATGGTCCTTCAACTGATGTCAACAACTTTTATCCTTTATGTACTGTCTCTGAACTGCTGGAAAATCTGTCCACCTCCAGGTATTTCATCACAGGTACTCTGACTGCATCTTTCCAAGTTCCTACCATGAGTTCCACTCAGGTCATGGATAGATGCACTAACTGTTACACAATTGTCATGCATAGAACTAAAAATTAAACAAAATTGTCAGAGTTATATTACTTTTTTAGACTAAAGACCTTTAAAATATGTATCATCACCTCCCTCTAGGTCATATTCCAAAAACTGGCCTACCACTGAACACCATTCTTTGGTTTACTAAATGGTAGAACTCAGGTGATCAAAAGGAAAGATTACATCTTGTCCCTATCATTTCCTAATGGTATTTCAGATGGGTTTCTTGCTTCACCCTCTTCTTTCTCTACCCTTGTAAAAGCCATGTGAGAATACTGTGATGCTACTACATATTCTACTTTCTGTGCTCTTCTCCTTCCAAGTCTTCCAAACAATCAGAACTTTACATAGTCTTAGCTCTGTTTCAGTTTGGCTGATGACATCTATCCTGCATTAAAAAAACAGCACAAGTCTTTAGTACAGTTGTTCACCTAGCCTCTGGCCTACCTACGTGATCCCACCATTATACGGCGTTATGTACACTTACTTGGCTGAACTGACCTAATCTCCTTAATCTCCTTAACCAAAAGTAGTTTGGACTGGCACACACAGATGTAGTGAGGTCAGTTAGATGTCACTAGGTCTGCAAGGCTACTACTTCTGCTTCTGTGAATCCCATTTGTTCAGAGGATTTTAACAAGAATCCAAATCTGCTCCTTCATGCCACAATGAGCACTGGACAAGTTTTGTTATTAATTTATGTGTATAGTTGGTTTGCAGGGCTTTTACCATGAATCTTACTTGGACATAAGACTATAACAAGTATTTACGCCTGTTTCTTCACTCCATATCAAGTAATGGAAAGACCTTATTAATAAGGAAAACTGTTTCATTTCAGACAACCATTAGCCTGAAGCATTTTTTCACAAAGTTAGGCATCCTGGATCTCCAGCCTTAGTGGACACTTTGGCACAGGCATATAGACCTACCCACCTTTGCTACTTTACCTATCCTTCCTACTTTACCTGCCCTCCCTACTCATTCCATTTGTCCAACGTCTCTTTGTATGGCTCACTGCTTAAGATTTCACCCCAGGGCTTAAACTTAAACATGCCCCATGCCATGCACAGCAGAAATGATAGACAGGATCACCTTCTCTCCCCACCCACTCACCCACTCATTGGTATGTTGAGACTTGTACAGGCTCTATTTTAATATTGAATTGTTTCAAAGTTCATGTTATAGTGTTCAAATCCCTTCATGACCTGGATAGTGTCTATTTGAAAAAGAGCCCAATGGCCCTCTCAGGAACTCCATTCATTTGCCTTATGGCTGCAGGATATTCCAAGGTTTAGACCTGAATCCAGCGGTGGGCCCTTAGCCTGCTGTATTCCAGAACTTCAGAACTCATCATTTCAACAGTTTTTGGAGTACGAATCTCTACCGTTTAGAAACTGTCTTATTATGCATCTGTCTTGCATAGCATTTCAGCACCATTTTAATATTTCTATAGCTTTTATCATACTTATTTTGCTTTATATTTTTTTATTTAATTATTGCATTTATTCTCATTTTCATTCATGCATCCTATACCAGAGAGGTTATATCCTTTGATCTGACTGATCATTCAACTTATTTATTTTTGTTTTGATTATGACTTGTACTGTAACATGCCTAGTCTTATAGGCAGGCAAATAAACAGTGACTGAAGTGAGATTGAGCTATATAGATTAAAATAGCCTCATATATGACTTGCTCTTGCCAAAAGTAACACTGTAATACACAATGTCACTTGTAAAGGTAATATAACACTCCCTTATCTATAGCCATGTTCATGGATTAGTACTAGGCTAACTGCCTTTGTGAGCCATTTTAAGCCTAGCCAATTACCCATATGAGAATCAAACCCTTCACTTTGTGTCTATAAGGTAAACACCTTAACCCTTATGCCAACTTCTCCTCATATCCATTAGTTGAGATTTCTTTGTCTACTCTAACATTTCTACTAACATATATATAGCCTAAGGGATGTACCAGGTACAATGCCCTTCAAACGACTATTCACATCACTTTCAGTCAGTTTAACACATAGGCTCATAGGTATGTACTGGGCCAGCTGCCCTTCTGTGCCATTTTAAGCCTAGCCAATTTCATAAAGGTAAAAAATCAAGCTCTGTACTTTGTGTCTGTTAGGTAAACACCTTAACCATTATGCCAACCCTCCCCCTGCAAGAATTAAATAGGAAATACTATTAGTTATTATATTCTGCTTGTCATTCCACTAACTCAAGCCTCCTACCAAGATCAGTTTATTGAAATAAAATGATCATATTTCTTCTTCAGACTTAAGAACCACAAAAGATGCTCCATTTCCTATGTCACATAATTCCATGTAGTAAGACCCACCCTTAAAAAAAAAAAAAAAACTTTGCTAGAATCTCCCTGTGTTCTGCTTAACTGTAAAAAAAATTATGCTTGTTTCCTGCCTTTCCTGTAACTAGTCTAGTCCAGATACAGATTTGCTATATCCAGGACTGTTTGTATGCTTCTGAGCCCCCCCAAGCCTGTCTGTGTTGGAGGGAAGCCTGCTAGCTTATCAGTGGGAGTGGTAAGCACTAGGTAACCTACCTACCACATAAGGAGTGGTTTCTGGCCCAGAAATTTCAGTTATTGGCCGTTTGAGTAGGTTTTTCCATCTCTCTCAACTTCCTGATTTAAAAGCCTGCATTTGCACTTGTTTCCCCCGCTTCCTATAACTAGTCTAGTCAAGATACAGTTTTGCTGTATCCAGGACTGTTTGTAAGCTCCTGAGCCCCCCAAGCCTTTCTGTGTTGGGTTGAAGCCTGCTAGCTTATTAGTGGAAGTGGTAAGCACTGGGTAACCTATCTACCACATAAGGAGTGGTTTCTGGCCCAGAAACTGTAGTTATTGGCCGTTTGGGCAATTTTTCCATGTCTGTCAACTTTCTGATTTAAAAGCCCGCATTTGCACTTGTCTCATTCCTGTAACTAGTCTAGTTCAGATACAGATTCTTAGTTTTAGCAATTGTATTTGCTTATTCATGTTCAGCACTTGTTCAGAACTTGCTGTAAGCATTAAATAAGCTAGAAATTACTACAGCACTCAGCCTTCCTCATTACCTAGAGGAAAACAGTTTTTGTACTTACTTTCCTCATATGCTTAGAGAAAAACTGCTCTTGTACTCACTTTCCTCACTTGTCTAGAAGAAAATAGTTTCTTATTCAGGCATGTCAAAGGGTCAGCTCCCAGTGTTCTATCCTGTCTATCTGATGGATGTGGGCATCTTGGGGCAATGTAGCAATTGCCTTATGTACACAAACAACCCTCTCCTCCTACCACCCAAACCTACAACCTGTTGAGAGATGCACTTATCTAGCCAAACTGGAGGTAAAGCTCTCTCCAACCAAGACTGAACTTGACAGTCAAGAAGAGAAGGTAAACACTTGCATCACACCACACTCATCATATAGCCTCACTAAACCTACACCAACAAAATCCACACATAGAAACACAAAAACATTCACAGAGGCTCTCAATAATAATTTTCTCAAGCAACTGAGACCTCCAAAGCAGAAATGCAAGCAACCTCCACCCCCCAACACAACCCAAATGACACATAGCCCACAGACTCAGTGTGCCACTCAACCACAGCCCATAAGGCAAAACAACATACCCAACACACTAGTCATAGGTGACTCTATAGTCAGGCACACTGATGTCCTACTCACCAGGCTAAACAAGGAGAAGGTTACTGTCAGCTGCCTGTCGGGTGCCAGGATCCGCCACATAACCCACGCACTCAGGTCACTCCACAACAAGTACAAATATGACTCTGTCATTGTCCAGGTTGGTGTGAACGACATGAGACGTACCTCCCTGTACTACATGAAAAGAGACATGGAAGAACTCTCGGATCATGTGGCCCAGGCAGGTATGACCCTAGCCCTGAGTAGTATCCTGCCTTCACCCAGAATTATACCACAGTATAAGGACAAAATTATTGGCTTCAACAATTGGCTAAGCTTCTGGTGTCATTCTAAGGGGATCCAGTATCTGTATGCCTGGGACAACATGGTCAACAGACCACAATCCTTTGCCAGAGATGGCCTGCACCTGTCACCCCTGGGATTCCGGATACTGGCTAAGGCTCTTGCTGCCCCTATAGTGCCTTTTTTAGGCAAGGTTCAAATGAAAATATTAACCACCTTAACAGGAACAGGTAAGCAAAAACTGAGGGCAATGCTACTCAATGCTAGAAGTCTAAATCTCAAAATGCACTCTCTCGAGGCACTCGTTAAAATGGAGAACATTGATATCTGTGCAGTGACTGAGACCTGGTTCAAGGCTCCAGAAAGCACCCCTGCATTACCAGGCTATAACTCATACCACACTTTTCGACCCTCTAAACTGGACCGGAACACCAAAGGTGGAGGTGTGTCCATATTCATTAAGGATATCCACACCTCCAGGCTAGTTGCTCAGCATAATGTATCCGAGGTTATTCAAGTGCAACTAACTCTGGGCAAAACTGCAATCCAAATTGTAGCTTGCTACAGATCCCCCACCATGCCCCAGGATTCCCACTCCTCTTTTCTTGATATACTCGAAAATATTAGGGTTCAACCAAACACCATAATAATGGGTGATTTCAACTACCCCACCATTAACTGGGAAAACTACTCATGTACCAACTCCTTTGTTCAACGCTTTCTGGAATTCATAAATTCCAATGCCCTGGATCAACTTATCCACACCCTCACCAGTGGCAACAATATTCTAGACCTAGTCATTACCAACATGAGTGACCGGTGTTCCACACCTGAAGTCAACTCCTCATTGGTCAGATCTGACAATAAGCTAATCACCCTTGATATCCACATCCCGCCCTCACCCCCCATTAAGGAAACCATGGTAAAAAATTTCTCCAAAGCCAACTTCATGCTTCTTAAGACAGAAGTGGAAAACTTCATGACCTCCATGCAGATGGACAATACAGTTACAACTGCTGAATCTTACACAAATGTGCTCTATAAGCACTTACACGAGTGCATGGATCGTGCTATCCCAAACAGAACCAAGATGCTGTCCTCCAAAAACAGGAAGCCAAACTGGTGGTCCCCTGCCATAAACAAACTCTACAACAGAAGGAAGAAACTGTTGCAAAAGAGAGTAAAATCTCATGAGTGGAGGAGCTGCCTGGTCAGCCTCAGTAAGAAGCTGAGATCCCTTATAAGATCCTCCAAAGCCAGCTACGAAAACAAAATTGACACTGATTCTAAGGACAACCACAAAGCATTCTATAGCTATGTCAAGAATCTCAATAGCAACATCCAGATCTGCTCTGAGTTACAGCACAATGGCACGAAAATTACAGAACCAACTAATATTGCCAACATCCTGGCAGATAGGTTCAGGGCTAACTTTACCCCTCCCTCACCCCCTAAAGGGCCCATATCTATGCAGGAAGAATGCAGAGTCCCTGTAATCACAACTACATAGGTAAAAGCTGCACTCTCTAAAGCCAAAAACACAGCATCCATGGGACCGGACAACATCCCAGGCTGCGTTTTACATGAACTTCAGAATGAACTGACTCCCACCTAAGCACCATATTCAGTCATAGCCTCCCATCAGGCTTTGTGCCCACTGAATGGTGCACAGCAACAGTTATCCCACTCCACATAGGAGGAGCCACCACTGATCCTGGGAACTATCACTCTATTAGCCTGATGAGCCTGGTCTGTAAGGCCATGGAATGTATCATCATGGAACTCATAAACAAAGACATTGGTAAACTCCAAACTCTGAACCCCACCCAGTTTGGGTTTGTGAAAGGCAGATCATGCCTCCTGAATCTGATCGACTTCTTTGAGGCAGTCACCAAAACCGTAGATGAGGGAAAGGTGGTTCACACAGCCTATCTTGACCATGCCAAGGCTTTCAACACCATCCCCCATTCTGGAATTATAGCTAAACTCACTAAACTAAGTATAAATCCCTACATCACAAGATGAGTTGCCAACTGGCTCACTGACAGAACCCACACTATAAAAGTTGCAGACTCCAAATCTGACTTCAAACCAGTGACAAGTGGAGTACCACAAGGTTCAGTCCTGGGACCTCTCCTGTTTGGTATCTACTTTTTTGAAGTACAGGCTAACACAGAAGGCCTTTGACTAATGAAGTTCACAGATGACTGCAAACTAGGAGCCATAGTCGAGTCCCCAATTGATGTGGACATCGTACAGAAGGGCCTCACTGAGACAAATGCCTGGTGTCAGAGCCATGGCCTCAAGCTCAATTCCAAAAAGTGCATTGTCATCTCCTTTGGTAAAAACTCTGTACCGATGAACTAATACATAGGCGTCAGTCTACTTAACACCGAATATGCAATAAGAGACCTTGGGACCCAGGTGGACAGTAGTCTCTCCTTTGATAATCACATCACCAGAGTAGTTAGGAAATCCTTCTACATGGCACACCTCATCACAAAAAGGTTCTCATCCAGGAAAAAAGAGGTCATTGTTCCCCTCTACTCAACATCATTAGACCCATTATAGAGTACAATGCCCCTTTTGGAATGTCCCTCACAAGCCATCTGCAGCAGCTGGAAAGGCCACAGAAGTACCTCACAAAGAGGATTACTGGCCTCAAACAGATGCCATACACTGACTGTCTCAAAAAACTCCAGCTTTACTCCGTAGCATATCACTTACTCCGAGATGATCTCTGCCTAACATATAAAGCTATGTCAAACCCAGAGTCGTTGGACAAGCTACACCTAAAGAAATCCCAATCTCCCCGAGCTACATGCTCTAGGGACCAAAACCTTGTCACCACAATAAACAGGACATGCTGGGGGGATACATTCCTGTCCCAGAAACTTCCGGTACTCGGGAACTAGCTACCCATCTATGTCAAGCAAAGTTCCTCATTAGCACTCTTCAAGAAAAATCCTGATGAGTGGATGGGAAATAGGAAATACACCCTGGGGTCACTTCTGTGGCTCTGCTCAACAGGGGCACAGGAAAATAACTTTCTTGGGTGGCGTAAGCCAGGGAACCTTGTTGGCTAGGCTTACTTAGACCCTTGGGCCAATAGCCTAGTAAATAGCTATGAGCCTAATAGTGGTCCACTGCCTCAGACAATTCTTCCTACTACAAGAATAAGTCTCAGCCTCCAAGCATTAAAAATTATAGTGGAGTGTCAGAAAGACACAGTCTTATTTTTCACAGTAGAAGCTATTTACATACTACACTCTGTATAGGTAGTGGTAATGAATCTTCATATAAGCTTAGTTTACATATTTAATAAAGTATGTTCCTGTAAACAAGTCTGACTTTATGAAGAATATCATTAATCTAGGTGGAGTTGGGCTAGATTTGGGGGCCAAAATCATAGCACTATGCCAAAATCATAGTAGTTGAAAGTTATGACTACAAGGTCTGATAGCCTATTCTAGCTGAGGCATGTTTGCCACAACAGATACATAGAATATTAAAAACAGTGAATGTATTTCACTAGATTACATTCTATGCTCTGATGTACCCCCAGTTGCTACTAGTCGTCAGCCCTATCTCGGTCATTTGGTCCATTTGTTTCCTTAACACTGGGTGTGAAGGTCAATCAGGAGGCAGCATAATTAAGGCATCGGGGTAGTTTGGCATATGTTTCTTTAAGTCTCACTTTCCTTGCACATGTTGCAGAAATAATCTGTGGGATGAGTATGCAATGGATATTAGTGCCACACTGCACCTCGCTTCTGAAAGACGCTGACATCAACAGTACATCCCTGCCCACCCATCACAGACACCATGCAGTTGTTCTTGTCATCTCCAGCAGGGAAATCAAGCCACATGCCTATGCCCATGGACACATGTACTCCTTCTCCCAGCATGCCCATGGACACATGTACTCCTTCTCCCAGCATGCCCATGGACACATGTACTCCTTTTTCCAGCATCCCCATGGACATTTCTACTCCTTCTCTCAGCATAAGCCACACCCATCCTCCCTGCCTGCATTATGAAGTGCCTGAGCTGTTAACTGAACTCAGCTGCAACCAGGTTACATTATTTTCACACAACAGAGAATGCAAAGAAGCATAAAGGAACTGCATCTTTATACATGACAGTCTAAACTATAAAGTGACTTCTACTTTGTGCCTAAACCTGCTGCACAAGGAAATGTTTGTCTTATTACTGCAAGTAAACAAGACAAAAAGTCATTTACACTTAGTTATCTGTATATATCCCAAGTTATTCAACTCTTTCCAGTATTAAGAATAAACCTGTAGTACTGTGTAACTTCAGTATTGGGCGGAAAATCTGCACTTCAGCTCTCACATCCATCCATGCTGCTGGTTAGGCTGGCACAATTAAGACATTGACTTACATAACCAAGCTATCCAGTTTAGGGAAAATATGACTGAAAAAATCCTCATAAAATTTCCTAGCAATATTGCCATAGTCAGTATCATGGTATACACCGTCAGTGATTGCATGCCTGTCTTCAATGCTTAGCATCATAGAAGGATACAAAAGTCACCTTATTACACCTTCTACAGGACCTTGAGGAACTCTGGTGCCTGTATCCTCAATCAGATATTCTGCTGCTTAGACTGGTCTCTTCTGGCCACCCTGATCCTAGAGGTACCTACTTCTGCAAAAAGACTTGCTCTTGTCTCTCACTGAGGTTACAGCCATTGAGGTCACAGCATTGGACTCCCTCCTGGCTTGCAGTTAAACTCATGAGGGGTGAAGGAGTCCACAGTTGCTTCTGATTAATGCAAGAAATATTTGGTGGGACTTTGTCTGAGTAAGTGCAGTTAACCTCCACCTATGGAATTTGTGAAAGGGAGAACACATGCTGCTGTGCTTAGGCAGCTTCATTGAAGTATGCATACATCACCTCACTGATGGCACTACGTGCCATTCATCCTATGGAATTATGGGAATTGTTGGAGTAGAACTTAACACAGTAGCTTCCTCCAACCAAGTATGATGGCTCCATGCGGGTCTATATTGTAATAACAAAGTTTTAAATAATCGAATACCATATGGACGACACCATATGGCCGAATATTTAAAACCTCGCAAGTGTGAACGCAGATCGCTGTAGGAAATTCTTCCCTTTATTTCAATGTAGTGTGATCTCGGAGTTGGTATATTTAAGTACCAAGGGGTGTGGGGGGTGAAGGGGGGCTTGCCCCCCTGCTCAGAACGATCAGTTAGGTTTTTCTTTTATTTTTACGTTTTTGATTTTGATTTCAATGTTTTAAAACTTTGCTGCTACCCCTTTTCATAGGTTCATAGGTTCATAGGTAGGTACTAGGCTATTTGCCCAAAGGCATTTATAAGCCTAGCCATAATGTGTTGGCTTTCACCGCCCCCTTAGATTAGTTCCCTGTGCCACTGTCCATCAGAGCCATTGAAGTGATCCCTGGGGTAAACTTTCTGTTTCCCATCCACTCATCAAGGTTTCTCTTGAAGAGGGTTAGCGAGGAGCTCTGCCTAATGTAGTTTGGAATCTTGTTCCAGATCATGGGAAGTCTCTGGGACAGGAATCTATCCCTCCAGCACATCCTATTTATTGTTGTGGTGAGGTTTAGATCCCTGGACCGTGTGGCTCAAGGGGATATGGTTTTCTTTAGGTGGAGCATGTCCATCAATTCTGGGTTGGACATGGCCTTGTATGTCAGGCAGAGATCACCTCTGAGTAGGCAGTATGCAACTGAGTACAGCTGGAGTTTCTTCAGTCGAGCTGCATAGGGCATCTGCTTGAGGCCAGTGATCCTCTTGGTGAGGTACTTCTGTGGTCTTTCCAGTTGCTGCAGGTGTCTTGTAAGGTACATCCCAAATGGGGCATTATACTCTATGATGGGTCTGATGAGTGATGCGTAGAGGGGCCCAATGACCTATTTCAATCTGGATGCAAACTCTTTTGTGATTAGGTGGGCCACATAGAAGGATTTTCTAACTACTTTAGCAATGTGATTATCAAAGGAGAGGTTACTATCTACTTAGGTCCCCAGATCCCTTATTATGTCTTCCGTATTTAGGGGGCTACCACCTATGTGGTAGTTTGTGGGTACTTTGTTTTTTTCAAAGGAGATGATATGCACCTTTTGGCATTTAGCTTGAGGCCATGGTTTTGACACCAGGTATCTGTCTCAGTGAGACCCTTTTGGAGGATGTCTGTGTCAGCCAGAGAGTCAGTTATAGCCCCTAGTTTGCAGTCATCTGCAAACTTGGTCAGCCATAGTCCTCCTGTGCTTGCCTGTCCCACTGAGAAGTATATGCCGAACAGGAGGGGTCCTAGGACTGAGCCCTGGGGAATGCCACTTATAACCGGTTTAGAGTCAGACCTAGCTCCCGCAATTCTTACCATGTGGGTTCTGTCCGTGAGCCAGTTGGCAACCCATCTCATGACATAGGGGTTTATATTCAGGCTGGTGAGCTTGTCTATAATACCTGAGTGGGGAATGGTGTCGAAGGCCTTTGCAAGGTCTAGGTAGGCTGTGTGGACCACCTTTACCTCGTCTATAGCCTTGGTAACTGTCTCAAAGAAGTCCACCAGGTTTAGGAGGCATGATCTGCCCTTAACAAAGCTGAACTGGGTAGGGTCCAGTGTTTGGAGGTTTCCATTGTCTTTGTTAATGAGATCCATGATGATGTGCTCCAAAGCTTTGCAGGCCAAGCTAGTCAGGTTTATAGGGTGATAGTTCCCAGGTTCCATTGTGGCTCCACCTTTGTGGAGTGGAATAACCATTGCTGTACACCACTCTGTGGGCATGTAGCCTGTGGAGAGGCTGAGTTTAAACAGTGCATTTAGGTAAGGGGTTAGTTCATCTTTGAGCTTGTGTAGGATGCAGCCTGGGACACCATCCGGTCCCATTGATGCTGTGTTTTTGGCTTTGGAGAGGGCTGTTTTAACCTGAGTGTCTGTGATTTCAGGGGCACTACATTCTTATGGTATAGTTATGGGCTCTTTTGGGGGTGAGAGGGGGGTGAAGTTTGGCACTGAACCTGTCTGCCAGGATGTTGGCTATATCGGTTGGTTCAGTGTATTTTGTGCTATCTTGCACTAACTCTGAGCAAATATGAGAATTGCCACTTAGATTCTTGACATAGCTAAAGAATGTCTTGTGTTTATCTTTGGAGTCCATGGCAATTTTTCTTTCAAAGCTAGCCTTGGATGATTTTATGAGGGAATGTAGTTTCTTGCTGATACTGATCAGGTATGTCTTCCCTTCTTGGGATTTTATTCTTTTCTGTGCTAGCTTCCTCCTTCTATTGTATGGCTTGTTTATGGCAGGGGTCCACCAGACTGGTTTCCTTTTCTTGGAGGAGTGAGTCTTGGTTTTGTTTGGGATAGCATGAGCCATGCATTCTTGTAGGTGCCCGTAGAGTGCATTAGTAAAAGATTTTGCAGCTTGGACAGCATTATCCTTTAGCATGGGGGCTTTGAAACTTCCCACCTCGGTCTTAAGTAACGTGAAGTTTGCTTTTGAAAAGTGTTTCATGGTGGTTTCTTTGACCGGGGGTGGTGGTGGAATGTGGATATCCAGAGTGATTAGTTTATGGTCAGATCTAACCAGAGAGGGGTTGACCTCCAGTATGGAACACCGGTTGCCCATGTTGGTGATGACCAGGTCCAATATGTTGCCACCTCTGGTGGGGGTGTTGAACAGTTGATCCAGAGCATTTGAGTTTATAAATTCTAGGAAATGTTGGGCAAGGGAGTTTGTACTTGAGTAGTTCTCCTAGTTAATGTTTGGGTAATTGAAATAACCCAATAACAGGGTGTTTGGTAGGACCTTTATGTTTCCCAGTGTTTCCAGGAATGCGGAGTGGGGGTCCTGGGACATGGTGGGTGATCTGTAGCAAGCTATAATTTGAATAGCAGTTTTGCCCGTTGTTAGTTGCACGTGAATGATCTCTGAAGCATCGTGCTGTGCCACTGACCTGGAGGTGTGGGTATCCTTGATGAATATGGATACTCTCCTGCCTTTTGTATTTTGGTCTGGGTTTTGTGGCCTAAATGTATGGTATTAGTTGTAGCCTGGTAGTGCTGGGATGCTCTCTGGAGCCTTAAACCAGGTTTCTGTTACTGCACATATATAATTTTTCTCCATACTGAGGAGTGCCTCGAGTGTGTGCATTCTGAGGTTTAGACTTCTGGCTTTGAGCAGCATTACCCTCAGTTTTTTTGTTACTTGTGCTATTTACAGTGGTGGGTTTGTCTTTTGAGCCTTGCCTAAAAAAGGCACTATGGGGGTGGCAAGAGCCTTGGCCAGTATTTGAAATCCTAAGGGTGACAGGTGCAAGCTGTCTCTAGCGAAGAAGCGTGGCTTATCGAGCATGTCATCCCAGGCTGACAAACACTGGATCCCCTTTGAATGACACCAGAAGCTTAGCCAATTGTTGAAATTGATAATTTTGTCTCTATACCGTGATATCATTCTTGATGAGGGCAGGGTCATACCGACCTGGGCTATGTGATCAGAGAGTTCTTCCATGTCTCTTTTCATGTAGTCCAGGGAGGTACGGCTCAGGTCATTCACACCAACATGGACAATGACAGAGTCATATTTGTACTTGTTCTGGAGTGACCTGAGTGCTTGTGTTATGTGGTAGATCCTGGCACCTGACAGGCAGCTAACAGTAACCTTCTCCTTGTTCAGCCTAGTGAGTGGGACGTCAGTGTGCCTGACTATAGAGTCACCTATTACTAGTGTGTTGGGTATGTTATTTTGCCTTAAGGGCTGTGATTGTGTGGCACACTGGTTTTGTGAAGTATGTGTTTCATGGTTTGTGTTGCTTGGATGTCTGCTTTGGAGGTCTCTGTTACTTTTGCAGATTTTTATTTAGAGCCTCCAAGTATGTTTTTATGTATTTATGTGTGTTTTTGGCCGGTGCTGGCTTCATAGGTCTATGTGAGACTGGTGGTGTGATGCAAGTAATTCCCTTCTCCTCTTGACTGCCTGGTCCAGTCTTGGGTTGAGAGAGCTTAGCCTCCAGTTTGGCTGTATAATTGCATCCCTCGCATGTATTAGTGTTTGGTGGAAGGAGGAGAGGGTTGTCTGTGTACATGAAGCAATTGTAACATTGTCTCAAAATGCCCAGATTCACCAGTTGGACCAGGGAGTACACCTGAAACTGCCCTTTGGACATGCCTGGATAGGTACAGTGAACTGTTTTAATGATTGTCTGGTAAGGTTGAATAGAGAGCCTTGTCCTTCTCTACAGTATAGGGGGGTCTAGTGCTAAGGTTTATTAGTGCTTGCTATGAGTTTTGAGCAAGTGCCGGGATGAAAAGTGAATGGTTTGAGTGCTTAAGTTGAAAGTTTGTCTAGTTCCAAGGGAAAAATTGAAGAGTAGACTTTGTTGAGCCGGGAATAGTTATACCCTAGCTAACCGGCACTGCCCAGAGCACAAAACCGCACAAATGCATCCCTTTACTTAAGTGTCATAGGGGGTACCTATCAAACCATCGACAACTTAAAATAACAAAACTGACTCCACCGACAACTGAATTAACCGACAGCGCAAAAACGGACGTTTACAAGGTAAGGGGTGTAAATTCGCTACTCAAGCCTACCATGGTTTAGGAAGGGTGGCAGTGTCATGCACACCATGGTAGGCTTGAGTAGCGAATTTACACCCCTTACCTTGTAAACGTCAGTTTTTGAACTGTCGGTTAATTCAGTTGTTGGTGGAGTCAGTTTTGTTATTTTAAGTTGTCGATGGTTTGATAGGTACCCGTCATAGGACACTTGAGAGATGATAAACTATCAGAGACAGTCCTACTTTACTAAGCCCTTTACCTTTTTGTTCTTTCACATATTTTAAAAGCAACACAATAGTTTTCCATGATGTTTCATTCCCCATATATATAGTCATAATTAACTAGCACAGCCTCTGTCATCCCCAACACCTCACTTGTTTGATCCTTTTTTAGATCTGAGCATGTTATGCATATCAACAGATTGTTCTCAATCTTTGAATGCTGAGCTATCTTCTTTAATTTAGAAGAAAACTTAACTTAAAGGAGTTAGAGAGTTTTTGCAATTCTTTTCTTGGTCTCTGAAATTTAGTTACCAGCACTGTGCAAAATTATGTATCACTATAGTCTTCAAATAATGTTCAGTTATGCAACCAGTTTGTGATATATGGTATTCCACAGAATTTGAGTTTGCAAATCCGCACTTCACATTTAAAATGAAAAACTTATAATTCATGAGAAGTGCTAAATGTGTGAAACAAACTTGAATTTCATGTTTTTTCCTAAAACCACAAACTGTGACCTTGTTTCATTTTCTTAACAGCAGAGCCACAGTTCATTTGACAATACAGCTTAAGAAAGTGACAGCTGTGCTGACATGGGCCAAGTAGCATTCCTACTTCACTTATTGTGCAGCTACAATGTGCTGCTGAACAAAACAATACCTAATAGGCTTAATATGTAAAGGCAAGGTACACTTGTAGAACTGACTTAAATGGCAAACGACAGACCAGGTGTGGCTATGGCTATCAGCCAACAAATTAAACATGTTACACTTGTTATGCAAGACCTCAGTATCTGCTTAACTATTATACCACATGCTTTCAGAAAGGAAAAAAGGCTACTTATTCAGGTTCTTGAAATTTAAGATGAAACTAAGAGAATAGTGAAGGAGACAGGTGTGCACTCATGTAGTTTAAAAGTTGTTCTTTGATCCCTGTAGAATACTTTAGTAAACCCATCTTAGGAAAGACCCAGGACTGTTTCTTTAGCACCATGACTGCATTTATGCCTAAAACTGAAGTCATTGAGAGGTACTGTACAAGGAGCTTGGCTGCAACTACCCCATAGACTTGCACGCAATTTCTATGATCCCACCCTAGGTATATGAGAATAGCTCACGTTATCTATTTGGGGGTGATGGTATTGACCAGTACCAGAGAGGGTCACTGGATTCTGAGAATACCACTACATACCCACCACCTGCAGAGTGTAGGCAGATAAGTACATGCATCATGATGCACACCCTACCTACCCATCTATTAAACATTAGTGTTTCATGCATACATTTCACTGACTGCTACCAGTTTAGGGGTACAGTTACAGTATAGCCCCAGAATGTGGATAAGAGTCTGCAATAAACAGATGTAACAGTATAAGAGAAGGGGTATGGGTGGCTGCAATGGTGCAGTGGTCAGCATTGCCACCTCACAGCAACAAGTTCTCCATTTCGCTTCTCGGCTGGGGTGCCTTCTGTGCGGAGTCTGCATGTCCTCTCTGTCATCACGTGGGTTTCCTCCAGGTGTTCCACTTTCCTCCCACATTCCAAAGACATGCTGCAGGTGGATTGGAGATTCTAAATTGGCCCTAGGTGTGCCTGTGTGTGCCTTCTTATGGAAGGTTGGGTGCCGGGTTGGCAACTCAACACGGTAAAACTCCAATCGTTCTGCAGACCATTGTTATGCTGTGGCAACCTCTAATGGGAAAAGCAGAAGAATAATTATAAGAGAAGAGGTAGCAATAGAAACAACTTATTTAAATGTTATTCTTTAGGTGTAGCTTGGGAGACTGGAATTCATTCACATACAGACTTCGATCATATTTAGAACAGTCCATCAGATTCTCTTTTCTTTTCTGGCATACTAAAAGCTCCATTAAATCATGACAACATAGTTATTCTATGAGAGGACTATTACAGATGCATCATCCAACTGGAGTAATAACAGCTTGTTCCCAGAGGGATGACAGCACTTAGCCAATGACTCAAGCTATTCATTTTTCTGACTGCCACATAGACAGAAATGTGTTCTTGGGTTCATATTAAACTAGTAACCACAAATATTGCACATGAAGGAGGATGGGGCCAGAAACCACAACTTGCACTAAATAAAAGTAAATTTATTAAAAATTAAAATAAAAACATTGAGTTCTGATTTCATCAGAACAAATATATAATAAGTCAACTTCCTTTCATAAATTAAATGACATCACCTCCTGAAAACACATAAAAATCCTTAAAGGCATACTGCACCTGTGTAGTTTCACAAATTTGTGATGCACTGAACCTCACCAATTGTATACATGAGTTGCAATACCAAACATAAAAAAAAAAATCAACTCTTCACTTGTTTAAGGGTACCTTCATTTTGAAAAATGTGTATAGTGTATAATGAACTGTTTCGTTCTGAAATCAGTACGCCTTGCTTGCTGTAGCATAGACTAGATTCAGGCCTGCTGGATCTAGCGTTGTTTGCACAACTTGTGCACTGATCCAGGCCATCTTTTTTGGAGAAGGTTTCTCTGTACCCTAGTGGCAGGAGTGTGCAGTTAGAACTTGTCTGATTGAAGATGGAATAGGGCTCAGTTTTGTGCTTTTTAACTGGTTAATTGGGTAAAGTGTTGTTTTGACTGTATCTGCTCTATTTTCTGAAAAAAAAAAAAAAAGAATATATAAATATATATATATATATATATATATATATATATATATATATATATATATACTTGTTTCCCACCTTTCTGAACTAGTATAGTCCAGTTTTCAGGTCACTGCTGAATCCAGGGCTGTGTTACAAGTTTATGTGTTGCCCATACCTTACTTGGATAGAAGGAAGTTTCTCTGTTCACCTGTGAGAGAGGGGAGCTTTGAGCAGCCTATCTGTCCCTGGAGGAGTGGTTTCAGCCCAAAAGTTAGTAGTTTATTGGCCATTTTGGGCTAATTTCTATCTCTTTCACTTCCCTGCTATAAAAAACGCATTTGCGCAGTTTTTGCGCTTGTATTCCGCTCAGCAAGTGCCTTCCAGGTGTTCTGCAGAGTCTACAGCAACTGAGAGACAAAAGAGAGACTTTGGAGTGATTAAGTATAATTTTTCTGTGTTTCTTGCTCTCTTAAACCAATTCCGCCTAAAACGGCGGCTGTTTTAGCGTTTCTGTAATTTAAAAAGTTTTTTACTGCTACATATTGTACTTATTTGCTGCCTGCACTTAAATTAAGTTGTTTTTGTGTATAAATAATCTGTTTAATTGTTGTTGGCTGCGCACTAAGTGTGATAGCCTTTTCTGTGCATTTAAAGTGTTGTTTTGATTGTATCTGCTCTATTTTCTGAGAAAAAGAAAAACAAAAAAAAACAAAAGAATATACTTGTTTCCTGCCTTTCTGAACTATATAGTCCAGTTTTCAGGTTATTGCTGAATCCAGGGCTGTGTTACAAGTTTCTGTGTTGCCCATTCCTTACTCGGATAGAAGGAAGTTTCTCTGTTCACCTGTGAGAGGGGGAGCTTTGAGCAGCCTATCTGTCCCTGAAGGAGTGATTTCAGCCCAGAAGTTAGTAATTTATTGGCCATTTTGGGCTACTTTTGATTGTATCTGCTCTATTTTCTGAAAAAATAAAAATAAATAAATAAATATACTTGTTTCCTGCCTTTCTGAACTAGTATAGTCCAGTTTTCAGGTTATTGCTGAATCCAGGGCTATATTACATGTTTCTGTGTTGCCCATACCTTACTTGGATAGAAGGAAGTTTCTCTGTTCACCTGTGAGGGAGGGGAGCTTTGAGCAGCCTATCTGTCCCTGAATGAGTGGTTTCAGCCCAGAAGTTAGTAGTTTATTGGCCATTTTGGGCTAATTTTGATTGTATCTGCTCTATTTTCTGAAAAAAAAACAACAAAAAACAATATATATATATATATATATATATATATATATATATATATATATATTTCCCACCTATATGAACTAGTATAGACCAGTTTTCAGGTTATTGCGGAATCCAGGGCTGTGTTACAAGTTTCTGTGTTGCCCATACCTTACTCGGATAGAAGGAAGTTTCTCTATTCACCTTTCAGAGAGGGGAGCTTTGAGCAGCCTATCTGTTCCTGGAGGAGTGGTTTCAGCCCAGAAGTTAGTAGTTTATTAGCCATTTTGGGCTAATTTCTATCTCTTTCACTTCCCTGCTATAAAAAACGCATTTCGAGGTTTTGCGCACTGGGCAGCGCTGGTTAGCTAGAGTTAAACTATTCTCGGCTCCACAAAGTCTACTCTTCAATGTTTCCCTTGGAACTAGACAAACCTTCAACTTTAGCACACAAACCATTCATTTCACAGTCAAGCACTTGCTTAAAACTCATAGCAAGCACTAATTAACCCTAGCACTAGACCCCCCCTATACTGTCCAGAAGGACAAGGCTCTCTATTTGTCCCCACCAGCCAATCAGAAAAACAGCTCACTCTACCTATTCAGGCATGTCCAAAGGGCAGCGTCCAGTGTACTCTCCAGTCCAACTGGTGAATCTGGGCATTTTGAGGCAATGTTACAACTGCCTCATGTACACAGACAACCCTCTCCTCCTACCACCAAACACTAATATATGTGAGAGATGCAATTATACAGCCAAACTGGAGGCAAAGCTCTCTCAACCCAAGACTGGAACTGACAGTCAAGAGGAGAAGGGTAATACTTGCAACACACCACCAGTCTCACATAGACCTAATAAACCAACACTGGCAAATAACACACAGGAATACATGAAAATATACTCGGAGGCTCTAAATAAAAATCTGCAAAAGCAACAGAGACCTCCAAAGCAGACATCCAAGCAACCTTCACACCCCATCACCAACCATGAAACACATAATTCACATAATCAGTGTGCCACACAATCACAGCCCTTAAGGCAAAATAACATACCCAACACACTAGTAATAGGCGACTCTATAGTCAGGCACACTGATGTCCCACTAACTAGGCTGGACAAGGAGAAGGTTACAGTAAGCTGCCTGTCAGGAGCCAGGATCCGCCACATAACACAAGCACTCAGGTCACTCCAGAACAAGTACAAATATGACTCTGTCATTGTCCATGTTGGTGTGAATGACCTGAGACGTACCTCCCTGGACTACATGAAAAGAGACATGGAAGAGCTCTCTGATCATGTAGCCCAGGCTGGTATGACCCTGACCCTGAGTAGCATCCTGCCCTCACCAAGAATGATGCTACAGTATAAAGAAAAAATGATCAATTTCAACAATTGGCTAAGTTTCTGGTATCATTCAAAGGGGATCCAGTATCTGTCTGCCTGGGATGACATGCTCGACAAGCCAAATTCCTTTACAAGTGATGGCTTGTACCTGTTATCTTTAGGCTTTTGAATACTGGCCAAGGCTCTTGCCGCCCCCATAGTGCCTTTTTTAGGCAAGGCTCAAAAGACAAACTCACCACCATAAATAGCACAAGTAACCAAAAACTGAGGGTAATGCTACTCAATGCCAGAAGTCTAACCCTCAAAATGCACACACTTGAGGCACTCCTCAGTATGGAGAACATTGACATCTGTGCAGAAACAGAAACCTGGTTTAAGGCTCCTGAGAGCACCCCATCACTACTAGGCTATAACTCATACCATACCTTTCGGCCCCAGAACCAGGACCAGAACACAAAAGGCGGGGGTGTATCCATATTCATCAAGGATACCCACACCTCCAGGTTAGTGGCGCAGCACAATGCATCAGAGATCATCCATATGCAACTAACAGTGGGCAAAACTGCAATCCAAGTTGTAGCTTGCTACAGATCACCCACCATGACCCAGGATCCCCATTCTGCATTTCTGGAGACACTGGGAAATATGAAGGTCCTACCAAACACCCTAATACTGGGTGATTTCAATTAACCAAACATAAACTGGGAGAACTACTCGAGTACTAACTCCCTTGCCCAATGCTTCCTAGAATTTATAAACTCGAATGCCCTAGATCAACTAGTCAACACCCCCACCAGAGGGAACAACATATTGGACCTGGTCATCACCAACATGGGCGACCAGTGTTCCACACCGGAGGTCAACCCCTCGCTGGTTAGATCAGACCATAAACTAATCACTCTGGATATCCACATTCTGCCCCCACCCCCAATCAAGGAAACCATCATGAAAAACTTTTCATACACAAACTTCACATTACTTAAGACCAAGGTGGAAAGGTTCACAGCCCCCATGCTAAAGGACAATGCTGTCCAAGCTAGTGAAACCTTTACAAAGGTTCTCTATGAGCATCTGCAGGAACTCATGGATTATGCTATCCCAAGTAAAACCAAGAATCACTCCTCCAAGAAAAGGAAACCAGTCTGGTGGACCCCTGTCATAAACAAGCCATACAAAAGAAGGAGCAAACTAGAACAGAAAAGAGTAAAATCCCAAGAAGGAAAGACATCCCTGATCAGTATCAGCAAGAAACTACGATCCCTCATTAAATCATCCAAGGCAAGTTTCGAAAGAAAAATTGCCAATGACTCCAAAGATAACCACAAAGCATTCTTTAGCTATGTCAATAACCTAAGTGGAAACTCTCAGATCTGCTCTGAGTTAGTGCAGAATGGCACAAAATACACTGAACCGACTGATATTGCCAACATTCTGGCAGACAGGTTTAGTGCAAACTTCACACCCCTCTCACCCCCTAAAGGGCCAATAACCATACCAGAAGAATGTAGGGCCCCGTCAATTACCGACACACAGATTAAAACAGCCCTATCCAAAACCAAAAACACAGCTTCAGTGGGACCGGACGGTGTCCCAGGCTGTGTCTTACAAGAGCTCCAAAATGAACTAACTCTTCACCTAAACACACTGTTCAAACTCAGCCTCTCTACAGGCTATGTACCCACAGAATGGCACACAGCAACAGTTATCCCGCTCCACAAAGGTGGAGCCACAATGGACCCCAGGAACTATCGCCCTATAAGCCTGACTAGCCTGGTCTGCAAGGTTATGGAGCGCATCATCATGGAACTCCTTAACAGAGACATTGGGAACCTCCAAACCTTGGACCCTACCAAGTTTGGCTTTGTTAAGGGCAGATCATGCATCCTAAACCTGGTGAACTTCTTTGATACAGTTACCAAGGCATTAAACGAGGGAAAGGAGGTCCACACAGCCTACCTCGACCTCGCAAAGGCTTTTGACACCATTCCCCATTCTAGTATTATAGACAAGCTCACCAGCTTGAACATAAATCACTATGTCATGAGATGGGTTGCCAACTGGCTCATGGATAGAACCCACAAGGTGAGAGTTGCAGCCTCTATGTCTGACTCTAAACCGGTTACAAGTGGCGTCCCCCAGGGCTCAGTCCTAGGACCCCTCCTGTTTGCTATATACTTCTCAGAGGTACAGGCAAGCATAGGAGGACTATGGCTGACCAAGTTCACAGACGACTGCAAACTAGGGTCCATAATTGATTCCCCAGCTGATACAGACACCCTCCAGAAGGGTCTCACTGAGACGGATACCTGGTGTCAAAATCATGGCTTCAAACTAAATGCCAAAAAGTGCATAGTCATCCCCTTTCGAAAAAACAAAGTACCCATGAACTACCACATAGGTGGTAGTCCCCTAAATACAGAAAATGCAATAAGGGATCTGGGGACCCAGGTAGATAGTAATCTGTCCTTTGATAATCATATTGCCAAGGTGGTTAGAAAATCCTTCTATGTGGCCCACCTAATCACAAAAGAGGTTATTGTGCCTCTCTACTCATCAGTCATTACACCCATCATAGAATATAACGCCCCATTTGGGATGTACCTTACAAGACACCTGCAATATCTGGAAAGACCACAAAAGTACTTCACCAAGAGGATTACTGGCCTCAAACAGATGCCCTATGCAGCCCGACACAAGAAACTCCAGCTGTACCCGGTTGCATACCGCTTACTCAGAG
>NC_056739.1:350161161-350245093 GCF_019279795.1 Protopterus annectens
AATTAGGGCTCCATCTGGTCCACTGTGGGAACACTACCCCAATATGAAGGGATATTATTAAATCAAATGTCAGGTAGTGTGTGACGGATGAGGGTGCATCACCAAAGTGTCAGTCCAGCATTGGGCAATGCCTACAATTCCCATATCTGGCACACTAGCTCACTCTACAACCTCTTCCTGCATGGTAGAATGCCCAGTGGTCATCTTGTTGATAAGTGGATTTTTTATTTATCATTTATTTAGCTATTCATACTAAAATATATTACTTAATAATAAACCACTTTTCCTGTGTTTTGTCTCCCCTCTTCTAGTTTTTTGTTCTGTTTTCTAGGTAATGCAGGATTTCCACTGAAACCACAGTTCACGATACCAATGAGAAGCCTGAGTGGAGCTGCTGAAGATAATATTAATACAACCCTATAAAAGATTCACATTGTGATCGAGACAGTCTTTGGAATGTTGAAGAGCCATTTCCTATCTTTGGATGAGTCTGGGGTGCCTTTCAGTATGACGCAGTTACTACATGCAGGATAATAAAAAAAGCAGACCAGTTCCATGTAAGGTCCCGTTTATTAAAACTAGTGGAAAATAAATAAATTGCTACACAGTTATACTAAGCACTTTCACCCATAAACCATGCTGGGCATCATCAGAGTATAATTTGGTTGGAAATTTCTTCCTTAAATATATTAAAGTCACAACGCCCTAAAGTTAAAACCAATGAACAAATTCAAATAATTATATATGCAAATTACAAATTACAAACATAGAATGGCTGGAATATATATATATATATATATATATATATATATATATATTTTTTTTTAAACAATCCAATGTATAAAAATAAATAACCTATATAACTACATATAAATATTTAAATATTTAAATATATATAATAAATAATGTTTATATACTGTTAAATATTAAAATTTAGTTAACTACCTATATATGTTAAAAAATGAATGAATTATGAAAAACATCAATACATTGTAAAATTAATTAAAAAATCATTAAATGTAATGTGATTTATGTTTCAGTATACTAGAAATGGAAATGTAATCATTAATTCCAGGTGAATTGGAAGCATCCAGTCTCAGTTGCCACAAACATTCCTTTGCTTCCAATAAAATCTTGTTATCGCCTCCTTTGGTATTACTGGGAATTCTGTCGACCACAAAAAATAAAAATCTTTTGAAATTCATACATTTCTGGCTGTGAAGGTTTAATGAACTTACTGTTTTGTTGTTTTTAATATCCCTTATATGTTCTAAAATCCATAGCCTAAGTTTTCTAATGGTCTTCCCGACATAAAAAGTGTGACAGCTTGTGCATGTTACAATGTAAACAACCATCTTGGTATTGCAATTGTAATAACCAGGGCATCTGATGGTTCCCCTGTAGTTTTGAACTGCAACATAGGGTCCATCATTAATGAATTTACAAATACTGCATGTACCACATTTGCTCATTTTGGACATTTTGTATATGTTAACATTAATATCCATCTCCATTAAATCTTTTAAATTCATGCTCCTACTATATGTTATCGCAGGGTGACAACCAATGGTATCGGTGAGTTCAACTTTGTTCCTAAAAACACTAAGCCATGTTTCCTGTACTATAGTTGCAATCTTTACTGCTGTTTCATTAAATGGGAGTACTAGACCATCATTTTTCTTTCTCTTGTCAATTTTTGATGCTTCGTTGTTCAATCCATATTTGAGTATAGGCTTGTATGTAGTATTTCTTTGTACTATCACCTCATTTCTAATATTGATCAATAGATCCAGGGGATATCCCCTATCACAAAACATATTCAGTAGTTTCCCCATTTCCTCCTGGAATACTCTATCATCACTCACTAGTCTAGATAATCTAACCATCTGCCCCTTCACCAAGTTCTTCTTTTGAAAATGGGGATGGCAACTCTCATAGTGTAAGGATGAGTTGGAATAAGTCTTCTTACAAAATATACTAGACTCAAGCCTCTCCTCATCCTCATAGAATAGTATATCCAGGTAGTCACAACTTTTGTCATGAATCCTACTTGTAAATTTTAGAAATGTGGTCGTAGTACCCAAAAACTCAACAAATTCCTGAATTTCTTCTTTGGTACCCTTCCAAATAATTAATATGTCATCCAAATAGCATAGGTAAAGTGCTATTTTGGACAAAAAATCAGATGTAAAAATGGACTGTGTTTCCCAATGTGCTAGAACCAGATTGACGTATATGGGTGCACATCTGGCACCCGTAGCTACTCCTGTGCTCTGTTTGTAATATTCACCTTCAAATAGAATGTAATTATTTAATAATACCATTTCCATAAGTCCCACAATCAGTTTACGCTTCACTGCGTGCATGCTCCCATATCTGAGTAGACAAGCTTCAAACATTCCCAATCCCGTAATGTGTGGTATGACCGAGAACAAATTTATTACATCTATTGTGACCATGATCATATTAATATCAGTTTTGTATTGCCTAACAACATCAAGGCAGTGCCATGAATCTTTTAAAATGTGAGGTAACTGGTTCAAAATGTTTTTGCAATGAAAATCCACAAATGAGGCCATAGCCTCTCTTTTAGAACCTTTAGCAGAAACTATCGGTCTAAAAGGTGGATTGTTCACATCTTTGTGGATTTTCGGAATGCCAAAGATGGATGGTGTGGTAGGTAACTCTACCATTAGATAGTCATACTCATCTTTGCTTAGTGAACCATCTATTAATAATTCGTGCAACTGCCAGTCCAATTTGTTATAGGCTCTATAGACCTCAAACTTAGAAACCTTCTCATATGTGTCATTGTCACTTAACATAAAGGTAATTTTGCTCGAGTAGTCCATATTAGACATAACCACAACCCCACCACCTTTACCGGGTTTCATTACCCTGTATTTATCTGTGGAAATGAATTCCTTCAAACAGAATCTTTCACCCGTGGTCAGGTTGTCCTGAGATATTTTTCCACCCCTAACAGATCTGCGTATTTGTGTTTCACATAACACTTCAAATAAATGTATCATGGGGTTTTGTGGGGGTATAAAAGTACTATATCTATTCAATGTTAATAAACCTTCGCCTATGTTAGGACTAACATTGTTGCCAAAAAACATTTTGAAATTCAGCAGTCTTACATATAATCTAAGGTTAATTAAAATTTTCCCTGATATTAATATGATCATGGTCACAATAGATGTAGTACATTTGTTCTCGGTCATACCACACTTTACGGGATTGGAAATGTTTGAAGCTTGTCTACTCAGATATGGGAACATGCACACAGTGAAGCGTAAATTGATTGTGGAACTTATGGAAATGGTATTATTAAATAATTACATTCTATTTGAAGGTGAATATTACAGAGTACATGAGTAGCTATGGGTGCCAGATGTGCACCCATATACGCCAATCTGGTTCTAGCACATTGGGGAACAGAGTCCATTTTTACTTCTGATTGTTGTCCAAAATAGCACTTTATCTACGCTATTTGGATGACATATTAATTTTTTGGAAGGGTACCAAAGAAGAAATTCAGGAATTAGTTGAGTTTTTGGGTACTACGACCACATTTCTAAAATTTACAAGTAGGATTCATGACAAAAGTTGTGACTACCTGGATATACTATTCTATGAGGATGAGGACAGGCTTGAGTCTAGTATATTTCATAAGAAGACTTATTCCAACTCATCCTTACACTATGAGAGTTGCCATCCCCATTTTCAAAATGAAGAAATTAGTGAAGGGGCAGATGGTTAGATTATCTAGACTAGTGAGTGATGATAGAGTACTCCAGGAGGAAATGGGGAAACTACTGAATATGTTTTGTGATAGGGGATATCCCCTGGATCTATTGATCAATATTAGAAATGAGGTGATGGTAAAAAGAAATACTACATACAAGCCTATACTCAAATATGGATTGAACAACAAAGCATCAAAAATTGACAAGAGAAAGAAAAATGATGGTCTAGTACTCCCATTTAATGAAACAGCAGTAAAGATTGCAACTATAGTACAGGAAACATGACTTAGTGTTTTCAGGAACAAAGTTGAACTCACTGATACCATTGGTTGTCACCCTGAGATAACATATAGTAGGAGCATGAATTTAAAAGATTTAATGGAGATGGATATTAATGTTAACATATACAAAATGTCTAAAATGAGCAAATGTGGTACATGCAGTATTTGTAAATTCATTAATGATGGACCCTATGTTGCAGTTCAAAACTACAGGAGAACCATCAGATGCCCTGGTTATTGCAATTGCAATACCAAGATGATTGTTTACATTGCAACATGCACAAGCTGTCCCACTTTTTATGTCGGGAAGACCATTAGAAAACTTAGGCTATGGATTTTAGAACATATAAGGGATATTAAAAACAACAAAACAGTAAGTTCATTAAACCTTCACAGCCAGAAATGTACGAATTTCAAAAGATTTTTATTTTTTGTGATCGACAGAATTCCCAATAATACCAAAGGAGGCGATAACAAGATTTTATTGGAAGCAAAGGAATGTTTGTGGCAACTGAGACTGGATGCTTCCAATTCACCTGGAATAAATGATTACATTTCCATTTCTAGTATACTGAAACATAAATTACATTGCATTTAATGATTTTTTAATTAATTTTACAATGTATTGATGTTTTTCATAATTCATTCATTTTTTAACATATATAGGTAAACTAAATTTTAATATTTAACAGTATATAAACATTATACGTTACATATATTTAAATATTTAAATATTTATATGTAGTTATATAGGTTATTTATTTTTATACATTGGATTGTTTAGATATATATATTTATATTTAGATTTATATTCAATTAGTTAGTTAACAATCACTATTTATTGACGATGTTAAACATATTTCGTTATAGCTATTGCCATTATATTGTAGGAGCTTTTTTCTATGCAGCCATTTTATGTTTGTAATTTGTAATTTGCATATATGATTGTTTGAAGTTGTTCATTGGTTTTAACTTTAGGGTGTTGTGACTTTAGTATATTTAAGGAAGAAATTTCCAACCAAATTATACTCTGATGATGCCCAGCATGGTTTATGGGTGAAAGCGCTTAGTATAATTGTGTATCAATTTATTTATTTTCCACTAGTTTTAATAAACGGGACCTTACACGGAACTGGTCTGCTTTTTTTGTTTTACTAGTTGCTGTGTTTGTTTTATTAGTCACTACATGCAGGATATTTACTGCATGTTGCATTCTGCACAACTTTATCATACATTAGTCTAGTGGTGAAGTGACCCGTGCTATCACTGCAACTTCCAGGTCAAGTCCTGCTACGATTAATGATGGCCAGCCGACAGCAGTAGTGAGCAACCCCATACCACAGGCATGTGAATGGCATACAGATGCACAGGTAATACAGGCCAGAATTATTGGCCATGATATTTAGCTTAGTGTTTCCTGTCTTATAAAAGACACACAGAGTATAATTTCTGCATGCATTGCTATATATGTGCTATTCTGCATGGTATACTGTTCATCAGACATTCCCTCATCTTTAATATCTTTTTTATTTCAGAATATATACTGATATTATTGTTTATAAAAGTTGCCTGACTGATTACTGACACCAGTTCAGTGATATCATAAAGCATCATATAAGGAATATTTACATTTTAACTGTTTTACAGAAGAAATTTTGATTAGTGACTACTTAAGTATGTATGTATTGAATCTGTTGAAATGGCAAATTAAATAAAAAGTGTTATTTCAGTATTTGACTGCTTGGAATTTTCCAAATTGTATGTATTAAGATCTCTAAATATGCATTTTACATGAGTTCATACCGTGCACTTGAATGGAGAATATATCACAAGCTTTCTTCATTCTGCAATGTTTCCTCAGTTTAAACTATGACATATTATTAATGATTTACTGTTCTCTGTTAATTCATTCTCTCCAATGATGCACTGGAAGTTTCCAATGTAACTTCCAATAGATGGGGCCTAAGCTTTTTGACAGAATCAAATTATGCCCTCACATTTCAAACAAATGTCTGTATCTCTGAAACCATAAGGGTAGTTGAAACATAAATGGCAAACTCTTCAGCACAAACTATGGTTATAGTGATGGTATTCTTTATTCTATGTCTAAAAGTAAGAGTTTATAAATCACAGTAAACACAGTAACTATTAAGTTTGTAATATTTTGCAAACAACTTCTACAATATCTCAGCAACCACTTAAGTTACACATACACTGTCAGCTGAGTTATGTTCATACAGATAAGAGCTTTCTTATGGGGCTAAGCAGTTCTGTCTTTACTACTTGGTTGTTGAGATATTTAGAGAAACATGAAATTTATGACAATATAAATAAATGTTATATAAATAAAAAATAGTACGTCTTTACCTGCACTAGACAGAGGTCAAATATCAAAACAGTTGTCTTTGCCATTATGGTGAAATCTTTTAATATTTTGTATGTGGCATGGTTTTGGAATTATTATTGCAAATATGAACAAGCAATATTTGATGCCTACAGGCATCAGTAGGATATAACTGTAGAAACACCTGGAAGTGTTAGTCAGCTGTAATGAGTTAAGGTACTGCACATCAGATTATTTCATTATGTCATACGCACCAAGTTGTGTCCTCAGAAATAGAAAACATAATTTTTGCAGAGCTAGGGGTGAAGTGGTAACAGTGTTAGTTCAGATGGAGGGATATTCATGTAATCTTTTTTCAGGTGTGTGCTATTCTCTTAAGAGTGTGTAATATTTGTTTTATGTTCTGTGTAATTTCAGCTGTACCACTGCTGAATTAAAACTCTCAATAATGGATGGACTCTTAATAGTGTTAAACATTGCAATTTGCATATTATGCCCTACACCTTTCCTTTCAAGATTATTTTCTTTAATTGTAAGCATTACCATTATTGAAATGAAATACATACACATGCAAAGCTGTTAATACTGGGTTACATCATGCACAGATGTATTCTGCGGTTATTTTTTTAAACACTTTGCATTTCAAGTTAATTTTTAAACACATTGCATTTGAAGTTAAACATTGACATCAGCCTATTAAACGGCATGGTAATCAAATGTTACATTCATATAACAGGTAACTGAAATGTCTGGCCGCAGTCTCAGTGGACAAGGTCAAATGTGTCATACATAAGGTCTTCTAAAGATAAGCTAGGTGAAGGTGCATGTGATCTCAAGGAGGGGCACTCATGTCAGCTTGATAGTGAATTGCAGTGATGATGAGACCTAGCTGATTCAGGTGATCCTACAGACAGTGATCTCACAGTGCCGGGGGACCAAGACCTCTGATGAACACTGATGTGGCCTGAGTGAAATCTGTTGTGTTTATTCCCCTTGCTATTTTCACTACCATCTTGAGAAGCACATGTACTGTCATTTGGTATGACCCCATATATCTGGACAGTACCCTGTCCTCTTCCTTCCAACAGTGGCTCCAATTTGAGTCTGGTAAGTCCTCAGTAGTGTTGGAATATAGCTGGACATGGAAGCTTGGTGTACCACCATACTGAGGATCAATGTACTCACTGCATTATCACTACTCTCTACCATTCCTATGTAGTGGTGAAAATCTGACCAATCTTAGCTGGATCTCTGTGTCAGTGCAGTGAGCCTTAAGGATGTTACTGCACATTTGCTGCTGGGCAGTTAGTGCTATATGTGTTTCCTTAGGTGGCTACGGCATGTGCCTGCACCTTGTACCTCCTTGTAAAGGTGTCACAGTGGATACTGTTACCTCTGAATTTCTGACATCATCCAGATGGTGTTCCTGTGGGACTGGAGACACTGGTGTTGAGATATATGGGTTTTTTCCCTCAGCAACTTGTACTGTAATGTCACCATCTGCTTGACTTTGTGACCCACTGTCACCACCTGCAGAGTTATTAACCTGTTTTGGTTTGTGTGATCCTACCATTAAACTTGGCAGCTGTGTGCCACTTTCCTCAGGCTGTCTCATAAATATATCATCATCATCATCAGTCATTCTGATGCTGATATTTTCTAAATGTACTAATATAGTGGAGCTGCTTGATTATGTTGCTGACCCTGTAAAGAATTAAGTGATTACATTACTGCACAGATACCAGAATACACTACTGTATGTTGTGTAATAAGGTGTGGAGGAGACGTACTGTGCAAACTCTCTTCAATGTCTTTATGTGCAGAAGTGGAGGGTTCACCTGTTAATAGTAACTGTCATGTGTTACATGTAATCATTTAACCTGAGTAGTCATTTCTTTATGTAAATATGTTATGAAGGTCAAACAAACTTTCCTGAGAAGATGTCTGTCGCTGCTTCAGACGGGTAATAGCCAGTGTCCACACCATCTCTAATTATACCTGTGCCGTCAGCATCTGTTTCAGTACCCCCCACCCAAATGAAGAGGAGGTATTCCTCATCAGGTGTTAAAGGAATATGTGTTTGAGGTATCCCCAGTAGTGCTATGGGCAATTGCATTCTGCCTTGCTTCTGATCTTGCACATTCTACCATATCATTGGCCCTCTTTTTGCATTGTGTTAATGTATGGTTCCTTCTACCTACAACACTTCTATCCATAACCACTTGGTTCCAAGGCATTTGCTTCTCAGCTTGCATGAATCCAATTTTTTTTCCAAATTTGCCATACGTCCTAAGAGCTGCCATGAGGATTTGTTTCTCCTCATGGCTAAAATTATTCTTTCTCTCTCTCTCTGGATCCCTGCTGCTGCATCTTTTTTTTTTTTTTACCAAAAACAGTATGCAAAAGGAATGTACTGAAGTTTGATCCACTCATCAGCCCCCCCCCCTCAAAAAAAAAAAAAACATAGCACTGAAAGCATGTCTGTTTTCATCACAAATAAATCAAAGATTTGAGTACAAAAACATTTATGGTGATACAACATCCATATTCATATACACATACTGTAAGTTCAACTTCACCCAGTTGAAATTGTGCTGCATAAACCTGTACAACATCATCCACAAATGTAAAATAGCATTGCAAACGGTTATTGTTACACTGTCATCTTATGCCATTGCTAAAAGAGTAAAAATCATTCCCCTACTACTTTTCTATATTTATACTGCCATGGCTCTTCATTCATGAGTGACAGTCACAAATGCCACAGTAACAGAACATGTATTCTGACAACACAATACACTAATGAAAATGCAGTGCATCAGATTTAACTTGACTTCACATTATGTGTTATTATGGTGTACAGCATTCTCTATATATTAAAATATACATATATATGTATATAATGCAAACATTTATATTTCATATTGCCATCAGTACTACTTTCCCACACATTTTCGGTACTTGTGTCACAAATTCCCATTTATAAATGAAACTCATGTCATTATGACTAACATGAATCAACTGCATTCGACATTCACATCAAAGAAAAATACAATTCTCCAAAAAATATCTGCTCTATAAATTCAATATTTATTGCTTCCCAATAATTTATAACTTTATTGCTACTCTTCGAGCTTTCCAAAAACAGTTGCCACCTAACTCGACGAATTGCATCTAAATATGG
The DNA here is from genome assembly GCF_019279795.1 of Protopterus annectens. NCBI lineage: Eukaryota > Metazoa > Chordata > Ceratodontiformes > Protopteridae > Protopterus > Protopterus annectens. Next base: position 350,170,723 of record NC_056739.1, read on the forward strand.
CGGTATTAAAATGTATTCAGTCAGGCTCATTTACACATATTGCATGCAAATTAGGCTGAGTTCTGTTTATCTCTGTTAATTGCAGTAATATGTGAATGCATATGTCAACAGATCCACACAGCAAAATCTCAGGTAAATGTAGGCGAGCTGCGCTAAAGGGCACTGAGCCAAGCTGTCCTCGGGAATGTGTGAACAGACCTAATATATCTTAAATTTCTTTATGTATAGAAAAAGGAAAAAGACAGTTAACATTTATGTTGCATAATCATTACGCCTAATCCATGCCCATACTGTATATTGTGACACACATTATCACCTCAAAATAGTCAGTAGTTTCTGTTATAAAAAAGTAACATCAACAGGAAGATTTATTTATAAAGTGAAGTGAAATTAAAAAAAACATTATTTACTTACGCAACACTAATTCATGCCTACAAAAATGAATATTGCATGGCTCCAAGTTAATTGAGTAAATAAAGATGACAGCATTACTGCACAGCAGAAACAGAAACATATCAGCAAATTAAAAAAATAATGATTTAATAACTGCCTTCAGTTTGCCATGGCAATAAAATATAAAACTATTCATTAAAACAAGAAGATGTCTATGTAACAAAGACCACCAAACCCACCTAACAGCAACACTGCTCCTCTGCAGTTACTAAAACAAGCATCAAAAGCAGCACCAAACATGTCCCATAAGCCTACACCCAGTGGTCCCCCAAAAGCAAAGCACATAAGGCAAGTATGTACTTTACTTAATACTCTGGTCATTGGAGACTCCATTGAGTGACACACAGATGCCCCACTCACCAGGTTAGACAAGGAAAAGATAAGTCAGTTGCCTCTCTGGAGTCAGGATCGACAATATCTTACACACAATCAAGTCACTGCACCCCAAGTACCAATATGATTCTATCATAGTCCACGTGGGTGTAAATTACCTGAAACATAACTCAATGGAGTATATGAAAAGTGATGTAATGAATCTCTTGAAATATTTGTCACAAATAGGGATGAGCCTTGCACTGAGCAGCATCCTACCTTCACTAAGGATGATGCCACAGTATGAACATAAAATTATTGATTTTAATAATTAAATTAGGTTCTGATGTCACTCTGGGGGGATCCAATATCTGTCAGCATGGGACAACATGGTCAACAGATCATGTTGCTTCACTAAGGGTGAGCTACACTTGTCTCCCCTAGGCTTTTAGATAGAGCCTTTACAGGCAATGCTAAAATGACAACACTACCAACATAGTGAAAAAAGTCTTCAATCAGCCTTAAGGTGTTACTGATGAATGCCTAAATGAAAAACACCACACCCTTCAAACTCTCCTCACTCTGGAGAATGGCTGTGCTGTGACCAAGACTTGGTTTAAAACTGTAGAAAGTACTCTGGCAGTGCAAGGCTACATAGCCTTCCACACATTAAGACCAACCACAGCACAGACTGGGGCCAAACATGGAGGTGTCTATATCTACATTAGCAACAAATATACCTCCAGGTTGGTTAAACAGGATGACACTGTGGAGCTCATCCACATGCAAGTCACCATAAGTAAGGCTCCTCACCATATCATGGCTAGGTACAGGTCACCATCTATGTCGCTAGAGTCTCATGACTCTTACCTAAACCTACTAGAGGTACTCACCAACCAACCAAACACCCTATTCTTGGATGACTTTAACTATCCCTCTACAGACTGGGAAACTTACACTGCCTCAAACTCACAGGCACAATGCTGCCTAGATTTTATTTACACAAACAACAAGAAACAAAAGGGTAGGTTCCACAAATGTATCCGAGGTGGAGGACTTCGGAAATAAATATAGTAGTTCAAACAGTAAATTCATAAGAATAGGACTCTAATAGAGTAATCCACATGAGTCCTCGTAAGATCAAATAGTTTATTGCACGCAAGACTAAGCAAAGCAAGTAACGTAAACCAAGTAACGTAAAACACTCCAACAAACGTTTTTCGTTCGGTACACTGCCCGACCGAAAAACACAAACACCCTGGAACAGATAGTCCATGCTCCACCCAGAGTATTAAACATATGGATGTGGTACTCACCAGCATGGCAGTGTTGCACTCCTCTCCTCCCCTGTGTTACAGCCTCACTGGAGAGGTTGGATCACAAATCAGTCTCCTCTAAAGTAAAAATCAACCTTAAAATCCCAGCTAAACTGGTAACAATTAGGAACTATTCTAAGGCATACATCCTATTAAGTGAGTGTTTGTCAAAATTCAAGGCTCTCTCTAACCCCAAGACCACAGCTACCTATGAAGCATTATTCACAGAGTCCCTATACAAACATGGGAATGGCTGCATAGAGACTGCCATATCTACCAGAAACAAACCCAAAACAAACTCTAAAAACAAACCCACTTGTGGAATCCTCATCTAAACAGGGTATATAATAAAGGAAGAAAATTCATGGTCAAAATCAGGAATAACAACTCCTTTAAAGACATGTGCTCTCTTATACAAACAGGAAAAGCAACTCCCTTAAAGGCAAGTGCTCTCTTATAGAACTAAACAAGAAATGAAGAGGTCTAATCAAGTCTAATCAAGTCCAACAAGGCCAACTATGAGGACATGATGACCTTGCAGGCTAAGGATAATCACAAGGCCTTCTTCAGCTATGTCTGGATCCTTAAAGATAATACAAAGCCATGTGCTGAACTGTTGGTGAATGGTACCACCTTCACCAAATCTACTGGCTGATAAATTCAGTTTAAACTTCACCACCCACCCCCAACTCCACCAGGTGAAATGCTCTCCAACATACCACCCCCAACAATTAGCAGGGACTAGGTGCTGGCAGCACTCACTAAAGCCAAGAATACCACCTCCATGGGTCCTGACAACATCCCTGGTTGTCTCCTGAATAGTCTAAAACATGACCTATCAGGACCACTTGAGGCACTCTTCAACTACAGCCTTGAAACAGGCTATGTTCCAAGTGAATTTAGGATCGCAACACTTATTCCTCTCCTCAAGGGTGGGCCATCAGACTCATCAGTCTAACAAGCCTAATATGTAAACCATGGAATGAATTATCATGGAAATGATAAACAAGGGCATTCACAAATTATTGACATTGGATCCATCCCAATTGGCTTTGTTACAGGAAGGGTGTGCCTACATAACCTGATAGATTTCTTTGAGAGGGTCACCAAGGCAATGGATGAGGGTAAAGCAGTCCATACTTAGTATTGTGGTCTAGCCAAGGCATTCAGTACAATATCCCACTCAGGCATTGTTGACAAGCTCTTTGAGCTAGGCATAAATCCCTATATAAATCGCTGGATTGCCAGCTGGCTCACAGACAGAACCCAAGAAATCAGGATCAGTGAGACCACCTCCACCTAGAGACCAGTCACTAGCAGAGTACCCCAGGGGTCTGTGCTGGACCTGCTACTGTTAACCATCTACTCTTGGAAGTCAATACTAATGTTCAAGGTCTCTGGCTCACCAAGTTAGCAGATGACTGTAAACTGGGAGCTATTATAGATTCCCTCAAAGACACCAACATCTTGCAAGAGGGTTTAACACAGACAAATGACTGGTGCCAAAGCCCTGGCCTAAAACTCAGTGCCAAAAATTGCATTATAATGTCCTCTGAGAAACTGTCAACCCACTGAGTCAACCCTAGTAGTAAGGGATCTGGGAACATGTATAGACAGCAATCTGGCATTTAACTAGCACATAGCTAAGATAGTAAGAAAATCATTCTACGTCACCTAACTTACAGGTAGGGGTATAGCATCCAGGTCCAATGAAGTTATATTATCATTCTGCTCAGCTCTTTTCAGACCTGTCATTGAATACAATGATCCCTTTGGCATGTATCTAACCAGACACTTGCAACAGCTGGAACACCCACAAAGGTTTCTCACCAGAAGAATTCAGGCATGAATACTCTATCCTACACTGATTGCCTAAAGGCTCTTATGCTGCATTCAGTTTCCCACAGGCTGCTGAGAAGGGATCTTTGTCTGACTTAAATGGTTTCCTCGGACCCAACCCTGATGGATCTGTTGCATATGCGCAAAACAAACAACACCAGAATCATTAGCTCCAGAGATCTGACTTTCATTTGTGACATTAACAGAATGTGCTGGTGTGACAAATATGTGTCCCAAAGGATCTCTGCCCTATGGGATAGGCTCCCCTTACATATAAAACAGAGTTGATTGCTGACCCTATTCAAATGGCAGTTAGATTGGAAATTGGAAATTTACTCCTGGTCTGGCCCCCATGTCCCTTATGGACAAAGGCCATCAGTAAGTAAAGTATTATCCTAGCACCCCCCCCCTACAAATTCTTAATTTCCGCCTTACTAACATGCCCCCCTATAGATGCCCATGATACTCAGGACACAAATGGTTTGGGGTGTGCAGCTAGGCTTGGAAAGGCCATAGTGGTCATTAGCCTAGTAACAACCTATGAACCTATGAGCAGTAACCAAACTTGCCAATATTAGCAGTTCCATACTTAATAACCATACATGGTAGTTGAGTTTGGTTATGGTGATGTCGCCCACCAGAGAGTGTGGTTCTAAACCTGTGAACCATAGCCTTGTACATACATTCTTCACTTTGGTACTGACACTTTGAAATATGGCGGTACCTGTGAAGGTATGAGGCAGAGCTCCAAGCTGGTCTGATAACAAGACCAAAATCATGGCCTGCCTCTAACAAGAGTCATACCTGGATAAGATCAAAAGAGCAGTACCTGGCACAGAGAGGAAAAAGGTTGACACCTGGCAAGAGCTGGGTGAGCACTTGTCATCTCTGATGGGGATCATCCACTCTGGTCCCCAATGGCAACACAGGTAAGATGACCTGCAGATACACAGGCCTGACCAGCTGGTTGAGTGGGTAGACTGGGTAAGAGTGAAACAGCCAGAGTCCCACAGTGGTCGGTAGTGCACAGGTATCATCACAATGTGTGTGCAGGACACCTAGGCAGGTTTCATGACTCTCACATATGTAACACATATCATCTGTACCAACGGTTTGTGAGGGGTGACATCCCACAGAGGTATCTTGTTGACAGTGTCAGATATGCCCTGGAATCCTGGCTTATTACACCTATAAGAAATCCACTCACTCAAACTGACCAGGCATATAATCCTGCACTATTCCAAACCCAAAACATTACTGAACATGTGCTTTGGCTGCTGAAGGCATGCTTTCCCTGTCTAGACACATCCAGCAGTGCTCTGCGCTATAACCCTACCATGTGAGACAAAATACTGACTGTGTGCGCAATATTACACAATATTAAACTTTAAAAATAGTTACAGCAGGGTGGGCTCTTGCAGGACCATCAGTTTCAGTAAAACAGGAAGTATAAGCTGAGTCAGAAGAGGAGTCAGAGGAGAAGCCAAGAACAGGGAAGATCATGCCAGATGGAGGCGGCACAGTATGCCAGACAGTGGTAGCAGCAATGAGGTCCTCATGCTAAAACCATATTTGAAATTCTAGTTCCAGCTATGGTCAACTAAGTAAACAAATGACATTGATAGAGTTAAGGAGATCCACCAGTGACCCTATTTCCCTACACTCAGATGAGTTTTTTTTTTTTCAGATGTTCATTATTCACTTTTATTTACTGTGTTGCTTTGTCAAATTTTCTATTTCACTGTAACAAGAGCTTATATATTGTTCTGCGTGGGCATTTTTCAAATGTGGATTTGTATGTTTTTGTTTTGTTTAAATTAGTTAGGGTCATCATGGTAGCTTTTGGTTGAGTTTTGTATTGTATGTTTTAGGGTCCCTTTTGATTTTAATGGTATCTGCAGTTTCTGTCTATGTTTGTTTGATCGGTGTGTAGACTTGAGATCAAGCTTGGACTATGTCTGTTTATGTGAATTAGTTAGGCCCAGTAGTGACTTCATTGTGTGATACCACTGTGCTCTCTTTTCAGAATGTGTTGTTTTTCTATTTGCTTAGTTAGAGGCTTGAATAAAGGTTTCCAACTCTAAATGAGACATGCTGTCTTTTTGTACTTTTGCACATCCTGTCAAGCAGTGTGAAAGTGCTGTGAACATCATTTTGGGAAAGCAGGTATCAAGGCCCCAGCATTGTAGGCTTATAGGCTTTCCTATATATATATATATATATATATATATATATATATATATGTAGCACAACATCAGGTGTAGCTGAAGAGATATGGGTTACTTCTTACTTGACTCTGGTGACACCCCTATTAGACCGAACACACCAAGGTGGCAAGATTTTATTCTAGGTGACACATCTAGTTTAAAAAGGCAATAGCACAACCATAAACAAATTATTTCAACAGTGCACCAATTAGCAATAAGGCAAGGTGAGAATTTGCATGCAGTGAAAACATACATTCACCCTCTTCCCCAGAACTCAACAGAAGAAGGTCTTGACATTCAAACATGTACAAAGAAGACAATATCAATGAGCAGGAAAGCTTTATAATGCAGCAATACAAACACAGGAAAAAATGCAATGTCATTAAGCAATAAGAGTCATAATACAACAATACAGATATGAAAAAATGCAATGTCATTGAGCAGTAAAGATTCTTTAAGGCAGCAGTACTAACAAGGCAAAATGAATTATCATTGAACAATAAAGATTTATACTGCCACAATACAAATATGAGAGAATGTAATGTTATTCAGCAGTACTAACACCCTCTACACCCATTGATCAATTCTAAACAGACCAACTATGAAACACTCTATTATACCTTGTTCACTGACCAGTGACTACTTACAGTCTTGCTGCCGGCATGATGGGGCTCAAGTTGGAGCTCATATGGATCCCAGTTATTTGTAATCCACAAAGCATTAAAGGAGGGGGGACCACAATCTTATAAAAATATAAAATGATGGTCAGAGCCTCTCACCACTTCGTCGAAAATATCCTAGTGACCAGGTGCTGTGGTTCCTCTGATGAGAAAAGTAGAAAATCACCTACCAGAACTCTGGTAATCATCTATGGCTTCTCAGTACTAAGCCCAAGGGAACTCCTTTCCTTGCTGAATCATAGCAGGGGTGGAACTACTGGTTTCAGACTTCTCTCCTGATTCCACAAAATACCATATCCAGGATTTCAGCAAGAGACAGACACAATCTTCTACTTCACTTCCCTGTCCCAAAACACTAGAAAAGAAAATCCAGTCATGCTGCAAGGCCCTTTTTCCCTACAGCTACGTGTTTCAGTCTTCCCTCCTTCAGCTAGTCTTTCAGAATCCTCTTTCACTTTTGAAATTGTCTTTTATATTCCTGAAAAGGAGCTCCACCTTGTGGTGTAATGGAAAACTACAGTCTATTACTTCTACATGAAATACAGTGGGAGCTACGCTCTCCCCCCACTTGAAAATCTTGGGTCCCCCAAGTCAAAGGTAGATTAGCAGAAAATATTTACAAACGCTAATGCACCATCAACTGAACAATATTTTTGCATTCAAAAGGTACATTCCACCAAGGGCAATTAGCCTTATGCTTAACTTGGGATGGGGTGTCACCACTGAAGTAGGAGGCATAAGGATTATGGGCGCAGACCCTCCAATGAGCTGTGGTCACAGGTTCCTGTGTACTATGTCCCAAACTGTTATAGGTAAGTCTCTGTGGGGGCCAAATCAGTCTCTGCAGTTTTGGTTCAGTAGAGACAGCTAAGGAATTTTGCTCAGAAAGTTTATCACTCACATCACATTCAGTGTCTAGTTCTTCAGTAGGCATATTGTCTACTTCTAAGATCTCCTCTTGTATGACTTCACTTTCATTTTCCATAATGGTATGACTATCCTCAGCACTATTTTCTGACGTTTGCATAGCAGGGCCTCCATCAGTATCAGGTTCTGCAAGAGGCACAGAAATATTACTTAGTCTATTGTTAGGTCTGGGCTGCTTGAAATGACAATGAATGAATTCCGGTGTATTTACATTGAGATTACAGCCCACAGGGTCTTGAACAGCCTCATAAAAAAAGCTCACTGAAACCCCAGTCATCATCACTGTCCTCCTCTCCTTCAGCAGGTGGAAGCATAGGCTCTTGAATACTGGAGAGTATAGTTCCTCTCTGCCTTAGCCTTCTGGATCACCTTGAGTTAGGCTTCCGCTGAGCCATTCTGGGTTAAGGATTCATGAGTCTCACTGATTTTGCCAAAGGCATTAAGTTGTTTCGGTGCCAGGTTTTTATGTGTCTTTCTTTCCCTTCAGGGCAAACTTGGTAGACAGGGATATTAGGTAGCTGAGAAGAAATTATGTAAATCTCAGATCCCCAGTGGTCAGCTAGTTTATGCTTTCCTTGTAGTCCCAAATTTCTCAAAAAAACTCTGTCCCCTGGCTGCAAGTCATGCAGCTTTACTTTTTTTGTCATAGTGAGCCTTGTTTCACTGATGTCTTTGTCCTGTTGATTTTTCAGCAAGCTCATAAGCTTGTCTGAGGTTCTTTTTGAGTCTCTTCACATAACTGCTGTGAGATCGCACTGGTGTATCATCAGCTGTGACTCCAAAGGTGACATCAACAGGAAGATGAACTTCTCTTCCAAACATTAGGAAGTAAGGCGAGAATCCTGTAGCATCATTTATAGTACTGTTGTAAGCATGCACCACTATGGCTACATGTCTAATCCACTGACTCTTCTTCTCAGCAGAAAGTGTCCCCAACATGTCTAGTAAAGTTCTGTTGAAACACTCAGGCTAAGGATCCCCTTGAGGATGATAAGGAGTGGTGCGGCTTTTCTGGACTCCCAACAGAGTGAGCAGTTCATGGACAAGCTTGCTCTCAAAATCACATCCTTGATCAGAGTGTATCCTTTTTGGCAGGCCATAGTATACAAAGAACTTCTAAACTAGTAGTTTTTCCACTGTAATAGCTTTCTGATCACAAGTGGGAAATGCTTGAGCATATCTGGTATAGTGGTCTGTCACCACTAGCACATTACTGATCCTGCCTTCATCCAGCTCAATGCACAGAAAATCTATACAGACCAGTTCCATGGGTCCACTACTTTCCATTTGACTCAATGAGGCAGCTCTGGTCGGCAGAGTCTTTCTCTGAATGTAATGAAGACAAGTACGACAATAATCCTCAACATTTTGCTTCATGCATGGCCAGTAGAACCTGTCTCATACCAGACCCATAGTTCTGTCATAACCAAGATGACCATGTTCATCATGCAATGACCGGAGTACTACTTCTCTATACTTATGAGGAAGCAACAATTGCCATTTTTCACTGCCGAGTGCACTAGGAGATCTCCTATAGTCTAATCCATTCTGTATCTGGAGTCTGTCCCATTCTTTGGCCAAAAGTCTTGCCAGAGAATGAATATCCATGTGAAGCATATTAACTTGTTTCTTCTCTAAATCAGCTACCACCAGCTGACCTAAGGGGTCTTCTCTTTGATTTCTCCTGAGGTCACTGTTACTCAAAGCTGATAGCGATGAAGCCTGCAAAGTGACCAGATTACAGTAAGCTTGGTGTATACTTGCTGCAGACAGACCCAACTTCTGGGCCCAACATTCAGTGTGTTGATAGCAGGTTGCAATCTGACACATAGCTCTCACCCCTGGCACTGAAATTTCCACTCATTCATCGGTGGGGTGTAAATCTCCCTGAGGTCTTCTGGACAGACCATCAGCATCTCCATTTTTGTGTCCTGGGCGGTATTTCAAACTGAAATTATAGGTGCATAGAGCTGCTATCCATCTGTGGCCAGTAGCATCTAGTTTTGCAGTGGTCTGGATGTATGTCAGAGGATTGTTGTCAGTCTGCACTCCAAATTCAGCCCCATAGAAATAGTCATGCAGCTTATCCACTACCACCCACTTTAAAGCAAGGAATTCCAACTTGTGTGCAGGGTAGTTTCTTTCTGTGGGGGATAAACTCCAACTGATAAAAGACACAGGTCTCAGCTTCTTGTCATACACCTGGTAAAGGACTCCTCCTAAGCCATCCCTGCTAGCATCCACATGTAAAGTGTATGGCTTTGTAGAGTCAGCATATGCCAGTACAGGGGCATGTGTGAGGAGATACTTAAGCTGTTCAAATGACTCTTCATACTCAGGAGCCCAACAACTCTCGATGAGTTCTTTAGAACCTCTCGGTCCCTTAGGCTTTTTCACAAGGATATCTTCATCTGTTTCATCTGCTTTCTCATCATTTTGGAGCAAATTGTTGAGGGGTCTTGCTATCTTTGAAAATCCTTCCACAAACCTTCTATAGTAACTGCAAAACCCCAGGAAAGATCGCAGCTCTGTAATAGTTTTGGGTCTGGGCCAAGATGTCACCACTTCAACTTTGCTGGGATCTGTGGATATTCCATTTGCAGACACTACATGTGCCACATAGGTTACTGAAGGCTGGAAGAACTTGCATTTGTCCAATGACAGCTTCAGGCTTTCCTTCTCACTCCTGTCCAATACATTCATCAGTCTTTCTTTATGCTCCTCTAGGGTCCTCCCAAAGACAATGATGTCATCCAGGTAGACTAAGACTTCCAGAAGATGCATGTCTCTAACTGCTCTTTCCATGATTCTCTTGAAAGTTGCCAGTGCATTTGATAAACCTTGAGGTAAGCAATCAAACTCAAAAAATCCAAAAGGGGTGATGAAAGCAGTTTTCTCTTTATCTTCTGGGTGCATAGGGATTTGATAGTATCCACTTCTTAAGTCTAGCACAATGAACCACTTACTGCCCACCAGGCAATTTAGAGCATCTTCAATCCGGGGAGTTGTGTAATGGTCTGGAATGGTTCGCTGATTCAGAGTATGATAGTCAACACACATGCAAATTGACCCATTCTTTTTCCTGACAACGACAATGTAAGAGGCATATAGACTTCTTGACTCTCAAATTATCCCTGTGGCTTTTAGTTCTCCCAAATGTTTTCTTAAGTCCTCCAGGTCTCCTGGGGCTACTCTTCTGGAACATTCCCTGAAGGGCCGGTCAATCTTTTACTTTTATTCTGTGTTCTGCACTTTTTGCACAGCCCACATCTAGTTCACTAGTAGAAAAACAATTTTTCTTTTTCATTAGTAGCTCTTTAACTCTGGTTAGCCATTCAAGGGGCAAGAGACCACCTCCTATCTCAATACCTTCCAGCTTCATCTCATTGGCTCTGCTCTCATTCCTTGTCAACACAGAAGCATGTAAGGGAGTGGCAGCATAAACATTTCCCAAATGCACTTGTGAATGCAGGACAATGAGAGTACTTCCTTTATTTTTCAGCTCCACAGGCAAAGTGCCATAAGGATGCTTTAACTTGTCCCCAGGCCAAACTTCTGGGACTAGTTCCAGCCCCGGTGGAAAGTCACTTTCTGGATCCATTTCCATCATGAGATGAGAGGAAACTGTTTGTCCACACATCCTCACTTTGGCTCTCAAGCAGGTGACCTGTCCAGGATGTATTATATGCTCTTTCCCACACAGGGTCCACACATGACCACTTTCATCTTTCTTATTATCCTTCTCCCTTTGAAGGACACAGAAAACTGGTCTCAGGAGAGGATGTAGTGTTGGGTGTTCCTGGGTCAACTGAGGCATTAGCATTCTTCTGACAAGGTCAGTATTTGTCCCCACTAAAATAGATGCTGAATCCTTTCCTTTTGGCCTGGGGCATACAACACTGAGTGTTTCAAAAACTTCTGTTGACCCAATAACTGAAGTGGAAAATTCTAACTTGAGTGAGACATAACCATCATAAGGGAATTTTGTGTCACTTAGCCCCCAGCTCTCCAAATCTCCTAAATTTTCAAGTGGCAAATGCTTTAAGTATTTTTGGTAGAAGTCTCTGTACAGAATGGTGATTTGTGCACCAGTATCCAACAGTGCTTTACTCTACACTCCTTCTATTTTTACTGACATGACAGGGGACGGTCCCAGTAGGCCATCGGGTAGTTTCTGTTTCTGGTGTTGTTCAGCTGTACAGCAGTCAGCATGTGGTTGAGGTACCGCCGGTTGACCTCACCATTTTAATGGATAAGACTCTTGCTTAGTAATGCTTTGCGGTCTGAGATGCTGAGATTTTGGCTGAGATGGCTTTCCAATTCAGTTGTTCACCTCAGATGAGCTAGAAGTGTGCATAGTAGGTAGTCTCTCTCCCCTATTACAAGGGTTAGTGTGGAAAGAGATCCAGGATGCTGTCTCTTAATGTTAGATTTTATGGAGCTCTTTGTAACTGGGCACTCAGCTGGCTCCTTCATTGAGGCCCTTTGAGGTTTCCTTGCATTGCACTAGCCAATAATAGTTTGTTCACTCTTTTCAAGTTTTCTGCATTAGGACACTGTCGCTTTATATGCCCTGCATCTCCACAGCAAAAACAAAATCCAGTAGGAACTCTGAGCATTGACTGATTCGTTTCTTCCCTGAGTCCTTTCCTGAAGGTACTAGCTGATGTATTCCTCCCTTCAGCTAAAGTTACCACGGCTTTCTGCAATTCTGCAACTGTCTTGGTGACTTGAGCTATGGCGTCAGTCAGGGAAAATACCTGCATCTGCAGCTGTGACGCCTCCACATTGCAGACACTCTGGGCCACGACTCCTGTTTGCATAGTGAGCACAGCTATAGGCTCCTGCTGGTGTTCACTCACTGTTTTAGTTGCTGTTGAACACTGAGATTTGGCTTCCAACAGGGCTTCCTCTTCCCTCACCTCTTTAACCAACTGAGAATAATTTAGAGTCTCTTCCCTATTTCTCATCCTCATTTTCCACACAATGGGGTCCATAGCTTGAGCTCCCTGTAAAATTTGTCTGATCTGTACTTGGTCAGCTACTTTCGGATCCACCCCCTTCTTTAGGATGATCTGGTGGAGCATTTTATCTAATCAATTAATGTAATCAGATAGTTTTTTACCAACTTCTTGGTATGTATGTTCAAACTGATACAGTAGTTCAGCAGCCCTCTTGGTCCTTCCAAACACATCCTGCAGTACTCCTAAATAGTCCTTGGCCATGCAATCTTGCTTACCCATCCTTAGGCTGCGTATGGTATCCGCAGCTAATCCCTGTAGACTTTCAGCTATCCGCTGCTTCTTCTGAGATTCTGGGATATCCCACTCCTCCAGGGCTTCTGAAACCTGATCCATCCATGATTCAAAATCTTCCTCTCCCTGAGATGTGGGTTGTTTGGCAGAAAAGAAATGCAATTTGTGGTAGCCAAACCCAGTGAATGGCTGTGTAGGCTTTAAGCATTTTTCTACAATACTTCCCAAAGCATTCAAAACTTCAGGCCCTATAGTATTTATTGGCAGTGAAGCTGCAGCTTCTGGTGTAAGGTTCTCACCTATTTGGATAGCTTCCACAGATATTTTCTCTGTTGCTGAGGTAGTGAACTTCTCAGGGATTACCACACGGACTGCACACTCACCTGAAATTTGTATACTCGAAGGTATGTGCTCATACACTAAAGGACTTTTCCATTCTAATAAGGCCAATGTGCTCTGCTCGGTAGGGTCCACATTACTGTCCAAAAAAATCCACACCCCACAACTGGCAAGGATCCTGTGACTTGTATTTGCATATCAGTCCATGTGACTCCTGGCAACACCAGAACTAAGCAATGCTCTGACTGAGCATTGTGCTGTTTGCACCACTTAGCGGCTACTTCTGGGTTCATGTTTCTGCTGGATTTGCTTTCCACACATACAGGGGAATAGGGTGGAGTTCAAGGAAGTACAGGAAATCCCAGATGAGCCCCCAAATGTAGTGCACCCACAGGTGTAGCTGAAGAGATATGGGTTCCTTCCTACCTGACTCTGGTGACACACCTATTAGGCCCAACACACCAAGTTGTCAAGAGGGACAGATTTTATTCTAGGCGTCACATCTAGTTTAAAAAGGCAATAGCACAACCATAAAGAAATTATTTCAACAGTGCACCAGTTAGCAATAAGGCAAGGTGAGAATATGCATGCAATGAAAACATACATTCACCCTCTTCCCCAGAACTCAACAGAAGAAGGTCATCACATTCAAACATGCACAAAGAAGGCAATACAAATGAGCAGTAAAGCTTTATAATGCAGCAATATGAACACGGGGAAAAATGTAATGTCATTAAACAGTCATAATACAACAATACAGATATGAGAAAATGCAATGTCATTGAGCGGCAAAGATTCTTTTAGGCAGCAGTACTAACATGGCAAAATACATTATCATTGAACAATAAAGATTTATACTGCCACAATACAAATATGAGAGAATGCAATGTCATTCAGCAGTACTAACACCCTCTACCTCCTTGATCAATTCTAAACAGACCAACTATGAAATACTCTATTATACCTTGTTCACTTGCCAGTGACTACTTACAGTCTTACTGCCAGCATGATGGGGCCCAAGTTGGAGCTCATATGGATCCTAGTTATTTGTAATCCACAAAGCATTAAAGGGGGGACCACAATCTTATAAAAATATAAAATGACAGTGAGAGCCTCTCACCACTCCGTCAAAAATATCCTAGTGACCAGGCATTGTGGTTCCTCTGATGAGAAAAGCAGAAAATCACCTACCAAAACTCTGGTAATCATCTATAGCTTCTCGGTACTAGACTCAAGGGAACTCCTTTCCTTGCTGAATCATAGCAGGGGTGGAACTACTGGTTTCAGACTTCTCTCCTGATTCCACAAAATACCATATTCAGGATTTCAGCAAGAGACAGACACAATCTGCTACTTCACTTCCCTGTCCCAAAACACTAGAAAAGAAAATCCAGTCATGCTGCAAAGCCCTTTTTCCCTTCAGCTATGTGTTTCAGTCTTCCCTCCTTCAGCTAGTCTTTCAGAATCCTCTTTCACTTTCGAAATTGTCTTTTATACTCCTAAAAAGGAGCTCTACCTTGTGGAGTAATGGAAAACTACAATCTATTACTTCTACATGAAATACAGTGGGAGCTACATATATATATATATATATATATATATATATATATATATATATATATATAAGCACTTTATAATCTCAAAATACTGAAATGTCGAATTTCAGTATCTCAAGACTATAAATCCAAATGTTCAGAATAGCGAAAGTTCATAATCACGAATTTTAATATCTTAAATTAGTGGTTATGGACTTACTCTACATTGTTTCCGGGTTTGTGTGTTGATGGTGCGCGGTGCCGTGTGTGGATCTAGGTGTTATGTCAGGTAAGTGAGTGTTTTGTAAGGGTTTTGAGTGGGAGTTAGAGTGTATGTGAGTGTGCTGATATGTTTGATGTGTATGTGAGGGACTGGAGAATGTGTGTGTCTGAGTTTTCTGTTGTTTCTTATTTGCACAATCTCAGAGTTAGTATATATAAGTAGGAGGGGTGTAGGGGGGTACAGGGGGCTTGCCCCCTGCTTATGTGTTTATGAGTTATGTGTGTGTGTAGTTTTGTTTGTGTATTTTTGTGATGTGGGTGTTTTGGTGTATGTGTGTTGTGGTATGTGCGGTTTGTTCAGGTTTTTGAATGTCGGTGTTCTGTAGTTTCTGTGTTTTGTGGATTCGCTGTCATGGTCTCGAGATACTGAAATTCAATGTTTCAGTATTTTGAGATTATGAAGTGAATCCCTATACACACATATATATATATATATATATATACATAGTGTGCAGTCTGAACAAAACACACGTTCCACTTGCTCTCATACAATAGCTTGCAGCATGAATTTTAGTTTTCATTATTGCATTAATTGCTGTTGCCACAGTCCTGCATAGGTGATATTAAAACAATTCAGCAGCGATGGGACAATTGTTAACCTGCAGTGATACTAGATCCATTATAAGCTCTGACAAGATACTATTGGAGCTCATATTTCCTACCATAACTTACAGCACTATTGCTATTGCGTTTACTCTCAGGAAGTCATCTGGAGCAGCAAAGACATGATTATAGTTTGTACATACTGTAAAGTGAACTACAGGCTAATGCACACATTGAGACATCTGGCATATTTATTGACTTGTATTCACAGAAATTTAGTCTGATAATATCTTAAGAAGACTAGTAGAATGTGTATTTTTGCACATGGTGTTCAATTTAATCTCAGGTTTGTATTTGGTAGAGCAGTATACAGTGGTGTCTATTTTCTTTAAAAGAACCTGCAAATATTCCTTCAGCACAGTTCAAAACATCAGAACCAGGCTTCTAGGATCAAGGTCAAAGATATTAATTCTATTACTAGGAATGTGTGTAGTAAAGTTGTAAGCATTCATTGTATATTATCATTTTTGATTGTTGATCAACCAAAGAGTATCTTAAGATTGATATTATTTTTAACATTAAGTCAGTCAGTATCCATACTTTATTTATATTTAATATTTAATACCCATCGTCTGTTAACCATTCTCTATTCACAGCTACCAACTATCATAATCACCTTCTGCTCCAACAAAGGCCACCTTCCACTTTGCAGTTTGTTATAAAGAAGCTTGCACAGCCACTCTGCTCCTTTGGTATTCAGTTTTTACATACATTCAGGGAATAAAGCAGAATGAGACATGCTGAATTTCTGAGAAGCAACCCATGTGTCATGTGGTATTGCCATAAGGAATAGCCAAGAAATTTAACTCTTTCACTCTTAAGCAGCATATGGCCCTTGATGATAGACCTTCCTGAGAATACCTGCTGTGTCCTGAAATATGTTTGAAAAAAAAAAATCCAACTCGCACCTTAAAGAAATGCTAAAATCTGAAAAAACATAAGTGTAATAGGAAAACTTAAAAATATATAGTTATTCAAAAGAACTTGTCTTTATACTGGTATTTATTTCAGAACACCAAAATGAAATCCTGATTTGTAGGTCTCATTTTGAATACACAAACATTATGTTTTTGAAAAAAAATATATATATATATATATATATATATATATATATATATATATATATATATATATATATATATATATATATATATATATATATACATATATATATATATATATATATATACATATATATATATATATATATATATATATATATATATATATAAACTGTTATGTGTTAGTAACATCATCTGTTTGATCCATGGTATCAGTAGCAAAGTTGTCTATCTAGACAGGGATACTTTACTGCAAATGGAAGCTAGAGTGATCAGTTGATTAAAATTTATGTTTTCCTTTTTCTTTGAGAGCCACCTAGAGAAGAAAAGTATACATGCTTGCACACACAAATGTTTGTTTGACTGAGTTATGCACGCATATTATAGGATCAGATGAAAAGACGTAAACGTCTTGCTCCTGAAAATGTTGTAGGGCAAAAATATTTAACAAAATTGGTTGAATGCAATTCCTATATAATCCGGTTTCTGTTATGTAGTATTGCAATTATAAATTGGACCTAAGTAAAGTTGAAGTAAAAAATGTATTTTATTGCATCATCTTTCTTTTGTGAAATACAATATCTCAGCCATGGTTTACTGTATTATTAACATACGGCTAGAGTGTGGGTTCTGGTATAACTTACTCATGAATACTGGGGTTTGATCTCTACAGCAAAGTAAATATACTACATCATAACCAGTACTCTAACCCCATATTAATGCTACTACACAACTGTTTGGGTATTCTGGTCTTTTGTCATTTTTAAACAATAAAAAGATATGTTTGGAATGAAAGCAATCTTTTAGTAGTGTGTGCATGCACAAACTGAGGTCCCTCCAACACACATACCTTTTCATCTTTGTTTTTGAAGGAAATTTTATTTATAGAAGCAAATATATTTTATTTAATTTATTGAAAAAAAAGTAGTTCAGGGCATTTTTAACATAAGGTATGATATCTGGTCCTGAGAGTGTAGTTAAAGACGTTATGGTGTGCAATTTGTTCACCGCAGTTCAGAAACACAGCTCAAGGTTCTGTGATCCATATTATAAGCAAAAATTGTAAGTTACTTTTTTAAAGAAATATGATTTTAGGATATATTTTAAAATGTGTCATGTGTGGTACTGACAGTGTACAAATAAATTCAGCATCCTTTTTTAGCTTTGGTTGTTCACCACAGTCACACAGCACAGGTTGCAGCCATGTAAACCGTGTTGCAGCTAAAATGTGTATCCTTTAAAGTTAATTTACTTGTTAATGTGTATACTTTAAAGGCATAAAAGGATTCTGTTGCTCTCAAATTAAGTTTAACTCCACAGCAAAAAAAAAAAAAAATTCAAGTTATTTTTAAAAGAGGTCTCTTAGCAGTTTTTAAATGGCTGTCAGAAGTGGAATGAATCTATTCAGTGCTGTGGCTGAAAAAAAGAATGGTTGAATCATGCATTATGTATGACTTCATGATTCACTAGTTGTTTTTATTAATGTGAGTGGTGGAAATCTGCATTATTCATACCACCATGATACAACAGGGATTAAATCACAGTGATTTAACATATTCTGACCAATAATGTAGCAGGAGTGCTACAGCTGCCTGCATACTGCATTTCAAAGCATGTTGTTGCTGTTTGTCTTTCGGCTTTTCCCGGTTAGGGGTCGCCATAGCAGAACTCTGGTCTGCTAATGATTGGCAGTAGATTTTCACGAACGCCGAGGTGCTAGCTCGACATCCAACCTTCAACGAAGACACGCCCATTTACGTATGTCTTTCGAACGCCACCCAACCGCAGGGAGGACATGCAGACTCCACACAGAAGGCACTCCCCCGTACTCCAGCCAAGAATAGAACGGGAGAACCTCTTGCTGTGAGGCAACAATGCTACTGCTGTACCACCGCGGCATAATGCTATATAATAATCCTGTCAGCTCATCACATCAAAATAACTCTAATGCAAGATTATAATGCTAGCCAAGCTTATAATAATGGCATTTTTTACCACAAATTTAAATAGAATAAAGGCTGCTAGATGTCATTAGAGGCTCAAAAAACATGCATTTTTTTAATTAGTTTAATATGGCTGTTCTTATTTTTTTGCCTTGTCATCATTCGGTCCTATCCCCATTTCTTTTTGTCCAGTAGGTTTTATCAACCATATGTTCTAGTTGCATATCTCTCAACCTGTTAGAGTCAGAAATCTGGACAAAGGCACAAATAATGGAGGGACAAATGCCTAAAAACAGGGACTTTTTTTAAATATTGCTCTTACAAACTTAGAAATGGAGTGCATTAGAAGTAACATGGGATATATGCAAATGACCTCTTTGCATGAATCACACAGTGGAAAGTCTAGCTTGGCTAGATTTTTCTTCTAGTTTTTACTGAATGGTTTGTCAAAGTGACCTTGTTACTCATTGTTTTAGTTTCTCAGTTGGGATACTTTGCAGACACCCTAATGGTTATGGACATCAGCTGGGTATGACAACCCTGTGTTTCCAAATGTTAGCCAAACATTCCACTTATGTTGTGCTGACAAAGCCATAAGAAGGATGAAACATGCATGTCCACAGTTAGGGGGGTTTGCCTTTATTGGCTTGAGTTTGTCCATAGCAGACTTAAAAAGGGGAAAAAAGTCATGATCATTCAAGAACTGCCATATATCTGAAACACCTGATGTCCTTAAGGGGTCATTTGTATATATCCCATGTTACCTCTAATGCAAGAGGTTTTAAGGAATCACACAGTGAAAAGTCTAGCTTGGCTGGAATTTTCTTTTAGTTTTACTGATTGGTTTGTCTGTGTGACCTTGGTAGTTGTTGTTTCATTATGCAAAAGTGAGGAAAAATAGAAATTTCCTAAGCTTCATTGTTACATAATCTTGTAATACCCCAGTCTCTCAATGTACTGGGTGATCGATAAAAAAAAACTCAAGCATTTTACGGGTGACCAGCTAGTAAATGACTACTTATCCAGGATCCATATCAAGATATGCTTGCCTGTGGGCTTCTTTGTCTGATCCACTATAGCTCTTACACGTGCTTTACTGAAAATATGCAAAACACAATACATGTTTGTAACTGCTCAAAACAATTTTAATCAATACCCTGTTATATTTTATATGAAATGAAACCAAGTATTTTCCATATCAGTAAGACAACTTATAAACCGTATCACATCTTATCATCTCCAGGTATACATGATTCAATTCTGGGTTGCAGCATCTGTTTAAATAATTACCTCTTCCAGTCAGAAACTTACCAGTGAAATGCCCCAGACATTTTTCTTTTCATTTTTATTTTGTATTATAGGGCACAATATTCCCTGTGTCAATGTTATTATATGAAATATAACAAAATAAATAAAGTAGATGAATTTTCAACAAATCACAATTAAGAAACGTAGTCAAAAAATGATCACATAAAACAGAAGAATGATCAGGTGCAGGACAATCAGTTTATATGCAAAGATTAGTGATGTCTGTCAGTCTGCTGACTCACAAAATTAACATGGCAGTCATTTTTGACTGCCCAGTCATTATATAAAACCCTAGACCTGAAAGGAGTAGAGCACTGATAGCTGAGACAAGCCATATAATAATAACAAAACTTTTATTGATGATGTGTGTTTTTTTCAAGGCATGGTACAAGATAATATAAATTAAGATCACATCTACACATTTTTGTCCATTCTGAAAGCTCTGATGCTGCTGTAAAATGTGAATGCATGTTCTTATAAAATGAGAACAATTAAATGGACCATGTTCTAGATGAAAATAAAAACAATTACATAACAGTGTGCTTGTACAGAAAATACCTTCCATCTGTCATCACAGCCAACAGGGTATGACTAGTATTCAACTCAGGCCACAGGGTTGGCAGGGTTGGGGGAGGGAGTGGAGAAGTGTGTGACCAGAAATCTTTTATTCTGTTTTTGAGGAAGATGTGCTACCCAAGAGCCTCCTTTTGTGACTGGAATGCTGCATTAGGCAGCCTGAACTGACAGCAGAATATTGAAAATGGACAAGTGCTACGTGGTACACACAGGGAGACAATGTCCAAGACTGAGCACAGCTCTCCTTACTCACTAGATAACTCAGTCAATCAAACACATTTATCTCCTTGCACATGTCCTCTTATCCAGATTACCTGCTGTCTGTTGTAGAAGTACCATATTGGGAATTCCCAGACTGATCATTATCAGACTTTTTAGCTCAGTAGTAATTCCGGTACCATACCCATTACACATTAATCATGACAGCAGATACACTAAGTCCTAAAAGAGACACAGATGCATAGAGGGTGTTAAATGTCCACACCCGTGTGTTTTTGCTAATTATCCTAATAGACTAAAAGTGAGTTATTTCAGAAAATGTGCACAAAGCAGGGATTTCAGGGAGGCCATTTCATATGCATATATATAAACCACCTACTACAGAGTACACAGTACTATTAATATCTGACCCTTCATCATTCACATCAACCCACATCACTTCAAGTTTAAACAACTTTCCTTAGGCCACCTTACAATTTACCAGTGAAAGGTGTTGAACTGGACAATCCCCTGGCACCCCCACCCCCTGGGATCACCTGCTGTGTGGAAGGCTCAGCTGATAAGTCCTGTATCCTCCCCCACATGCCTTTGGCCTCCTTTACCTTTCATGCCTTTCACTTATATGGCTGTGACAGCCTAGACTAAGCTAGCTAGTTAATCTGTTGGCAAGGCAAAAATCTGAAAAACCCAGTAGGGAAAAACATAAAATTCCTTCTTGATCTCTAGTGTAAACACCCATAACGATCATTGGATATCTTATCTACTGCCTTGACTGTCCCTAGTGTAACTCCTCAGTCATTTTCAGTGCTTTTACAAGGGAGTGAGTCAGGTGATGAACAGCTGTCCTGTGAACTTTGTGATGAAAAGGCTGTACTCTGCTGGCTCTAGCCTTTCACCATGTCTTATCAAATGGCTCCTACCTGTCTTACCCTTCTGAAATATTTCACACCTGATGTCAGTACTCTCCCAATCTCAGATAAATAGTGGCTTGCTATGACAAGATTTGTGATGGTCTCTTCTCCGGGCCAATAATCAAGGGGCCTCAATCCTCACCACTGACACCAGTGAGGGACAGCCACTAGGAACAAAAATGGATACACACAGTATTTTCAGATGCAGCTCTCTGCCCCAATAATAATTTCCCTTAAGAGTACACAGGGAGCACACTCCAGACCTGGGGCTGGACTCTTTCTATTTCTCTCTCACTCCAGGCCCCAAATAAGACTCCACACTGACCCCTTTGGAGCTCTGTATCCCTGTTCCAAGTAGCTGACACACAGACTTGGATATTTGATTTTTACACACACATGCGCACACACACACACACACACACACACACACACACACACACACACACACACACACACACACACGCACACACACATGCCTGGGAAAGGCTGGCACAGATTTACCAGCTGTGTCCCCTCTGCTCAGACTATAAGGTAATTACTCTGCCACATGTCAGCTACTCTATGGCTCTTACATGGGTACTTAATTATACAGAGTAAAATCAATACTAATACAAATGGTAGAGTCTGACTAATGCAGCAATGCTTTCAGAAATGGTCACAGTGTCATTAAAATAAGCATAACTACTCTCAAAATGTCTTAAAAGTATTCTCTAAAAAATCAGCCACAATGAAATGTATAGAAATATTTAATAATAAAAAATAAAATACAAAACATGAGAATACTGAATATCTAGTTACAATAAACACCAGAGTTACAATCAAAGCAGATATAAAAAATAACACAGTTGGATAGAGTCACACAGATACAGAAAAACAATACTTAACTAATCTCACTATATTTTCCTGACTGACTAAAGAATTACTGATCCCTGGTTAAGTTACTTACTATAGCAAGGCAAGATGATGTGTGTGGTTGTGTGAGATATCTGCAAGACATCTTTCCTGTCAGGTTCCAAAATACAAAGTGCTGCTGAGAGATTTCCATCATATCTTTCACTAAAGAATCATTTCAGTGTTGGTTATAGAATGACATCACATCTGGTCACCTGACTGTTACAATACACACACAGAGCTTTGCTAAGATCTGTTGCAACATTTGAAAGCTATAAAACAATTTCAAAACTTCCAACCTTTCAGGGTAACAATCAGTTCACCCCTAAGAATAATACAGTAAGATTCCTAGTCCTGGTTTTCCAGACAGTTTGTCTCTGGCTGCAATCAGACCTGTAAGATAAAATCTTTACGGCCTAAACCAACCCATTTAGTTTTCAACCTATTTTTCAAAATTAGTAAGACTAAGATTAATCTCTTCCCTTCCAGAATTCACTGTTAAAAACATATACATTTAATCAGTTATGATAATACTGTCTGACATACGTGTAGATCTATTTTCTATTCAGCAGGACCTACTGTTGATGCATTCTTAACACAAGCAACTTTACAAACACATTTTAACACGACCATCTCTACAAATCAGTGTGATAGTCAAATGACATAAAATTATTTACAAAACTCCAGCTAACCATGCTGGAATATGTTACACATGTACTGCCCTACTATCTCTGGCACAGATGGCACTACCTCATATCATCACATCTCTCCTCCCTTTAAAGACTTAAGCTAGTTTTTCAAGTGGCCTTAGAAAAAACATTGCTTGAGAGAAATGGACTTGTCTGGGAACACATTAACCTATACCTTGTCTTGACAGCCCATCTCCATTGGCATTGCTGACCAAACTACGGTGCTGTACTGTCATGTCATATGCCTGCAACCCTAGGCTCCACCTTAATAACGTGGCATTTTTCTGGCTGGCATGATGTAGCCATGTTAAGGGATTGTGGTCTGTAACCACAGTGAATTTCATTCCATACAGATAGAGCTAAAGTTTCTGCAGTACTCATACTATGGATAGACATTCTTTTTCTACAGCTGCATAACATTCTTCCCTAGGTTGGAGTCTATGACTGAGATATACAAATGGGTGCTCTTCATCCTCTGAGGAAACCTGGCTGAGTACAGCCCCCACCCCATGGTTTGAAGCATCCACCTGCACAACAAATTATTTGCTGTAATCTGAACTAGCTAACACAGGGGATCCTTCCAAGGCCCCTTTAAGCTTTTGGAATGCCTGCTCATAAGCCAGGATCCACACTACTTGTCTGTCCTGTTTTTCCTTGTCAGTTCTGTGAGGGGAGCAGCTATTGTACTATAAATAGCAATGAACTTTCTATAGTACCCCACTGTTCCAAAGAATGCCCTCACATGCTTTTTGGTAAAAGGGACAGGTCACCCCTGAACAGCTTCCACTTTGTCAGGATCTTATCACTCCCCACTCAATGTCCCAGGAAGGAGACCTCTGCCATACCCACCACCTGACACTTACTGGGCTTAATGGTCAACCCTGCCCCATGCAGTCTGCTGAGGACTACCATGACATGCTGAAGGTGTTCTTGCCAGGAATGGCTGTAGATACCAATATCATCCAGGTAAGCAAGGACATAATTTCCTGTTCTTGCTAGGATACAATCTACCAACCTCTGGAAGGTCGCAGGGGCATTTTGCATTCCAAAGGGCATCTTTGTGAACTCATATTATCTGAAAGGAGTCATAAAAGCTGACCTCTCTCTACCGGTGAGAGTCAAGTGCACCTGCCAGTAGCCCTTGGTCAGATCAATAGCAGTAAGATACTTTGCCCCACCCAGCGGCTCTAACCCTTCATCTCTCCTAGACATGGGGTAAGCACCTGCTCTGTGTGACTGTTTAGTTTTCTGTAGTCCACACAGTACTTGGTGCTGCCATCTTTCTTTGGTACCAACACCACTGGGGAGGCCCAGGGACTGCTGGAATCTTGGATTACCCCCAGTTCCAAACTTTCCTGTATCTCTTCCCTCAGAGTCTGTCTGACTCACTCAGGCACCCTGTAAGGGGCCTGCTTTATAGGCCTTTGAGATCCTGTATCCACATCGTGCTGCACCAGGTGTGTGCATCCAGCTTTCCAAGTGAACATGCCCTCAAACTCCTGCAATACTGCTCAGATTTCTTGAACTTGGGTAGGGGAGAGCCGCTGGAACATTGCTACCCTTGAATCTGAGGTGTCAGTCCAAGCCTCACTGAGGAAATCAGTCACCAGTTCCCCCTCAGAATCCTCCTGCCATCCACTGTAAACACTGAGCACCAGGGTATCCCTATCATGGTAAGGGTTCATCATGTTAACATGGTACAATTTGTGCCCCTGCCTCCTGCCTAGCAGATTCACCATGTAATTAACATCACTGACCTTCCTCACCACTTTGAAGGGTCCCTCCCAAGCTGCCTGCAGCTTATTGTGTCAGACAGAAATCCGCACCATAACCTGCTGTCCCACAGCATGCTCTCAGGCTAAATGAGCATTCCTGTTATACCAGACCTTTTTCTGTTGTTGGGCTCCTGCCAGGTTCTCCTGGGCCAAGCCCATGAGCTCCCTAAGCCTTGTCTTGAGGTTTAGGACATATGCCACAACAGACTCTTGTGTGATTCACACTCACCCTCCTCTCATCATGAATCAAATGTAAAGACCCCCTCACCCTGCCCATATAGCAATTCAAAGGGTGAAAAACCTGTGGCTTCCTGAGGTACCTCTCTGTATGTAAACAGAAGATGAGGCAAATATTTGTCCCACTATCTCTCTTAAACTGATCTGCAAATGCCTGTAGCATGGTCTTTAGTGTAGAGTTTAACTTCTCCACATTAGTCAGGGGGTGGTAGGGGTGGTCTTTAGGTGCTTCACCTCACAGTGCTTTCACAGACAAGCCAGTAGGTCTGACATTAAATTGGCATTTCTGTCAGTCAGTATTTCTCTTGGGAAACCTACCCTGATTAAAATCTCTAACAAAGCATTTGCCACATTCTGTGCCTCGATGGAGTACAGAGGCATCACCTCAGGACATCTAGTAGCATAATCTGCTATCACTAGGATATACTTCTTCCCTGTGAATCTTGGGGTACTCAGGGGCCCCACAATATCCATAGCTACCCTCGGAAATGCCTCTTCAATCACAGGTAAAGGCATCAAAGCAGCTTTGACCTTGCTTTCTGCCTTATTTACATTTGGCACTCCTCACAGGTCCTGCAGTACCCTGTTACATCCTTTGCAATCCCAGGCCAATAAACGTTCTGCATAATACATCTCTTGGTATGCTTTATGCCCATATGACCTGCAAAAGGAATGTCATGGGGTATGGCTAAAAGTGCCAGATGGCAGGCTCTGGGCACTACCAACTGCTGTATTACCTCACCCTCTATCCCTTCCTCAGGGGACCACTCTCTATACAGTAGCCCTTTGTTCCAGTATACAAACTCCCCTTTTCCTTGAGAATGAGGTATCTCCTTAGCTACCTTCCTCAAACCTCATAAGGTAGAGTCTGAAAGCTGAGTCTGTCTCAACTCTACTTTTTTGACCCTTGGCTCCCTTTCCACAGGAAGCCTGGTATCTTATGACAGCAGTGCCTCACTGTCAGCCTGAGTACTACCACTCACCTTTGGCCTTGCAATCATCCTGTTCATGGGAACATCAGTACCTACCAGCAGCTGCAGCTCACTTTCAGGCTCACTGCTTGAGGGTAGATTCCTCCCAGAGATATCCATATCAAAATCCTCAGCTTAAGGTGTGGGGTCTGTCTGGGTCTCCCACGGGCTACCAGACCCACATGCCTGCCTCCAAACTTGACTGTGTATAACTGCATGTACACAAGGTACTGCATTATCAAAATCATTTCTTATAAAGACATCTGCAGGGATATCCTCAAACACATCTACCTTGTTGCTTCTTTTTCCACCCGCCCACTTAAGGTGAACCCTGGCCAAAGTTATTTGGGATGGGGTCCCTCCTAAAACTCGGACTGGTGTGGACTGCTCAAGCAAGTACTGCTCTTCTTTAACCCCTGCAGACTTCACAATGGTTATGTCAAAAGCTGTATCTCTCTTAGTAGTGGCCTGTCTTCCTTCTACTAAGATAGGATACAAGCTCTGGTGATAGTTTGGTACCCCTGTTGAATCCAGGCAACTTACCACTGGCATGCTGTTATTCCCACTTGATGGCTCCCTCACCTTTTGTTCCCCATCTTGCTACAGTGGACATTTGTATGCTAGTTGGTCCCTTTTTCTTCTTTTGGAGGAAACTGTTGGAAACTCCTGGTGTTCTGGCTGGTGTGATTCTAAAACAATCTGGAAATATATTACTGACTGATAAGTATATTTCTTGGCATTTTAACATTTCAGCGTGCATTATCTTAATTTTGCCTGACTGAATTATTTTATATATTTTCTGGCATTGTTTTATGTTTTTCATCTCTCCTGAAACTGCTTACCTCCTATTTCTGAGGTGGAGTTTATAAAACTGGTCTAACAGCTTTTGTGTTATCTGATTGCTTCAAGGCTTGCTGATTTAAAATACTTTCTGTCAATTCTTGCAAACCATTGTAAACTCCTGGTGTTCTGGCTGGAGTGATTCTCAAACAATCTGGAAATATATCGCTCATTGAAAAGTATATTTCTTGGCATTTTAACATTTCAGAGTTCTGCATTGTCTTAGTTTTGCCTGACTGAATTATTGTTTGCCTGACTGAATTATTTTATATATTTTCCGGCATTGTTTTATTTTCTCTTCTGTCCTGAAACAGCTTAACCCCTGTTTCTGAGGTGGAGTTTATAAAAGTGGTCTAACAGCTTTTGTGTTATCTGATTGTTTCAAGGCTTGCTGATTTAAAAATAGTTTCTGTTTTTCAATTCTTGCATATACTGTTGGAAACTCCTGGTGTTCTGGCTGGTGTGATTCTCAAACAATCTGAAAATATATTGCTGACTGATAAGTATATTTCTTAGCATTTTAACCTTTCAGAGTTCTGCATTGTCTTAATTTTGCCTGACTGAATTATTGTTTGCCTGACTGAATTATTTTATATATTTTCTGGCATTGTTTTATGCTTCTCATCTGCCCTGACACTGCTTACCCCCTATTTCTGAAGTGGAGTTTATAAAACTGGTATAACAGCTTTTGTGTTGTCTGATTGCATCAAGGCTTGCCGATTTAAAATAGTTTCTGTTTTTCAATTCTTGCATGCACAGTTGGAAACTCCTGGTGTTCTGGCTGGTGTGATTCACAAACAATCTGTAAATATATGGCTGATTAATAAGTATATTTCTTGGCATTTTAACCTTTCAGAGTTCTGCATTGTCTTAATTTTGCCTGACTGAATTATTGTTTGCCTGACTGAATTATTTTATATATTTCTGGCATTGTTTTATGTTTCTCATCTGTCCTGAAACTGCTTACCCCCTATTTCTGAGGTGGAATTTATAAGACTAGTCTAACAGCTTTTGTGTTATCTGATTGCTTCAAGGCTTGCTGATTTAAAAATAGTTTCTGTTTTTCAATTCTTGCATACATTGTTGGAAACTCCTGGTGTTCTGTTTGGTGTGATTCTCAAATAATCTGGAAATATATAGCTGATTGATAAGTATATTTCTTGGCATTTTTAATTTTGCCTGACTAAATTATTGTTTGCCTGACTGAATTATTGTATATATTTTCTGACATTGTTTTATATTTCTCATCTGTACTGAAACTGCTTACTCACTATTTCTGAGGTGGAGTTTATAAAACTGGTCTAACAGCTTTTGTGTTATCTGATTGCTTCAACGCTTGCTGATTTAAAATGGTTTCTGTTCTTCAGCTCTTGCATACACTGTTAGAAACTCCTGGTGTTCTGGCTGGTATGATTCTCAAACAATCTGGAAATATCTTGCTGATTGAGAAGTATATTTCTTGGCATTATAAAATTTCAGAGTTCTGCATTGTCTTAATTTTGCCTGACTGAATTATTGTTTGCCTGACTGAATTATTTTATATATTTTCTGGCATTGTTTTATGTTTCTAATCTGTCCTGAAACTGCTTACCCCCTATTTTTGAGGTGAAGTTTATAAAACTGGTCTAACAGTTTTTGTCTTATCTGATTGCTTCAAGGCTTGCTGATTTAAAAATTGTTTCTGTTTTTCAATTTTTGCATACACTGTTGGAAACTCCTGGTGTTCTGGCTGGTGTGATTCTCAAACAATCTGGAAATATATCGCTGATTGTGAAGTATATTTTTTGGCATTTTAACATTTCAGAGTTCTGCATTGTCATAATTTTGCCTGACAGAATTATTGTTTGCCTGATTGAATTATTTTATATATATTCTGGCATTGTTTTATGTTTCTCATCTGTCCTGAAACTGCTTACCCCCTATTTCTGAAGTGGAGTTTATAAAACTGGTCTAACAGCTTTTGTGTTATCTGATTGCTTCAAGGCTTGCCGATTTAAAATAGTTTCTGTTTTTCAATTCTTGCATGCACAGTTGGAAACTCCTGGTGTTCTGGCTGGTGTGATTCTCAAATAATCTGCAAATATATAGCTGATTAATAAGTATATTTCTTGGCATTTTAACCTTTCAGAGATCTGCATTGTCTTAATTTTGCCTGACTGAATTATTGTTTGCCTGACTGAATTATTTTATATATTTTCTGACATTGTTTTATATTTCTCATCTCTACTGAAACTGCTTACTCACTATTTCTGATGTGGAGTTTATAAAACTGGTCTAACAGCTTTTGTGTTATCTGATTGTTTCAAGGCTTGCTGATTTAAAATGTTTTCTGTTCTTCAATTCTTGCATACACTGTTGGAAACTCCTGGTGTTCCAGCTGGTATGATTCTCAAACAATCTGGAAATATCTCGCTGATTGAGAAGTATATTTCTTGGCATTATAAAATTTCAGAGTTCTGCATTGACTGAATTTTGTCTGACTGAATTATTGTTTGCCTGACTGAATTAATTTATATATTTTCTGGCATTGATTTGTGTTTCTCATCTGTCCTGAAACTGCTTACCTCCTATTTCTGAGGTGGAGTTTATTAAAGTGGTCTAACAGCTTTTGTGTTATTTGATTGTTTCAAGGCTTGCTGATTTAAAAAATAGCTTCTGTTTTTCAATTCTTGCATACACTGTTGGAAACTCCTGGTGTTCTGGCTTGTGTGATTCTCAATCTGGAAATATATCGCTGATTGATAAGTATATTTCTTGGCATTTTAACCTCTCAGAGTTCTGCATTGTCTTAATTTTGCCTGACTGAATTATTGTTTGCCTGACTGAATTATTTTATATATTTTCTGGCATTGTTTTATGTTTCTCATCTGTCCTGAAACTGCTTACCCCCTATTTCTGAGGTGAAGTTTATAAAACTGGTCTAACAGCTTTTGTGTTATCTGATTGCTTCAAGGCTTGCTGATTTAAAAATAGTTTCTGTTTTTCAATTCTTGCATACACTGTTGGAAACTCCTGGTGTTCTGGCTGGCGTGATTCTCAATCTGGAAATATATCTCTGATTGATAAGTATATTTCTTGGCATTTTAACCTTTCAGAGATCTGCATTGTCTTAGTTTTGCCTGACTGAATTATTATTTGCCTGACTGAATTATTTTATATATTTTCTGGCATTGTTTTATGGTTCTCATCTGTCCTGAAACCGCTTACCTGCTATTTCTGAGGTGGAGTTTATAAAACTGGTCTAACAGCTTTTGTGTTATCTGGCTGCTTCAAGGCTTGCTGATTTAAAATGGTTTCTGTTCTTCAGTTCTTTCATACACTGTTGGAAACTCCTGGTGTTCTGGCTGGTGTGATTCTCAAACAATCTGGAAATATCTCGCCAATTGAGAAGTATATTTCTTGGCATTTTAAAATTTCAGAGTTCTGCATTGTCTTAATTTTGTCTGACTGAATTATTGTTTGCCTGACTGAATTATTTTATATATTTTCTGGCATTGTTTTATTTTCTCATCTGTCCTGAAACAGCTTAACCCCTATTTCTGAGGTGGAGTTTATAAAAGTGGTCTAACAGCTTTTGTGTTATCTGATTGTTTCAAGGCTTGCTGATTTAAAAAAATAGTTTCTGTTTTTCAATTCTTGCATACACTGTTGGAAACTCCTGGTGTTCTAGTTGGTGTGATTCTCAAACAATCTGAAAATATATTGCTGACTGATAAATATATTTATTGGCATTTTAACCTTTCAGAGTTCTGCATTGTCTTAATTTTGCCTGACTGAATTATTGTTTGCCTGACTAAATTATTTTATATATATTCTGGTATTGTTTTATGTTTCTCATCTGTCCTGAAACTGCTTACCTGTTATTTCTGAGGTGGAGTTTATAAAACTGGTCTAACAGCTTTTGTGTTATCTGACTGCTTCAAGGCTTGCTGATTTAAAATTGTTTCTGTTCTTCAATTCTTTCATACACTGTTGGAAACTTCCGGTGTTCTGGCTGGTGTGATTCTCAAACAATCTGGAAATATCTCGCCGATTGAAAGGTATATTTCTTGGCATTTTAACATTTCAGAGTTCTGCAGTGACTGAATTTTGTCTGATTGAATTATTGTTTGCCTGACTGAATTATTTTATATATTTTCTGGTGTTGTTTTATGTTTCTCATTTGTCCTGAAACTGCTTAACCCCTATTTCTGAGGTGGAGTTTATAAAAGTGGTCTAACAGCTTTTGTGTTATTTGATTGTTTCAAGTTAGTTTCTGTTTCTGTTTTTCAATTCTTGCATACACTGTTGGAAACTCCTGGTGTTTTGGCTGGTGTTATTCTCAATCTGGAAATATATCGCTGATTGATAAGTATATTTCTTGGCATTTTAACCTTTCAGAGTTCTGCATTGTCTTAATTTTCCCTGACTGAATTATTTTTTGCCTGACTGAATTATTTTATATATTTTCTGGTATTGTTTTATGTTTCTCATCTGTCCTGACACTGCTTAACCCCTATTTCTGAGGTGGAGTTTATAAAACTGGTCTAACAGCTTTTGTGTTATCTGATTGCTTCAAGGCTTGCTGATTTAAAAATTGTTTCTGTTTTTCAATTCTTGCATACACTGTTGGAAACTCCTGGTGTTCTGGCTGGTGTGATTCTCAATCTGGAAACATATCACTGATTGATAAGTTATTTCTCGGCATTTTAACCTTTCAGAGTTCTGCATTGTCTTAATTTTGCCTGACTGAATTATTGTTTGCATGACTGAATTATTTTATATATTTTCTGGCATTGTTTTATGTTTCTCATCTGTCCTGACACTGCTTAACCCCTATTTCTGAGGTGGAGTTTATAAGACTGGTCTAACAGCTTTTGTGTTATCTGATTGCTTCAAGGCTTGCTGATTTAAAAATAGTTTCTGTTTTTCAATTCTTGCATACATTGTTGGAAACTCCTGGTGTTCTGACTGGTGTGATTCTCAAACACTCTGGAAATATATCGCTGATTGATAAGTATATTTTTTGGCATATTAAACTTTCAGAGTTCTGCATTGTCTTAATTTTGCCTGAATGAATTATTGTTTGCCTGACTGAATTATTTTATATATTTTCTGGCATTGTTTTATGTTTCTCATCTGCCTGAAACTGCTTACCCCCTATTTCTGAGGTGGAATTTATAAAACTGGTCTAACAGCTTTTGTGTTATCTGATTGCTTCAGGGCTTGCTGATTTAAAAATAGTTTCTGTTTTTCAATTCTTGCATACACTGTTGGAAACTCCTGGTGTTCTGGCTGGTTTGATTCTCAAACAATCTGGAAATATATTGCTGATTGTGAAGTATATTTCTTGGCATTTTAACATTTCAGAGATCTGCATTGTCTTAATTTTGCCTGACTGAATTATTTTATATATTTTCTGGCATTGTTTTATTTTCTCATCTGTTCTGAAAACGCTTAACCCCTATTTCTGAGGTGGAGTTTATAAAAGTGGTCTAACAGCTTTTGTGTTATCTGATTGTTTCAAGGCTTGCTGATTTAAAAATAGTTTCTGATTTTCAATTCTTGCATACACTGTTGGAAACTCCTGGTGTTCTGGCTGGTGTGATTCTCAAACAATCTCTAAATATATGGCTAATTAATAAGTATATTTCTTGGCATTTTAACCTTTCAGAGTTCTGCATTATCTTAATTTTGCCTAACTGAATTATTGTTTGCCTGACTGAATTATTTTATATATTTTCTGGTGTTGTTTTATGTTTCTCATCTGTCCTGAAACTGCTTATCCCCTATTTCTGAGGTGGAGTTTATAAAACGGGTCTAACAGCTTTTGTGTTATCTGATTGCATCAAGGCTTGCTGATTTAAAATGGTTTCTGTTCTTCAATTCTTTCATACGCTGTTGGAAACTCCCAGTGTTCTGCCTGGTGTGATTGTCAAACACTCTGGAAATATATCGCTGATTGATAAGTATATTTTTTGGCATTTTTAACCTTTCAGAGTTCTGCATTGTCTTAATTTTGCCTGACTGAATTATTGTTTGCATGACTGAATTATTTTATATATTTTCTGGCATTGTTTTATTTTTTCATCTGTCCTGAAACAGCTTACCCCCCATTTCTAAGGTGGAGTTTATAAAACTGGTCTAACAGCTTTTGTGTTATCTGATTGCTTCAAGGCTTGCTGATTTAAAATAGTTTATGTTTTTCAATTATTGCATACACTGTTTGAAACTCCTGGTGTTCTGGCTGGTGTGATTCTCAATCTGGAATATATATCTGACTGATAAGTATATTTTTTGGCATTTTAACCTTTCAGAGATCTGCATTGTCTTAATTTTGCCTGACTGAATTATTGTTTGCCTGACTGAATTATTTTATATATTTTCTGGCATTGTTTTATGTTTCTCATCTGTCCTGAAACTGCTTACCCCCTATTTCTGAAGTGGAGTTTATAAAACTGGTATAACAGCTTTTGTGTTGTCTGATTGCTTCAAGGCTTGCCGATTTAAAATAGTTTCTGTTTTTCAATTCTTGCATGCACAGTTGGAAACTCCTGGTGTTCTGGCTGGTGTGATTCACAAACAATCTGTAAATATATGGCTGATTAATAAGTATATTTCTTGGCATTTTAACCTTTCAGAGTTCTGCACTGGCTTAATTTTGCCTGACTGAATTATTTTTTGCCAGACTGAATTATTTTGTATATTTTCTGGCATTGTTTTATATTTCTCATCTGTCCTGAAACTGCTCACCCCTATTTCTGAGGTGGAGTTTATAAAACTGGTCTAACAGCTTTTGTGATATCTGATTGCTTCAAGGCTTGCTGATTTAAATATAGTTTCTGTTTGTAAATTCTTGCATCCACTGTTGGAAACTCCTGGTGTTCTGGCTGGTGTGATTCTCAAACAATCTGGAAATATATCGCTGATTGATAAGTATATTTCTTGGCATTTTAACCTTTCAGAGTTCTGCATTGAATTAATTTTGCCTGACTGAATTATTGTTTGCCTGACTGAATTATTTTATGTATTTTCTGGTATTGTTTTATGTTTCTCATCTGTCCTGAAACTGCTTACCCCCTATTTCTGAGGTGGAGTTTATAAAACTGGTCTAACAGCTTTTGTGTTATCTGATTGCTTCAAGGCTTGCTGATTTAAAATAGTTTCTGTTTTCAATTCTTGCATACACAGTTGGAAACTCCTGGTGTTCTGGGTGGTGTGATTCTCAAACAATCTGGAAATATATGGCTGATTAATAAGTATATTTCATGGTATTTTAACCTTTCAGAGTTCTGCATTGTCTTAATTATGCCTGACTGAATTATTGTTTGCCTGACTGAATTATTTTATATATTTTCTGGCATTGTTTTATGTTTCTCATCTGTCCTGAAACTGCTTACCCCCTATTTCTGAGGTGGAGTTTATAAAACTGGTCTAACAGCTTTTGTGTTATCTGATTGTTTCAAGGCTTGCTGATTTAAATATAGCTTCTGTTTATAAATTCTTGCATACACTGTTGGAAACTCCTGGTGTTCTGGCTGGTGTGATTCTCAAACAATCTGGAAATATATCGCTGATTGATAAGTATATTTCTTGGCATTTTAACCTTTCAGAGTTCTGCATTGTCTTAATTTTGCCTGACTGAATTATTGTTTGCCTGACTGAATTATTTTATATATTTTCTGGCATTGTTTTATGTTTCTCATCTGTCCTGAAACTGCTTACCTCCTATTTCTGAGGTGGAGTTTATAAAACTGGTCTAACAGCTTTTGTGTTATCTGATTGTTTCAAGGTTTGCTCATTTAAAAATAGTTTCTGATTTTCAATTCTTGCATACACTGTTGGAAACTCCTGGTGTTCTGGCTGGTGTGATTCTCAAACAATCTGGAAATATATCACTGATTGATAGGTATATTTCTTGGCATTTTAACCTTTCAGAGTTCTGCATTGTCTTAATTTTGCCTGACTGAATTATTGTTTGCCTGACTGAATTATTTTATATATTTTCTGGCATTGTTTTATGTTTCTCATCTGTCCTGAAACTGCTTCCCCCTATTTCTGAGGTGGAGTTTATAAAACTGGTCTAACAGCTTTTGTGTTATCTGATTGTTTCAAGGCTTGCTGATTTAAAAAAATAGTTTCTGTTTGTAAATTCCTGAATACACTGTTGGAAACTCCTGGTGTTCTGGCTGGTGTGATTCTGAAACAATCTGGAAATATATATCTGATTGATAAGTATATTTCTTGGCATTTTAACCTTTCAGTGTTCTGCATTGTCTTAATTTTGCATGACTGAATTATTCTTTACCTGAATTCATTATTTTATATATTTTCTGGAATTGTTTTGTTTCTCATCTGTCCTGAAAGTGCTTCCCCCTATTTCTGAGGTGGAGTTTATAAAACTGGTCTAACAGCTTTTGTGTTATCTGATTGCTTCAAGGCTTGCTGATTTAAAAATAGTTTCTGTTGGTGAATTCTTGCATACACTGTTGGAAACTCCTGGTGTTCTGGCTGGTGTGATTCTCAAACAATCTGGAAATATATTAATGATTGAAAAGTATATTTCTTGCATTTTAACCGTTCAGAGTTCTGCATTGTCTTAATTTTGCCTGACTGAATTATTGTTTGCCTGACTGAACTATCTTATATATCTTCTGGCATTGAATTATGTTTCTCATCTGTCCTGAAACTGCTCACCCCTATTTCTGAGGTGGAGTTTATAAAACTGGTCTAACAGCTTTTGTGTTATCTGATTGCTTCAAGGCTTCCTGATTTAAAATAGTTTCTGATTTTCAATTCTTGCATCCACTGTTGGAAACTCCTGGTGTTCTGGCTGGTGTGATTCTCAAACAATCTGGAAATATATCGCTGATTGATAAGTATATTTCTTGGCATTTTAACCTTTCAGAGTTCTGCATTGAATTAATTTTGCCTGACTGAATTATTGTTTGCCTGACTGAATTATTTTATATATTTTCTGGCATTGATTTATGTTTATCATCTGTCCTGAAACTGCTTCCCACTATTTCTGAGGTGGGTTTTATAAAATTGGTCTAACAGCTTTTGTGTTATCTGATTGCTTCAAGGCTTGCTGATTTAAAATAGTTTCTGTTTGTAAATTCTTGCATACACTGTTAGAAACTCCTGGTGTTCTTGCTGGTGTGATTCTCTAACAATCTGTAAATATATTGCTGATTGATAAGTATATTTCTTGGCATTTTAACCTTTCAGAGTTCTGCATTGTCTTAATTTTGCCTGACTGAATTATTGTTTGCCTGACTGAATTATTTTATATATTTTCTGGCATTGTTTTATGTTTCTCATCTGTCCTGAAACTGCTTACCCCCTATTTCTGAGGTGGAGTTTATAAAACTGGTCTAACAGCTTTTGTGATATCTGATTGCTTCAAGGCTTGCTGATTTAAATATAGCTTCTGTTTATAAATTCTTGCATCCACTGTTGGAAACTCCTGGTGTTCTGGCTGGTGTGATTCTCAAACAATCTGGAAATATATCGCTGATTGATAAGTATATTTCTTGGCATTTTAACCTTTCAGAGTTCTGCATTGTCTTAATTTTGCCTGACTGAATTATTGTTTGCCTGACTGAATTATTTTATATAATTTCTGGCATTGTTTTATGTTTCTCATCTGTCCTGAAACTGCTTACCCCTATTTCTGAGGTGGAGTTTATAAAACTAGTCTAACAGCTTTTGTGTTATCTGATTGCTTCAAGGCTTCCTGATTTAAAAATAGTTTTTGTTTTTCAATTCTTGCATACACTGTTGGAAACTCCTGGAGTTTTGGCTGGTGTGATTCTCAATCTGGAAATATATCGCTGATTGATAAGTATATTTCTTGGCATTTTAACCTTTCAGAGTTCGCATTGTCTTAATTTTGCCTGAATGAATTATTGTTTGCCTGACTGAATTATTTTATATATTTTCTGGCATTGTTTTATTTTCTCATTTGTTCTGAAACTGCTTAACCCCTATTTCTGAGGTGGAGTTTATAAAACTGGTCTAACAGCTTTTGTGTTATCTGATTGCTTCAAGGCATGCTGATTTAAAAATAGTTTCTGTTTGTAAATTCTTGCATACACTGTTGGAAACTCCTGGTGTTCTGGCTGGTGTGATTCTCAATCTGGAAATATATTGCTAATTGATACGTATATTTATTGGCATTTTAACCTTTCAGAGTTCTGCATTGTCTTAATTTTGCCTGACTGAATTATTCTTTGCCTCACTGAAGTTTATACATTTTCTGGCATTGTTTTATATTTTTCATCTGTTGATTCTTATTTCAACCTTTCAGAGTTCTGCATTGTCTTAATTTTGCCTGACTGAATTATTGTTTGCATGACTGAATTATTTTATATATTTTCTGGCATTGTTTTATGTTTCTCATCTGTCCTGACACTGCTTAACCCCTATTTCTGAGGTGGAGTTTATAAGACTGGTCTAACAGCTTTTGTGTTATCTAATTGCTTCAAGGCTTGCTGATTTAAAAATAAATTTTTAAATTCTTGCATACATTGTTGGAAACTCCTGGTGTTCTGACTGGTGTGATTCTCAAACACTCTGGAAATATATCGCTGATTGATAAGTATATTTTTTGGCATATTAAACTTTCAGAGTTCTGCATTGTCTTAATTTTGCCTGAATGAATTATTGTTTGCCTGACTGAATTATTTTATATATTTTCTGGCATTGTTTTATGTTTCTCATCTGTCCTGAAACTGCTTACCCCCTATTTCTGAGGTGGAATTTATAAAACTGGTCTAACAGCTTTTGTGTTATCTGATTGCTTCAGGGCTTGCTGATTTAAAAATAGTTTCTGTTTTTCAATTCTTGCATACACTGTTGGAAACTCCTGGTGTTCTGGCTGGTTTGATTCTCAAACAATCTGGAAATATATTGCTGATTGTGAAGTATATTTCTTGGCATTTTAACATTTCAGAGATCTGCATTGTCTTAATTTTGCCTGACTGAATTTGCCTGACTGAATTATTTTATATATTTTCTGGCATTGTTTTATTTTCTCATCTGTTCTGAAAACGCTTAACCCCTATTTCTGAGGTGGAGTTTATAAAAGTGGTCTAACAGCTTTTGTGTTATCTGATTGCGTCAAGGCTTGCCGATTTAAAATAGTTTCTGTTTTTCAATTCTTGCATGCACAGTTGGAAACTCCTGGTGTTCTGGCTGGCGTGATTCTCAAACAATCTGAAAATATATCGCTGATTGATACAAATATTTCTTGGCATTTTAACCATTCAGAGTTCTGCATTGTCTTAATTTTGCCTGACTGAATTATTGTTTGTCTGACTGAATTATTTTATATATATTCTGGTATTGTTTTATGTTTCTCATCTGTCCTGAAACTGCTTACCCCCTATATCTGAAGTGGAGTTTATAAAACTGGTCTAACTGCTTTTGTGTTATCTGATTGCTTCAAGGCTTGCCGATTTAAAATAGTTTCTGTTTTTCAATTCTTGCATGCACAGTTGGACACTCCTGGTGTTCTGGCTGGGGTGATTCTCAAACAATCTGTAAATATATGGCTAATTAATAAGTATATTTCTTGGCATTTTAACCTTTCAGAGTTCTGCATTGTCTTAATTTTGCCTGACTGAATTATTGTTTGCCTGACTGAATTATTTTATATATTTTCTGGCATTGTTTTACGTTTCTCATCTGTCCTGAAACTGCTTACCCCTATTTCTGAGGTGGAGTTTATTATTTCTGAGGTGGAGTTTATAAAACTGGTCTAACAGCTTTTGTGTTATCTGATTGCTTCAAGGCTTGCTGATTTAAAATACTTTCTGTCAATTCTTGCAAACCATTGGAAACTCCTGGTGTTCTGGCTGGAGTGATTCTCAAACAATATGGAAATATATCGTTCATTGAGAAGTATATTTCTTGGCATTTTAACATTTCAGAGTTCTGTATTGTCTTAATTTTGCCTGACTGAATTATTGTTTGCCTGACTGAATTATTTTATATATTTTCTGGTATTGTTTTATGTTTCTCATCTGCCCTGACACTGCTTACCCCCTATTTCTGAAGTGGAGTTTATAAAACTGGTCTAACAGCTTTTGTGTTGTCTGATTGCTTCAAGGCTTGCCGATTTAAAATAGTTTCTGTTTTTCAATTCTTGCATGCACAGTTGGAAACTCCTGGTGTTCTGGCTGGTGTGATTAACAAACAATCTGTAAATATATGGCTGATTAATAAGTATATTTCTTGGCATTTTAACCTTTCAGAGTTCTGCATTGTCTTAATTTTGCCTGACTGAATTATTGTTTGCCTGACTGAATTATTTTATATATATTCTGGTATTGTTTTATGTTTCTCATCTGTCCTGAAACTGCTTACCCCCTATATCTGAAGTGGAGTTTATAAAACTGGTCTAACAGTTTTTGTGTTATCTGATTGCGTCAAGGCTTGCCGATTTAAAATAGTTTCTGTTTTTCAATTCTTGCATGCACAGTTGGAAACTCCTGGTGTTCTGGCTGGGGTGATTCTCAAACAATCTGTAAATATATGGCTAATTAATAAGTATATTTCTTGGCATTTTAACCTTTCAGAGTTCTGCATTGTCTTAATTTTGCCTGACTGAATTATTGTTTGCCTGACTGAATTATTTTATATATTTTCTGGCATTGTTTTATGTTTCTCATCTGTCCTGAAACTGCTTACCTCCTATTTCTGACGTGGAGTTTATAAAACTGGTCTAACAGCTTTTGTGTTATCTGATTGCTTCAAGGCTTGCTGATTTAAAATACTTTCTATCAATTCTTGCAAACCATTGGAAACTCCTGGTGTTCTGGCTGGAGTGATTCTCAAACAATATGGAAATATATCGTTCATTGAGAAGTATATTTCTTGGCATTTTAACATTTCAGAGTTCTGCATTGTCTTAATTTTGCCTGACTGAATTATTGTTTGCCTGACTGGATTATTTTATATATTTTCTGGCTTGTTTTATGCTTCTCATCTGCCCTGACACTGCTTACTCACTATTTCTGAGGTGGAGTTTATAAAACTGGTCTAACAGCTTTTGTGTTATCTGATTGTTTCAAGGCTTGCTGATTTAAAATGGTTTCTGTTCTTCAATTCTTGCATACACTGTTGGAAACTCCTGGTGTTCCGGCTGGTATGATTCTCAAACAATTTGGAAATATCTCGCTGATTGAGAAGTATATTTCTTGGCATTATAAAATTTCAGAGTTCTGCATTGACTGAATTTTGTCTGACTGAATTATTGTTTGCCTGACTGAATTATTTTATATATTTTCTGGCATTGTTTTATGTTTCTCATATGTCCTGAAACTGCTTACCCCCTATTTCTGAGGTGAAGTTTATAAAACTGGTCTAACAGCTTTTGTCTTATCTGATTGCTTCAAGGCTTGCTGATTTAAAATAGTTTCTGTTTTTCAATTCTTGCATGCACAGTTGGAAACTCCTGGTGTTCTGGCTGGTGTGATTCTCAAACAATCTGGAATATATTGCTGATTGTGAAGTATATTTTTTGGCATTTTAACATTTCAGAGTTCTGCATTGTCTTAATTTTGCCTGACTGAATTATTGTTTGCCTGACTGAATTATTTTATATATTTTCTAGCATTGTTTTATGTTTCTCATCTGTCCTGACACTGCTTACCCCCTATTTCTGAAGTGGAGTTTATAAAAGTGGTCTAACAGCTTTTATGTTATCTGATTGCTTCAAGGCTTGCTGATTTAAAAATAGTTTCTGTTTTTCAGTTCTTGCATACACTGCTGAAATCTCCTGGTGTTCTCGCTGGCGTGATTCTCAAACAATCTGAAAATATATCGCTGATTGATACAAATATTTCTTGGCATTTTAACCATTCAGAGTTCTGCATTGTCTTAATTTTGCCTGACTGAATTATTGTTTGCCTGACTGAATTATTTTATATATATTCTGGTATTGTTTTATGTTTCTCATCTGTCCTGAAACTGCTTACCCCCTATATCTGAAGTGGAGTTTATAAAACTGGTCTAACTGCTTTTGTGTTATCTGATTGCTTCAAGGCTTGCCGATTTAAAATAGTTTCTGTTTTTCAATTCTTGCATGCACAGTTGGACACTCCTGGTGTTCTGGCTGGGGTGATTCTCAAACAATCTGTAAATATATGGCTAATTAATAAGTATATTTCTTGGCATTTTAACCTTTCAGAGTTCTGCATTGTCTTAATTTTGCCTGACTGAATTATTGTTTGCCTGACTGAATTATTTTATATATTTTCTGGCATTGTTTTACGTTTCTCATCTGTCCTGAAACTGCTTACCTCATATTTCTGAGGTGGAGTTTATAAAACTGGTCTAACAGCTTTTGTTTTATCTGATTGCTTCAAGGCTTGCTGATTTAAAATACTTTCTGTCAATTCTTGCAAACCATTGGAAACTCCTGGTGTTCTGGCTGGAGTGATTCTCAAACAATATGGAAATATATCGTTCATTGAGAAGTATATTTCTTGGCATTTTAACATTTCAGAGTTCTGTATTGTCTTAATTTTGCCTGACTGAATTATTGTTTGCCTGACTGAATTATTTTATATATTTTCTGGTATTGTTTTATGCTTCTCATCTGCCCTGACACTGCTTACCCCCTATTTCTGAAGTGGAGTTTATAAAACTGGTCTGACAGCTTTTGTGTTGTCTGATTGCTTCAAGACTTGCCGATTTAAAATAGTTTCTGTTTTTCAATTCTTGCATGCACAGTTGGAAATTCCTGGTGTTCTGGCTGGTGTGA
The DNA here is from genome assembly GCF_019279795.1 of Protopterus annectens. Taxonomy (NCBI): domain Eukaryota; kingdom Metazoa; phylum Chordata; order Ceratodontiformes; family Protopteridae; genus Protopterus; species Protopterus annectens. The sequence goes on from NC_056739.1 coordinate 350,212,644, forward strand.
TTCTCAAAAAATCTGTAAATATATGGCTGATTAATAAGTATATTTCTTGGCATTTTAACCTTTCAGAGTTCTGCATTGTCTTAATGTTGCCTGACTGAATTATTATTTGCCTGACTGAATTATTTTATATATTTCTGGCATTGTTTTATGTTTCTCATCTGTCCTGAAACTACTTACCCCCTATTTCTGAGGTGGAATTTATAAAACTAATCTAACAACTTTTGTGTTATCTGATTGCTTCAAGGCTTGCTGATTTAAAAATAGTTTCTGTTTTTCAATTCTTTCATACACTGTTGGAAACTCCTGGTGTTCTGGCTGGTATGATTCTCAAACAATCTGGAAATATCTCGCTGATTGAGAAGTATATTTCTTGGCATTATAAAATTTCAGAGTTCTGCATTGACTGAATTTTGTCTGACTGAATTATTGTTTGCCTGACTGAATTATTTTATATATTTTCTGACATTGTTTTATATTTCTCATCTGTACTGAAACTGCTTACTCTGTATTTCTGATGTGGAGTTTATAAAACTGGTCTAACAGCTTTTGTGTTATCTGATTGCTTCAAGGCTTTTTGATTTAAAATGGTTTCTGTTCTTCAATTCTTGCATACACTGTTGGAAACTCCTGGTGTTCTGGCTGGTATTATTCTCAAACAATCTGGAAACATCTCGCTGATTGAGAAGTATATTTCTTGGCATTATAAAATTTCAGAGTTCTGCATTGTCTTAATTTTGCCTGACTGAATTATTGTTTGCCTGACTGAATTATTTTATATATTTTCTGGCATTGTTTTATGTTTTTCATCTGTCCTAAAACTGCTTACCCCCTATTTCTGAGGTGAAGTTTATAAAACTGGTCTAACAGCTTATGTCTTATCTGATTGCTTCAAGGCTTGCTGATTTAAAAATAGTTTCTGTTTTTCAATTCTTGCATACACTGTTGGAAACTCCTGGTGTTCTGGCTGGTGTGATTCTCAAACAATCTGGAAATATATTGCTGATTGAGAAGTATATTTTTTGGCATTTTAACATTTCAGACTTCTGCGTTGTCTTAATTTTGCCTGACTGAATTATTGTTTGCCTGACTGAATTATTTTATATATTTTCTGGCATTGTTTTATGTTTCTTACCTGTCCTGACATTGCTTACCCCCTATTTCTGAGGTGGAGTTTATAAAAGTGGTCTAACAGCTTTTGTGTTATCTGATTGCTTCAAGGCTTGCTGATTTAAAAAATAGTTTCTGTTTTTCAGTTCTTGCATACACTCCTGGAAACTCCTGGTGTTCTGGATGGCGTGATTCTCAAACAATCTGTAAATATATGGCTAATTAATAAGTATATTTCTTGGCATTTTAACCTTTCAGAGTTCTGCATTGTCTTAATTTTGCCTGACTGAATTATTGTTTGCCTGACTGAATTATTTTATATATTTTCTGGCATTGTTTTATGTTTCTCATCTGTCCTGAAACTGCTTACCTCCTATTTCTGAGGTGGAGTTTATAAAACTGGTCTAACAGCTTTTGTATTATCTGACTGCTTCAAGGCTTGCTGATTTAAAATGGTTTCCGTTCTTTAACTCTTTCATACACTGTTGGAAACTCCCGGTGTTCTGGCTGGTGTGATTCTCAAACAATCTGGAAATATCTCGCCGATTGAGAGGTATATTTCTTGGCATTGTAACATTTCAGAGTTCTGCAGTGACTGAATTTTGTCTGACTGAATTATTGTTTGCCTGACTGAATTATTTTATATATTTTCTGGTGTTGTTTTATGTTTCTCATTTGTCCTGAAACTGCTTAACCCCTATTTCTGAGGTGGAGTTTATAAAAGTGGTCTAACAGCTTTTGTGTTATTTGATTGTTTCAAGGCTTGCTGATTTAAAAAATAGTTTCTGTTTTTCAATTCTTGCATACACTGTTGGAAACTCCTGGTGTTTTGGCTGGTGTTATTCTCAATCTGGAAATATATCGCTGATTGATAAGTATATTTCTTGGCATTTTAACCTTTCAGAGTTCTGCATTGTCTTAATTTTCCCTGACTGAATTATTTTTTGCCTGACTGAATTATTTTATATATTTTCTGGCATTGTTTTATGTTTCTCATCTGTCCTGACACTGCTTAACCCCTATTTCTGAGGTGGAGTTTATAAAACTGGTCTAACAGCTTTTGTGTTATCTGATTGCTTCAAGGCTTGCTGATTTAAAAATTGTTTCTGTTTTTCAATTCTTGCATACACTGTTGGAAACTCCTGGTGTTCTGGCTGGTGTGATTCTCAATCTGGAAACATATCACTGATTGATAAGTTATTTCTCGGCATTTTAACCTTTCAGAGTTCTGCATTGTCTTAATTTTGCCTGACTGAATTATTGTTTGCATGACTGAATTATTTTATATATTTTCTGGCATTGTTTTATGTTTCTCATCTGTCCTGACACTGCTTAACCCCTATTTCTGAGGTGGAGTTTATAAGACTGGTCTAACAGCTTTTGTGTTATCTGATTGCTTCAAGGCTTGCTGATTTAAAAATAGTTTCTGTTTTTCAATTCTTGCATACATTGTTGGAAACTCCTGGTGCTCTGACTGGTGTGATTCTCAAACACTCTGGAAATATATCGCTGATTGATAAGTATATTTTTTGGCATATTAAACTTTCAGAGTTCTGCATTGTCTTAATTTTGCCTGAATGAATTATTGTTTGCCTGACTGAATTATTTTATATATTTTCTGGCATTGTTTTATGTTTCTCATCTGTCCTGAAACTGCTTACCCCCTATTTCTGAGGTGGAATTTATAAAACTGGTCTAACAGCTTTTGTGTTATCTGATTGCTTCAGGGCTTGCTGATTTAAAAATAGTTTCTGTTTTTCAATTCTTGCATACACTGTTGGAAACTCCTGGTGTCCTGGCTGGTTTGATTCTCAAACAATCTGGAAATATATTGCTGATTGTGAAGTATATTTCTTGGCATTTTTACATTTCAGAGATCTGCATTGTCTTAATTTTGCCTGACTGAATTATTTTATATATTTTCTGGCATTGTTTTATTTTCTCATCTGTTCTAAAAACGCTTAACCCCTATTTCTGAGGTGGAGTTTATAAAAGTGGTCTAACAGCTTTTGTGTTATCTGATTGTTTCAAGGCTTGCTGATTTAAAAATAGTTTCTGATTTTCAATTCTTGCATACACTGTTGGAAACTCCTGGTGTTCTGGCTGGTGTGATTCTCAAACAATCTCTAAATATATGGCTAATTAATAAGTATATTTCTTGGCATTTTAACCTTTCAGAGTTCTGCATTATCTTAATTTTGCCTGACTGAATTATTGCTTGCCTGACTGAATTATTTTATATATTTTCTGGCGTTGTTTTATGTTTCTCATCTGTCCTGAAACTGCTTATCCCCTATTTCTGAGGTGGAGTTTATAAAACGGGTCTAACAGCTTTTGTGTTATCTGATTGCATCAAGGCTTGCTGATTTAAAATGGTTTCTGTTCTTCAATTCTTTCATACGCTGTTGGAAACTCCCAGTGTTCTGCCTGGTGTGATTCTCAAACACTCTGGAAATATATCGCTGATTGATAAGTATATTTTTTGGCATTTTAAACTTTCAGAGTTCTGCATTGTCTTAATTTTGCCTGACTGAATTATTGTTTGCATGACTGAATTATTTTATATATTTTCTGGCATTGTTTTATTTTTTCATCTGTCCTGAAACAGCTTACCCCCCATTTCTAAGGTGGAGTTTATAAAACTGGTCTAACAGCTTTTGTGTTATCTGATTGCTTCAAGGCTTGCTGATTTAAAATAGTTTATGTTTTTCAATTATTGCATACACTGTTTGAAACTCCTGGTGTTCTGGCTGGTGTGATTCTCAATCTGGAATATATATCTGACTGATAAGTATATTTTTTGGCATTTTAACCTTTCAGAGATCTGCATTGTCTTAATTTTGCCTGACTGAATTATTGTTTGCCTGACTGAATTATTTTATATATTTTCTGGCATTGTTTTATGTTTCTCATCTGTCCTGACACTGCTTACCCCCTATTTCTGAGGTGGAGTTTATAAAACTGGTCTAACAGCTTTTGTGTTATCTGGCTGCTTCAAGGCTTGCTGATTTAAAATGGTTTCTGTTCTTCAATTCTTTCATACACTGTTGGAAACTCCCAGTGTTCTGACTGGTGTGATTCTCAAACAATCTGAAAATATATAGCTGATTGATAAGAATATTTCTTGGCATTTTAACCATTCAGAGTTCTGCATTGTCTTAATTTTGCCTGACTGAATTATTGTTTGCCTGACTGAATTATTTTATATATATTCTGGTATTGTTTTATGTTTCTCATCTGTCCTGAAACTGCTTACCCCCTATTTCTGAAGTGGAGTTTATAAAACTGGTCTAACAGCTTTTGTGTTATCTGATTGCTTCAAGGCTTGCCAATTTAAAATAGTTTCTGTTTTTCAATTCTTGCATGCACAGTTGGAAACTCCTGGTGTTCTGGCTGGTGTGATTCTCAAACAATCTGTAAATATATGGGTAATTAATAAGTATATTTCTTGGCATTTTAACCTTTCAGAGTTCTGCATTGTCTTAATTTTGCCTGACTGAATTATTGTTTGCCTGACTGAATTATTTTATATATATTCTGGTATTGTTTTATGTTTCTCATCTGTCCTGAAACTGCTTACCCCCTATTTCTGAAGTGGAGTTTATAAAACTGGTCTAACAGCTTTTGTGTTATCTGATTGCTTCAAGGCTTGCCAATTTAAAATAGTTTCTGTTTTTCAATTCTTGCATGCACAGTTGGAAACTCCTGGTGTTCTGGCTGGTGTGATTCTCAAACAATCTGTAAATATATGGGTAATTAATAAGTATATTTCTTGGCATTTTAACCTTTCAGAGTTCTGCATTGTCTTAATTTTGCCTGACTGAATTATTGTTTGCCTGACTGAATTATTTTATATATTTTCTGGCATTGTTTTATGTTTCTCATTTGTCCTGAAACTGCTTACCCCTTATTTCCGAGGTGAAGTTTATAAAACTGGTCTAACAGCTTTTATGTTACCAGATTGATTCAAGGCTTGCTGATTTAAAAATAGCTTCTGTTTTTCAATTCTTGCATACACTGTTGGAAATTCCTGGTGTTCTGGCTTGTGTGATTCTCAATCTGGAAATATATCGCTGATTGATAAGTATATTTCTTGGCATTTTAACCTCTCAGAGTTCTGCATTGTCTTAATTTTGCCTGACTGAATTATTGTTTGCCTGGCTGAATTATTTTATATATTTTCTGGCATTGTTTTATGTTTCTCATCTGTCCTGAAACTGCTTACCCCCTATTTCTGAGGTGGAGTTTATAAACTGGTCTAACAGCTTTTGTGTTATCTGATTGTTTCAAGGTTTGCTGATTTAAAATGGTTTCTGTTCTTCAGTTCTTGCATACACTGTTGGAAACTCCTGGTATTCTGGCTGGTGTGATTCTCAAACAATCTGAAAATATATCGCTGACTGATAAGTATATTTCTTGGCATTTTAACCTTTCAGAGTTCTGCATTGTCTTAATTTTGCCTGACTGAATTATTGTTTGCCTAACTGAATTATTTTATATATTTTCTGGCATTGTTTTATGTTTTTCATCTGCCCTGACACTACTTAACCCCTATTTCTGAGGTGGAGTTTATAAAACTGGTCTAACAGCTTTTGTGTTATCTGATTGCTTCAAGGCTTGCTGATTTAAAAATAGTTTCTGTTTTTCAATTCTTGCATACATTGTTGGAAACTCCTGGTGTTCTGGCTGGTGTGATTCTCAAACAATCTGGAAATATATCGCTGATTGATAAGTATATTTTTTGGCTTTTTAACCTTTCAGAGTTCTGCATTGTCTTAATTTTGCCTGACTGAATTATTGTTTGCCTGACTGAATTATTTTATATATTTTCTGGCATTGTTTTATGTTTCTCATCTGTCCTGAAACTGCTTACCCCCTATTTCTGAGGTGAAGTTTATAAAACTGGTCTAACAGCTTTTGTGTTATCTGATTGCTTCAAGGCTTGCTGATTTAAAAATAGTTTCTGTTTTTCAATTCTTGCATACACTGTTGGAAACTCCTGGTGTTCTGGCTGGTGTGATTCTCAAACAATCTGGAAATATCTCGCCGATTGAGAAGTATATTTCTTGGCATTTTAACATTTCAGAGTAATGCATTGACTGAATTTTGTCTGACTGAATTATTCTTTGCCTGGCTGATTATTTTATATATTTTCTGGCATTGTTTTATGTTTCTCATCTGTCCTGAAACTGCTTACCCCCTATTTCTGAGTTGGAGTTTATAAAAGTGGTCTAACAGCTTTTGTTTTTTCTGATTGCTTCAAGGCTTGCTGATTTAAAAATACTTTCTGTTTTTCAATTCTTGCATACGCTGTTGGAAACTCCTGTTGTTCTGGCTGGTGTGATTCTCAAACAATCTGAAAATATATCGCTAATTGATAAGTATGTTTCTTGGCATTTTAACCTTTCAGAGTTCTGCGTTGTCTTAATTTTGCCTGACTGAATTATTGTTTGCCTGACTGAATTATTTTATATATTTTCTGGCATTGTTTTATGTTTCTCATCTGTCCTGAAACTGCTTACCCCCTATTTCTGAGGTGGAGTTTATAAAACTGGTCTAACAGCTTTTGTGTTATCTGATTGCTTCAAGGCTTGCCGATTTAAAAATAGTTTCTGTTTTTCAATTCTTGCATACATAGTTGGAAACTCCTGGTGTTCTGGCTGGTGTGATTCTCAAACAATCTGGAAATATATTGCTGATTAATAAGTATATTTCTTGGTATTTTAACCTTTCAGAGTTCTGCATTGCCTTAATTTTGCCTGACTGAATTATTGTTTGCCTGACTGAATTATTTTATATATTTTCTGGCTTTGTTTTATGTTTCTTATCTGTCCTGAAATTGTTTTCCCCCTCCCTCCCACCCAATTCTTGTAGAGTTGTTATAGTTGGTGGCTTTGCAGTTGCTCGCCCCTACTGTAAATTTGATCTGGGACACCCTACCAGTCTGGTGTTCACTCTACTTAATAGAGAGAGAACATTTGAGAAGGCCAACCCACTTAGGTTCTTAACCTCTGCTCCTCCTTCCTCTCTCCTTGCACTTTACTAAAAGAAATTGCACTTTATTTTGCTTTTGCCTTTTTTTAACAGTACTTAATTGTATTTATTCTGCTGCATTTATTACTGCTTGGCAGTAGCCTGATTAAATTGTAACTGTTATTCTAAGCCTTTTGGTTTAAGCACTTGGGCTTCAGACCAGTTGTTTTACATTAAGATGTTTTGTGGTCTGCATTGTTGTGACAGGACAGGTAGCTTACATCCTTCTAAATTGGGAATTGCTGATTGAAGGCTCAGTGTCTGTTATTCTAAAAGTGTATTAGTTATGGTTTAAGCACTTGGGCTTCAGGCCAGTTATTTTACATTAAGAAGGTTTGTGGTCTGCACTGTTGTGGGAGGAGAGGTTAGATTCTGTCCTTCTGAGCTGGAAATATCTGTTTATAGGATTATTGTACCTGCTTATTTCTGTTTCTTTCTAAAATTGGTGCATCTTGTTTGCTGTAGCATAGACTAAATTCAGGCATGCTGAATATAGCTTTGCTTGTATAACTTGAGCACTAATCCAGGCCATCTTTTTTGGAGAAGGTTCCCCTGCACCCTAGCAGCAGGAGTTTGCAGTTAGAACTTGTCTGATCGAAGACTGTTGGAACAGGGCTTCGTTTTTAGCTTTTTTAGTTGTTAATTTGTTTAAATCAGTTTGCTTATTTGCTACTGTTATATTAAAATATATATATCGCTGCTTAGCTAGGGTTAAGCTATTCCTGGTGCCATAAAGTCTGCTCTTCAAATTTTCCCTTAGAACTAGCCAGTTTTTTTAGTTTTAAAACTCAAATCTGTTTCATTGAGTTCAGCACTTGTTCAGAAATCATAAGCACTAAATAAGCTACAAATTACTACAGCACTCAACTTTCCTCACTTGTCTAGAGGAAAACATGTTTTAGTACTTAATAAATAAGCACCTATCCAGGCATGTCTAAGGGTTAGCTCCCAGTGTTTTCACATGTCTACCTGATGAATCTGGGCATCTTGGGGCAATGCAGCAATTGCCTCATGTACACAGACAACCCTCTCCTCCTACCACCCAACACTACAACCTGTGAGAGATGCACTTATATAGCCAAACTGGAAGCAACGTTCTCTTCACACAAGACTGGACTAGACAGTCAAGAGGAGAAGGTAAACACTTGCACCACACCACACTCATCACATAGTCCCTCAAAAGCTACACCACCAAAACACACACATAGCATCACAATACACACACCTACATTCGCGAAGGTTCTCAATAAAAATCTGCTCAAGCAACAGAGACCTCCAAAGCAGAAACGCATGCAACCTCCACTCCCCAACTCAAACCAAATGACACATAGCCCACAAACTCAGTGTGCCACTCAACCACAGCCCATAAGGCATAACAACATACCCAACACTCTGGTCATAGGTGATTCTATAGTCAGGCACACTGATGTTCCACTCACCAGGCTAAACAAGGAGAAAGTTACTGTCAGCTGCCTGTTGGGTGCCAGGATCCACCACATAATGCAAACACTCAGGGCACTCCACAACAAGTATAAATATGACTCTGTTATTGTCCATGCTGTTGTGAATGACTTGATACGTACCTCCCTGGACTACATGAAAAGAGACATGGATGATCTCTCCAATCTTGTAGCCCAGGCAAGTATGACCCTAGCCCTGAGTAGCATCCTGCCATCATCCAGAATGATACCACAGTACAAGGACAAAATGATTGACTTCAACAATTGGCCAAGCTTCTGGTGTAATTCTAAGAGGATCCAGTATCTGTCTGCCTGGGATGACATGATCAACATACCACGATGCTTTGCCAGAGATGGCCTGCACCTGTCGCCCTTAGGATTCCGGGTACTGCCTAAAGCTCTTGCCACCCCTATAGTGCCTTTTTTAGGTAAGGTTCAAATGACAAATTCACCACCATAACAGGTACAAGCAAGCAAAAACTGAGGGTAACGCTACTCAATGCTAAAAGTCTAAACCTCAAAATGCATTCACTCGAGGCACTCCTTAAAATGGAGAACATCGACATCTGTGCAGTGACAGAGACCTGGTTCAAGGCTCCAGAGAGCACCCCTGCATTACCAGGCTATAATTCATACCACACCTTTCGGCCACCTAACCTGGACCGAAACACTAAAGATGGAGGCGTGTCCATGTTCATTAAGGGTATCCACACCTCCAGGCTAGTTGCTCAGCATAATGCATCCGAGATTATCCAAGTGCAACTAACTCTGGGCAAGACCGCAATCCAAATTGTAACTTGCTACAGATCCCCCACCATGCCCCAGGATTCCCACTCCTCATTTCTTGATACACTGGAAAATATTAGGGTACAACCCAACACCCTAATAATGGGTGATTTCAACTACCCCACCATTAACTGGAAAAACTACTCATGTACCAACTCTTTTGCTCAACGGTTTCTGGAATTTATACATTCCAATGCCATGGATCAACTTATCCACACCCCCTCCAGGGGCAGCAATATCCTAGACCTGGTCATTACCAACATGGGTGACCAGTGTTCCACACCAGAGGTCAATTCCTCATTGGTCAGATCCAACCACAAGCTAATCAGCCTAGACATCCACATCCCTCCCCCACCCCCATAAGGAAAACCACCGTAAAAAATTTCTCCAAAGCCAACTTCACGCTTCTTAAGACAGAAGTGGCAAACTTCGCAACACCCATGCAGACCGACAATAGAGGTACGACTGCTGAATCCTACACAAATGCACTTTATAAGCACTTACACGAGTGCATGGATCATGCTATCCCTAACAGAACCAAGATGCTATCCTCCAAAAAAAGGAAGCCAATCTGGTGGTCCCCTGCCATAAACAAACTCTACAACAGAAGAAAGAAACTGTTGCAAAAAAGAGTAAAATACCATGACTGGAAGAACTCTCTGGTCAGCCTCAGTAAGAAGCTGAGATCCCTCATAAAGTCCTCCAAAGCTAGTCATGAAAATAAAATTGCCACTGATTCTAATGGCAACCACAAATCATTCCATAGCTATGTCAAGAATCTCAATGTCAACACTCAGATCTGCTCTGAGTTACAGCACAATGGCACTAAATATACAGAACCAACTGATATTGCCAACATCCTGGCAGATAGGTTCGGTGCTAACTTTACCCCCCCCTCACCCTCTAAAGGGCCCATCTCAATACCAGAAGAATGCAAAGTTCCTGTAATCACGGGTGCACAGGTAAAAACCACACTCTCCAAAGCCAAGAACACAGCATCCATGGGACCTGACAACATCCCAGGCTGCATTCTACATGAACTACAGAATGAACTGGCAACCCACCTAAGCACCATGTTCAATCATAGCATCACCTCAGGCTTTGTGCCCACTGAATGGTACCAAGCAATGGTTATCCCACTCCACAAAGGGGGAGCCACCATGAACCCTGGGAACTACCACCCCATTAGCCTAACAAGCCTGGTCTGCAAGGCTATGGAACATATCATGGAACTTATAAACAAAGACAGTGGTAATCTCCAAACTCTGGACCCCACCCAGTTTGGGTTTTTAAAAGGCAGATCATGTCTCCTAAACCTGACTGACTTCTTTGAAGCAGTCACCAAAGCCGTAGACGAGGGTAAGATGGTTCACACAGCCTATCTAGACCTCGCCATGGCTTTTGACACCATCCCTCACTCTGGAATTATAGATAAACTCACTAAACTATGTATAGATCCCTATGTCACAAGATGGGCTGCCAACTGGCTCACTGGCAGAACCCACACTGTGAAAGTAGCAGACTCCAAATCTGATTTCATACCAATGACAAGTGGAGTACCACATGGTTCAGTCTTGGGTCCTTTCCTGTTTGGTATCTACTTTTCTGAAGTACAGGCTAACACAGAAGGTCTTTGGCGAATGAAGTTCACAGATGACTGCAAACTAGGAGCCATAACTGAAACTCCTAATGATGTGGACATCCTACAAAAGGGCCTCAATGAGACAGATGCCTGGTGTCAAAGCCATGGCCTCAAGCTCAGTACCAAAAAGTGCATTGTCATCCCCTTTGGTAAAAATTCTGTACCCATGAGCTACCACATAGGTGATAGTCTACTTAACACCAACAGTGTGATAAGAGACCTTGGGACACAGGTGGACAGTAGTCTCTCCTTTGATAATCACATCGCCACAGTAGTCAGGAAATCCTTCTACATGGCACAACTCATTACAAAAGGTTCTCTCATCCAGGAAAAAAGAGGTCATTGTTTCCCTCTACTTGTCACTCATTAGACCCACTATAGAGTACAATGCCCCTTTTGGTATGTACCTCACAAGACATCTACAACAACTGGAAAGGCCACAGAAATATCTCACAAAGAGGATTACCAGCCTCAAACAGATGCCCTGCACAGACCATTTAAAAAAACTCCAGCTTTACTTTGTCATATATCGCAAACTCAGAGGCGAGCTCTGCCTAACATACAAAGCTATGTCAAACCCAGAGCTGTTGGACATGCTCCACTTAAAGAAATTCCAATCCCTCCGAGCTACATGCTCTAGGGACCTAAACCTTGTCACCACAATAAACAGAACATTCTGGGGGGATAGATTCCTGTCCCAGAGACTTCCCATACTCTGGAATAAGCTACCTATCCATATCAAACAAAGCTCCTCATTAGCACTCTTCAAGAAAAATCTTGATGATTGGATGAGAAATAGGAAATTCACCACAGGGATCACCTCTGTGGCTCTGCTCGACTGGGGCACAGGAAAATAATTTTCTTGGGTGGCGAAAGCCAGAGTACCTATTTGGCTAGGCTAGTATATGCCCAAGGGCTAATAGCCTAGTACCTACCTATGAACCTATGAACCTAAGAGAATGAGACACTACATTTTTGGAGGCTGAAGAAAAGGAAACAGAGCCAACATGAACGGGAGATGCTGACTCCTCGTCAGGGTCATGGAGGTAATGGGGAAGGGAATAAGCGAACCCCAGAAGTAATAAAGGTCAGTAAATTTCTTTCACAGTTTACAGAGGGTGATAATTTTATAGATTTATTCATGTATTTAAAACAGTATGTAAACAGTATAATGTTGACCAAGGGCTCTGAGTATGGTTCCTGACCCCCTTACTCCATGGTAAAGCTGTAACTGCTGTTTCTAAATTGTCTGATACTGATTGTTTAAACTATGATAAAGTTAAACAATGTTCATTGGAATATTTTAAGTTAGCACCTGAAGCTTACAGAAAAAAGTTTTGTGAGCATAGACACAAGGCAGATGAAAGTGTATCTAATTATATTGCTGAGTTAAGCACTTATTTTCATAGGTGGGTGAGTGTGTGTCTCACCAATTTTGAAAGGCTGGCAGACCGTTTCGTGAGGGAACAAGTCCCCCTTAGCACTTTGCCTGAGAACATGAGAAGCTGATTGGCAGACCAGGAGTGTAACTCTACAGATGAGCTGTGGAGAAAAGGGGATCTCCACGTAGCAAGTAGGACACTACTGCACAAGAAGGGGATACCCAGTGCTGCACAGGGATATAAGGGAACCAATGATGTGCAGCCTAAACCACCTAAACCACCTCAACAGAGTCCACCAGTAACAGGAGAAATCACTAGTTCAGGTACACTGCCAGGATCGAGGGTTAGATTCTAGTTCCAAATGTCTGGCCTCCAGTTCATGTCTCTTTAACTTCAGATGGATTTTTAAGTTCTCTGAGAAAAAGAGGAACTGCCCTGTTTCTAAAGGCCGCACATGCCCATCACCAGACTGGCTGTCTTCCTGATTGCTGGTCCATGCTTCGGCTGTGATTAAGGCTAAAATCATTTCCTCTTTAGTCAGGTTGGGATGCACCAGTCTTTTGGCTTCTCATACCTTGGGCAATTGGTTCTTTGCCAGCTTACCATAATCCTATGCTGACATCTTTGCCTGCTTTCCCTGAATAAATGAAACTAACAAAAATAAATAAAACTGTTGTGAAAATGAAACTCTGTGTGTTTATCTTGTGACTGCTGAGGGTACACACACCTTCAGTGACAACTGTCTACAGGCTACTGAAGTTCGATTAATATCCCACCCACATGCCACCATTTGGTGGTCCCTACTCCAGGCCATTAATCAAGAAGCCTCAATCATCACCACTGATACTGGTGAGGGATGGCCACTAGGTACAAAATTGGATACACAAAGTATTTTCAGATGCAGCTGTCTGCACCAAGCACAATTTCCCTTAAGAGTACATATGGAACACACTCCAGACCTGGGCCTGGGGCTGGACTCTCTCTCTCTCTCCTTCAGACCCCAAACAAGACTCCACACTGACCACTTTGGAGCTCTATGTCCCTGTTCCAGGTAGTTGGCACACACACTTGAATATTTGATTTACACACACACACACACACACATACACACACACACACACACACACACACACACACACACACACACACACACACACACACACACACACACACGCCTGGGAAAGACTGGCACAGATTTACCAGCTGTGCCCCCTCTGCCCAGATTATATGGTAATTATGCTGCCACCAGTCAGCTACTCTAAGGCTCTTACAAGGTATCTAATTGTACTGAGTAAAATTAATACTAATACAAATGGTAGAGTTTGAGCAATGCAGCAAGGCTTTCAGGAATGGCCACAGTGTTACTAAAATAAGCATAAGCACTCTCAAAATGTTTAAATATTCTTTAAAAGACCAGCCATAATGAAAGGTATAGAAATATTTAATAATACATAATAAAATAGAAAACATGATAATACTAAATATCTAGTTACAATAAACACCATATTTTCAATCACAGGAGATATAAAAAATAACAGTTGGATAGATTCACACAGATGCAAAAAAACAATACTTAACTAATCTAACTATGTTTGTTTTCCTGACTGACTAAAGAATTACTGTTCCCTAGTTAAGTTACTTACTACAGCAAGGCAAGATGAGGTATGTGGTTGTGTGAAAAAAAATCTGCAAAAGATCTTTCCTGTCAGGTTCGGAAGAACAAAGTGCTGCTGTGAGAGTTCTGTCATATCTCTCACTAATATCTAAGAAAATATTTCAGTGCTAGTTATAGAATGACATCATATCTGGTATGATACACACCCAGAGCTTTGCTACAATCTGTTGTAGCATCTGAAAGCTATAAAGCAATTTCATTTCCACCCTTCCAGGGTAACAATCAGTTGATCCCCTAAGGACAATACAGTAAGATTCCTATTTTCCAGACTTTTTTGTCTCTGGCTGCAATCAGACCTGTAAGATAAAATCTTTTTGACCTAAACCAACCCATTTAATTTTCAACCTATTTTTCAAAATTAGATAGACTGAGATTAACCTCTTCCCGTCCAGAATTCTCTGATAATACATATACATTTAATCAGTTATAATAATACTGTCTGATACACATGTATATCTCTCTTCTGTCAAGCAGGACCCACTGTTGATGCATTTTTAACACAAGCAACTTTACAAATACCTTTTTAACACAGGCATCTCTACAAACCAACAATCTGTGCTGGCATATGTAACACATGCACTGCCCTACTCGCCCTGGCACAGATGGCACTACATCATATCATCACAAGATTGCAAACCACTGTTGTACATTTCCCTCATTAAGACCCCCCCCCTCCATTTGCTGAATGTTCAAATATGGGAAAAGTAGAGTGCTAAAAGAAGTTGATCCCCAATTCTGCAGTATGACAACACTAGTTCCTTTAACCCCCCTGACTTTCAACCCTTATTAAAATTAATGAAACATTGAAGGGGGCTCTTGCTGAGGTGTGAGTGCTAAATGGTCATTCGTCTAGCTAATGTGAACTGACAGAAAAAAAATCCACAAAAAGCTTCTTGAGTTTGTTAAAGTTTCTTTTGCCTAGCAGGTTTGAACAATTCTCATTAGACAATTCCACAGAGTCAGCACCAAAAACAAGCAAAGTAAGAATAATCCATATTATCTAATTAAACAAGGCTGCCCCATCCTGCCTCCAAGAATGAAACAGAGCCAGTGGGAAGAAACATAAGGACTTAGCAGATATTTAAGGTACTTTGGGCCACTCATCATGTCAGGTTTAATGGCTGAAAAGGCGTACAGTGAAAGTGGTACACCACATACTAACTAGCCGGTACAGACTGCAGAATGCCTGGCTAGACTATAAATAAGGCATGAAGCTGAAGAGAGTGCAAGTTATATGTCCACATATATAAATTATAAGGTTTTAGAGTAATTCCACCTGGTGGCCACAAGAGTATGATAAAAAGTCAGATGGACACCAGAAGACTCTTGTGCTATATTTGACTCTGCACATGAAAGAAAGCAGAGTTGACTACAGGATATTCCAGACTTGCAAATATCAGATCCATTACAGAACTCACACCTTGGCTTAACTCATAGGGATGTGGCCCTTACAGCAGCTCTTGTATCCCAGATTTGAATAGTGAGCCTGGACACTGGATGGTCCAGCTGAGGGGAATAGGACTGAAGGGTTAGTCCTATATTGCCCATTCCAGGGAGACAGTAATAGTTATCACTGTTATGCAGGTACTAACTGGTGAAAGCTGTGTGGTACAGTAGCAATGGGCTAATCAAAAGATGGGGCTACAGCCTGTCAAGCAGTGTGAAAGTACTATAGGTGAAGATCACTATAGTGAAGCATATGTCAAAGGCCCAGCATTGCATGCCTTTCTCAGCTGTGCAGTCATCAACCACAGCAGAAAGGAAGATGTGTAAGCAAGTGAAATGCCTCTGCCTTTTACGATAACAGTCCTTCCATAATCAGCTCTCTAATATTTCCCTAAAGTCATGATATCAAAAGAATGAGGGTACAATGGGGCTGTCAGTTATGGGAGGAGATTGACTATCAGCAGGAGTGCAAGAATAAAATACAGAAAAAAAGTATTGTTCTGATGTCATATCAGATCAAGCACAAGATGACACCCACCATCTTTTAAAATTAAGTCAAAATCCTTAAATGCAACCAGTGCTTCTAGTTGACAAAAAGGTCCACATCCAATAACCCAGCCAAACAGGGATTCAGTTTCATTCCACTGGAGGCCTTCTAACTGAAAATTTAGATGAGGCAATTGTTAAAAATCATGACAAAATTAACCTTCATGGAGATAATGATTAGAACTGCAGTGATAACTCCATTCCCATTTGTCTAATATTTCTGATACACAACATATAGATTGCAAACAGCATTAAGTGAGAGGATGGAATGCTATAGCATTTCGCAGAGAGCTCTCTGGAGAGCAAAAGAGTAGACTCAAGCAGCAACTCGCCGGAATCTACCCTCTAAATAAAATGGAATCCATTGAGGATAAGCTCCCAAGTCCACAGAATGAACACAGGGAATCCATTCCCTTACACTAAGTGGGTAAATCCACAGAGATGCATATTAATTCTTTCCTGTTGACCTGAGTTTGATCCCACCACCCGCACTTGCACACTGTGTGTATCTGGGTAATCCTCTTAACCAGACCAGTATTTCCAGGTCAACACTGAAAAGAGGTACTCGTGTCTGACAGTTCCTACAAATAAAAGAATAAAAATGTGCTATACTGTGGACAACAATATCAAAAGTTGCCAAAGTGTCAAAAAAGGATCACACTGGGACCTAAGTCACAATGCCTTACTTGAAGATCATTCATCACTTTGACATGTATTGTCATGATGTTGCATACTCTACCCAAAGCCTGATTAAAAAATCTCAATGAGATTGTGTTTGATAAGATCTCCTCCATTTACAAAGCGACATCTTTTGCAAAATCCTTTTCCAAAAGAAACATCAGACATAATTCTGTAGTAAGCTATATCAACAGAGGGTTTTCTTAGAAACAGAAATGAAGGCTATGCCATGTTTAAGATGCATAAATATGCCCCAGGATTCATGAAGCTTCTGCCAGGTGCAGGCATAGCATTGGCGTTCTAACACCAAATATGGTCACCGAGCGATTCAGGTACAAGCTGTTTCCACGTGCACTACCTGCATACGCTATGCCCGCACAACTCCTGAGCCATGTATGCTAATTACCCCATGTGCAGCACTGTAGCATGCAAATGAAGGTATGTAGCGATTCAGGAAGTGGTGCAGGCATAGTGTAAGCATGCAGAAATGTAAACCGTAGAAAACAGTTTACATTTTTGCAAACATAAAATCAGAGCCATGACAGCTGACCAAATGCATGTATTATAATGTTAATATATGCCAATGGCTAAATATATAGCCATTGGCATAAAAAGACATGTACAAAATATAAAATTATCATTTTGTTTATATAGTCGCACTATCGCAACGTGGAAGCGCAGGGCAGCAGTGCGCAAAGGGGATCGCAAGGAATATATAAAAATATAGAATAAAACCGCAATGAAACACATATCACGATTTCCCCATAATAGTCAATGGCAGGCATGTCACATCATACTCATGACACAAGGATTGCTAAGGGGCAGTGACAGTATTATGCGCAGTAGCTAGGAATTAGTAGGCAATGCCATGCAAATGAGAGGCGTAGTAGTGAATCGCAGACTCCCCACTGGTGTAAGGATGCACCTTACAGCGTAGCATTATAACACCGAGTTGAGCACTTGAGATAAAGATGACATCAAGAGAGGGGTATGTCGCCATTGCTGTAAGCACATTGGAGCATTGCTAAACCGGTCTGCCCCTAGCTAGGCAAAGCTGCAGGATAGGGGTGTGTCGAATTGCCCATAGCTATGCTTAGCTGAACGTACACAAGGTAACCGAGTATGCATGTGAACGGAGATGTAAACGAGCATAAACCCGGTAAACAGGTATGTGCGTTGTGCACTGCAGTCAAAACAGGAAGGATATAGGAAAGAAATAAGGAAATGCTGCAGCAGTGAACTTGGAGTAAAAATTACTAATTAACACCTAGGAGCCTACAGTGGGCCATTGACAACAGCTAACAAGGCTGCAAGCAGCTACCTGCAGAACAGGGAAGGGGAGGGGCTGTGCTGCAAAGAAAACAGCAAAGTGTCAAAGCAGAACAAAGGCGAAATGCAGTATACCAACTATAAGGCACATTTCGCCATGACTGGGTAGGGAAAGTACAAAACAAGAAAGACGGCAGGTGGATGCATGCCTGATAATGGGAGGGGATCCAGGTCTAAATGTGAATTAAAGGGCAACAGATTAATAAAGGCAGGCAAGTAGATCTCCACAGTAAAGGCCCCACACTTGCAGTACTCATTGCAAAACCCATAATTAAGACACGCAGCAGCTGGAATAGTTCATGCACACCCACTTACATCAGCAGCATCCATAGCACAATACTATAAAGTGTGAAAGCACTTCACACACATTTGTGTATTCCCATACACTCTGCACCAGTGGTGTATACAGATGGGGAACTTTTATTATGTACATGTTAGGGGCTGCCATAGCTTTGATCCACCAGCATGTGTTGGAGACTGAAGGTGGTGTGGAGGATAATGCACATGACCACCACAGGCACCAGAGGAGGAGAGAGTGTTCAGACCCAGGCTAACCTACCAGGGGCTACATGATCTGGAGATAGTAGAGCGTTACAGGGTGGACAGGGACACCCAACAGCAACTTGTGGAGCTGTTCCAGCCACACCTCAAACAACAAACAGAGGGGAACCCATCCCAGTGGATACAAAGGTATGTGTAAGCCTGAGAATACTAGCTACAGGTACCTTTCAAAGACCAACTGGGGATATCATGGGTATCTCACAGGTATCAGCATCCAGGGTACTCCACCAGTTCCTGGATGCCATGTTACCACATGCCAATGGGCACATATACTTCCCCCGAACGCAGGAGGAGTTGGCCAGCAATATGCGTCCCTTCCACCATGTGGCAGACTACCTGGAGGTACTGGGTGGAATAGACCGCGCACACATACACATTAAGTCACCACCCAGTGAGCAGGGAAGGCGCTACATAATCCCTCCTTCAACTGCCAGGTTGTGTGCAATGCCCAGGGCATTATCATGGATGTGTGTGCTGGCAGCCCTGGAAGCTATCACGACTCCAACATCTGGCATGCCTCACAGCTGTATCGGTTATTTGCCAAGGGGGACATCCCAAATGGCCACCTGGTGGGGGATGCTGGCTATGCACAGGAACCGTGGATGATGACTCCCATCAGAAATGCACACAAACCCATGCAGGAACACCATAATGAGGCACACACACAAACCAGAATCATCATAGAGTGTGTGTGTTTGGGATGCTGAAATCACGGTTCTGTTGCTTGGATATATCTGGTGGAGCCTTGCAGTACTCTCCAGGCACATGTGCCCACATCTTCATAGTGTGTGCCATGCTACACAATATGGTCCTGTGGAAACAGCTGCAGCATGGACAGAATGTTGAAGGCCCTCACAGCCCAACACCACCATTGCCAAGGGCCCCACAGGCACAGAGGTACTCAGACCATGAACACCCTGAGCCAGCCCCAGTAGGCAGACGGAGGCGTGCCCAGTATGCCCATGCCTTGGCAAAGAGGGAATGTATAGCACACACACTGACAGTGTAGGCACCTAGGGACTGACACCTTTCCCCACCTGCACACACAGTAAAAATGGATGGCACACACACAAGACTACCTGTAAATTGTCATGTATAGGCAGTCTACTGTGTGCATCCAACATAGGCAGCCCTCAACTATTGCACACACAATAGCCATTGGCACAAGGTAAGTCAACACCTGAACAGTAAATTAAGCTATCAGCATATGCAGATACTGTATGTATAGATTCATAGGTAGGTACTTGGCCAACTGCCAGAGGCCATTCATAAGGCCAGCAAAAATGTTTTAGCTTTGGCCGCCCCATTGATTCATTAACCGTCCCTCTGTGGAGTAGAGCCAATGGCGGGATCCCTGGGGTGCATCTACTGTTCCCCATACACCCTTCAAGGTTTCTGTTGCAGAGTGTTAGTGAGGGGCTCTGTATAATGTAGTTAAGGATGTTGTTCCAAAGTATGGAGAGTGTCTGTGACAGGAAGCTGTCCCTCCAGCATTTTCCGGTTATTGTTGTGGCAAGGTCAGCTCACTACAGTGTGTGGCTCACTGTGACATGGATTACCATAGGTGGAGCATATCCATCAAGCCTGAGTTTGACATGGCTGTGTTGGTAAGTGGAGATCATCTCTGGGTAAATGAGATGCCACTGAGTAAAGCAGGAGTTTATTCAGTCCGGCTGCATAGGCCATATGTTGGAGGCCAGTATTCCCCTTGGTGAGGTACATTCGTGGACCTCCCAGCTGTTGGACGTGTCTTCTGAGGTACATCCCACATGGGTTATTATACCCTATGATGGGACTGATGAGTGATGAGTAAAGGGGCACTATAACCCCAGTATGTCTAGATGGGAATCCTCTAGTAGTCAGATGGCCTACATAGAAGGATGTGCTAACTACTGTGGAGATATGATTGTCACAGGGCAGATCACTATCTACCTTAGTCCCCAGATACCCCATTACCTCGTCTGTATTAAAGTGGCTGCTGCTCATGTGTTAATATGTGGGTGCCAATTCCACGATGGAATGACCATGCAGTTAGTGGCACTTGGCTGGAGGCCATGTTATTGACACCCTGTAATGTTCTCTGTGAGGCCCCCTGAGGGATGTCTGTGTCAGCTGGACTATCAATCATGGCTCCCAGTTTGCAGTCATTGTTAGACATGGTCTGCAGTAGTCCACCTGTGTTTGCCTGTACATCTGAGAGGTATATGCCAAACAGTAGGGCTTCCAGGACTGAGTCCTGTGGGACACCAGTTGTGACTGTTCAAGAGTTGGACTTGGAGACAGCTAGTCGTACCATGTGGGTTCTGTGTGTAAGCCTGTTGGCAACCCAACCTGTGATGTATGGGTGAATGTACAGGCTGGTGTGTTTATCAATAATATCTGAATGGGGCATGGTGTCAAAAGCCTTGATGAGGTCCAGGTAGTATGCGTGAACCACCTCCCCTGCCATCTAACGTCTTGATGACTGTATGTAAGACATCAAACAGGTTCAGTAGGCATGAACTGCACTCAACCAAGCTGACCTGGGTTGGGTCACGTGTTGGAAGGTTACCAATGTCATTGTTAATGAGTGCCATGAGGATGTGAACCATACCATTGCAGACCAGGCTAGTCAGGCTTACGGGGTGGTAGTTACCATGGTCAGTTGTGATTTCTCTGTGATGGAGTGGAATAACTGTTGCCACGTGCCATTGTATGGGCATGTAACCTGTGGAGAGTCTGAGGTAGGAATGCTTAATTAGGTGGGAAGCAGGTTGTCTTGTACAGTTTGCAAGATGCAGTCTGGGTCAACATCTGCCTCCATTGACACTGTGTTCTGCTGTTAGAGAGGGCCATTTCCACCTGTGTGTCTCTGATGGTTGGGATACTGTACCTTTCAGGTAGTATTGTGGGCTCTTTAGGGGGTGAAGTATGCACCAAATGTATCTGCAAGGATGTTGGCTATATCAGTAGGGTCAGCATATTTTGTGCTATATTTCACTGGCACAGTGCAAATCTGTGTGTCACCACGTAGATCCTTGACATAGCCAAAGAAGGCTTTGTGGTTATTTTTCGAATCCTTGCGTATTCTCCTACTGATGTTAGCCTTGGATGATGTCATGAGGGACCTATGTATCATACTAATAGTGGTCACAGATGTCTGCCCTTCATGGGATTTGCTGTGTGTCTGGAATACTGTCCTATGTCTGTAGTATAGCTTGTTTATTGCAGAGGTCCACCAGACCAGTGCCTTTGTCTAGGAGGTGTGAGTCTTGGTTTACCAGCAATGGCACGATCCATACATCCGTGTAGGTGCTTATATACTGCATTTGTAAATCTGTCTGTATCCTGAGCAGTGTTTCCCCTTAGCATGTGGGGCTGTGAATCCTCCCCATCTCTGTCACTAGTAGTGTAAATTTAGCTGTCAGAAAGGTATACACTGTGGTATCAGTGGGTGGGGGGAGATGAGAGGGTGTGGAAACAGTGAATAGTTCATGATCAGATCTAACCAGTGACTGGTTAACCTCCACTGTGGTGCACGTGTTGCCCATGTTGGTGATGACCACATCTAGTAGTATCCACCCCATGTTTGGAAGGTTACCACGTGATACAGGGCATATGAGGTGATACCATTCCAGGAAGCACTGGTCCTAGAAGTGAGTACCAGAGTACATTTCCCAGTTAATGGTATGTTAGTTGACATCGACCAATGCCAGGGTGTGTGTTAGGACTGTTGTGTTCTCCACTGTCTCCAGGTTTGTGGAGTGGAGGTCCTGGGTCATGGAAGGTGATCTGTAGCAGGCCACATTCCACATTGCAGTTGTGGCTGATGTTAGCTGCACATGGATAATCACA
Organism: Protopterus annectens; assembly: GCF_019279795.1. Lineage (NCBI taxonomy): Eukaryota > Metazoa > Chordata > Ceratodontiformes > Protopteridae > Protopterus > Protopterus annectens. The sequence goes on from NC_056739.1 coordinate 350,235,123, forward strand.
GAGATATCATGCTGCCCCACTAACCTGGAAGTGTAGGTATCCCTGATGAATATGGATACAGCCTCTCCATGTCTGTCAGTCCATGTTCTGTGGCTGAAATGTGTGGTATGGGTTGTAGTCTGGTAGTGTTGGTGTGCTCCCAGGAGCCTTAAGACAGATTTCAGTTAATGCACAGATGTTGATGTTATCCATCCTGAGGAGTGCTGTGAGTGCATGCATGTTGTGATCACAACCCCTGGTGCTGAGTAGCATAAACCTCATTGAATCTGCTATTGTGGTGTTTATGGAGCTGGTATTCACCTTTGAGACTCTCCTAAATAGTGCACCATGGGGGCGCCACTAGCCTTGGCCAGTATTCCAAAGCTTAAAGCTGACACATAGGTCGGTATGGTATCATTGCATGCATGTTCCCCATCTGTGCTTGTTTTTCATCTCCGCTGTAGGTAATCCAGTGGTAAGCAATAGAAAGCCTTAAACTTATACAAGTCTTCTAGCTTCCAAGATAGGCTTTTGGAGTGACTAAGTATCAGTGTTCTGTATGTTCTTGCTATACTCAACTGTTTCCTGACTACATGGTGAGTTCACACTGTATATTGTGATCTGAAGGTCGGTTTATTCACATATTATGGCTGTGATAGCCTGCACATTAGAGGTTCACAGAGAGCCTACTATCTATCTGCCCAAGGGCAATTAGAAGCATAGCAACAGTGTGTTGGCCTTCCCCGCACCATTGATGAAGTAACTGAGCCTCTGTCAAGAATAGCCAATGAAGCAATTACAGGCAGATTTGCTGGAAGCTGTTGAAGACTGTGGTTGTGGAGGGTGATAGGGGCAATTACTGATCTAAAGAGGGCATGTTAATGTGGCAATTCAACACCATTCAATTCCCCCAATTGGTCTTGCAGCTATCAAACTGGACAGGCTCCCCCACCCCCTGGCTGTATGGTTCTGGGACACATGATCCCAGGGGTGTATAGTCTGTTACCCATTCACACAAGGTTTCCCTTGAAGTGTGTCAGTGAGGGACTATGTTATATCAAAAGTACGTGAAGCTCAGTGAGTTTGGGGGCTCCCGCCCTTTGCTTAGCCTAGCTTACACATAGAAATCATCTAAATAGGAAATAGGCGGAAGCAACGTTAATGTCAACAGTGTAATGGTTACAGCATCCGCATAGTATCTGTGCATTTGAGGTTACAATCTCGATAAAGGCAGGGATGTTTATCATGTGCAAAAGTATACCTTAACCACAGCTTGCATATATAGGTAGTAATCGTCTGTATAATAAACATTCGAATCACCCATATAAACCCATGTGTGTAGGAGAGTACAGTCAACAGAGAATGTAATGTCATGTCAGCACATAGTGAAATGTTACGTCACTGACAGATATATATCAGAGTAGTTAGCGGATGTGGCTGTGTTAGCGCGCACAGGTTATACATTACCACGTTTGTTTAACTGTGTTTAACCACTGCTATAATGTCAAACAAACATTTTAAACATGCTTACAACTGCTTAAATGAGCCTTATTCTGCAGTAAAAAACATTTGTAAAGCATTGCTGGTATCAAACCCTGGACCATACACACTATAGTCATGGGACGTACCACTAAATCATCCAAGGTGTACACATGTTTCATGGTCCTGAGACTACACCTTATACCATATGCATTTCACTGTATTGATCACAAATGGGACAGTGGCTTTGTGTACATATGTACAGTACATTGTAATGTACTGTAGTTTGTGAACCAACACATTCCAATCTACAGATGTATTATTGTTACAAACTAATACGAAATATATATATACATATATATATATATACACACATATATATATATATATATATATATATATATATATATATATATATATATATATATATATATATATATATATATATATATATATATATATATATTTATATATGTCAGTGATGTCTCCACATATATATATATATATATATATATATATATATATATATATATATATATATATATATATAAATATATATATTTATATATATATATTATACAGTTACATCAATAGCCATATATATAAGCATCTATGAACACACTTCGTGACACAGAAGCACTCCAAAGGAATTGGAGTGTACACAAAACACATGCAGCTCTGGTATTATAACAATTAATATTAACCTAATTCACCATAGAAGGGGTGGTTGTTGTGTATGTGAAGATTGGGGTGGGGAGGAATGATGGGTAATGCAATCATGCATCAAGGAGGACCTGGGTCGGATGTCCAATAAGTGAACTGGAGGGGCATACATGGAGTATGGGGACAATATAAAAAGGACACAAAGCAAGAACCTTACTCATTCATAATACACCCTATCATGTCACATTGCAACACCTACTTTCACAAACATATGAACAATAACATGTATCAGACATATGTACACCAACTGATTGTCACATTTGTTTTCAGTAGTGAGGAATGTCTGTAGTACAATGTATATTCTAAACACCATAACATTCGTGCATATCTCAGATGCCTTAGTGGTAAGCTTAGTGAATGTGGTGTTCATGGTCCTGGGTTCAAGACCTGCAAGGGCTGTTAGATTATTTTGAGGGCCAGAATAAGGGCTTTTGGATGCAGGTGGATTAAAGCACTCTTAAGCAGTTGTAAGCAGATTTCCACATGTTTGCGCGATGGTAAGCGGCACTGCAACATGATAAAAGGAGAAGCGCTTCACACGTTTGACCTTTGCTTAACGTTGTGCAGACCACGGGCAAACCTGCTCATAATCGCATAAATGTGCATTAGTCACACTTTCCCTACCAGTGCCTACTCTGAGAGGTAAAATAATAACATCTTCCAGGAGTAGAACCCGCAACCATGTACTCCATCCTCAGAGTAACCTAACACTAAGCTACCTGGGATGTACTTATCCTAGCTGTGTATGCAGACAGGTTAAAACACAAAAGGGAGGAATGCGTTGAAATAGGACAACTTGCCATGTACCCAATTAAAGGTGTATGCTCATATATATATATATATATATATATATAGAGAGAGAGAGAGAGAGAGAAAGACATGTCGATATATACAGGTCCACATATATATGTAGATATATAGATAGATTAAAAACATCTATACATCTATGGAGGTAGAGATAAACGTATGCAATAATGTATATATCTATATACATATACACACATATATATATATATATATATATATATATATACACACACACATATATATATATATATATATATATATATATATATATATATATATATATATATACACACACACACACACACATACATACATGTCTGTAGACAGCATCCAAAGTGGTCATATATGAGTATAACATGGACCATAGCAATCACATATTCCACCCCCCCCCTCCAAACAATGTGAACATAACATATGAAGAGTATATGCCAATACACTATTACAAATATGTTCTATGGACACAGTCACCAATGCAACTGCATTGGCTGCAAATATCCATGACAGAATTACACAGACAGCTTTCATTTTGCAAATCTTTATTACATTCCAATGTATTGCCAAAAGGATTCAAGGACTAACAGTACCTGCATGCTATACAGGAAGCATTTAATAGTGCCTTAATGAATCAGCCTGCAATTACCATAGTATTAGTCCACTAAGGGATAGGTGTTCACATAGGGAAAGAGCACCCACACACATATAGACGTTGTATAAAAGGGGTTCCTACACACCCCTGCATGTGCTATGTACGCCCACCAACGTCTACCCCACAACCGAAATAATTGCATCAATACATACTGTCATACCATAACCAATTATGCAACTACTGTACAACATCTGCTGAAACCTTAACATACCTGGACACAGACACACTAACATGACCCTATGTGAAATAGTTGCCATTATACAATTGAACAGCTGCTGATGTAACAGGGTTTGTATGAACTAATCCCATTTCAAAGGGTTGAAAGGTTCGTACACCAGGAAGTTTTACCAAGTACTGATTATTAGCACAGTATGATACACAGTAAGACCAAACTAAACATGTCTGGTAAGCACACTGAAAACCCCCTAACATTATATGCACAGCTATGCAGCCCTGAGTTGGTCAAACAACCTGGCCAGACTAACACATATGCAGAAGTATTAGGTACAGACAAACCCTGAACAAGTACCAATGTTCAGAATTATAACAGCAGTACTCACATTTACACCAACTCCTCTAGGCATTACACACAATATATTACTGTTCGTCTCCATACAGCTGTTGCAGTAGATTCCAAACAAAACTTCCACGCAGTCTTCCTCACAAGTAAGGCAAAGGCACAATGCCCAAGTGGAGTACTCAATTATACTCCATTGTAGCCATGGTATTGGCTAAGGCAGCAGCAGCGCAGCTGATGTACATGTAATCAGCTACTTAGGAACACCAATTAGCCATCGGGATAGCACATGTTACTGATCTGTAACTATAAAAGGTTGACTTGTCACACATTCAGACCATCTGTATCTACCTGTAGGACTGTATGAAACACTGAAAGGCGAACTGAAAATGAGTATTACACTAGTTAATAACACCTCCGATTACTAAGATGGTATGTATAACATGTAGTATGTCTGTGTATGTAGTATCTTACTGTAAGAATTACAGTATAATCAATGCATATAGTGGAAATAGCTATCTTGTAGCGATATATTGTTGAGCAGTAGTAATGCTTGTAGTATTCTATATGTGTACTGCTGTAGGTCACACGGCGCACTCCACATACACCACAAGGGATGATATGGGCTTGGAACCCACCAGTTTGCTTCTAGCCACTGTCAGTGTCAGGATTGGTCCAACAAGTGTATGCTATAACAGGGGATAGTATATGTTGATATAGTGTAACAGTCAACATATGTATGGGTGTATAAGTAAGATGAACATGTTAAAGGTGGGCTTATCATGCAAATATGGTGTGCATTGTAGGATAGTGTGCCAATAACTGTGTAATGTACAGTATTCTAGGCAGATCTGTATTCTATTCTACATAGCGGTTCTGTTATGTTATGCAAAGAGTAGTTATATCTATTGACAATTACAATACTCAATGACATGATACATAGCATTAGTATTCATCTGACAGGTTAGCAGCATGATAGCAAAGATAACTGGAAGAGCTAGGTAACTATCCATGTACATACATGTAATATCCACCTCTCTACTATCGTTTGCAAGCAATAACAGCTGTGCATGTGTACATGTTATGCAAATGTGTAGTGACCCTTGTTACAGGGCTGGGCCAAATGGCTATGTGCACACCTACATAGAGTGAATATTGAGAGTACAGACACACTGGTTGAACTACCAGGTTTGTGTAGCCCAACATCTCATTGCCAACCTAACAGCCGCCTGCACATACTGTATGTAAGGTAGTGCAGAGCACTGGTAATGAAACAGGTTGCATATCATCTTTAACTCCAGTGTAACATCTGCAGTGGGAGTGTAAGATGTAGGAGACAGCTGCCCATGTGTAATAGCCGCATCATAGGTGATGGCTCAAACTATCTGATTATATCCTGATCATGTTGATAGTGGCATCAGAGCCTATTGATACATGACTCTGTTTGGGGAATGGATGTCTGTGCCCAACAGAGCTAATGGTCCTGGTGGATATGTGAGTATATACCCAGAGAAGAAAACAGACCTGTAGACACTTGCATCATCTGTAATCAACTAACAGGATGTGATGTGCTCCTCAGAGGAGGATTGCTGCTAAAGGTAGCTACAATGTTTCCGTAATAGCCAGTCTTGTTACGTCCATAACACAAATATTTACATGTGAGCATCACTATCTAAAACATCTTCATAGGCAATACGTAAACTAAATACAGCACGGTACTTGTAGTGCTGACTACTCATACAGGCATGTCCATTAGTCAGCTACTGGTGTTTCCTAATGTCAGCTTTGTGTATGTGGCCATCCTGAGGGAATGTAATCTCTATGCCATGTACACTGCCAGACCCACCTAACACCATGCCCCACACATTGTCTGGGATGCAGCTACAGGGGTAAGCTGGAAGGCAGCACAGTCTACAGCCATGACTGGACTGGACAGTCATGAGGTATAGGTTAACACATGCTGATCATCAACACAACCAACACATACTCTTACCAGAACACAGTAAGGACACCCACACACACTACCGAAAATCACACACATTCACAGATGCATCTAAGTATCTGGCCAAACAAGTGACCCCCCCAAGCAAGAAGAGACAGACACCGAAATACACAAACTGTATGGCATAGTTTGCATAATTGTGCCACACCTCTGAACACATGATTGGAAACATGCCCAACAGTACTCATTTGTGAATGCAAACTCTAGCACTATGTTACACACCGACCTATACAAGGGCATACATACTGTCAGCTGCCTGTCTACCATGATTAGCCACATACTCATACACTCAGACCACCTTTTGAACTATACACATGGCTCTGGCATATTCCATGTTGTTGTGCAGGACCTGTGATGCAGTAGCCTGGACAGCATGGGAACACATGTAGGAACTGTCAGGTCTTGTAGCCCATGCAGGTATGTCCCAAGGCCTGGGTAGCATTCTACCATTGGCCAGAATGATACTGCAGTACAGGGACAAAAGGATTGTATTCCACAATTGTCTAGTGTAGTGGTGCATGTCACAGGGAATCCAGTATCTGTCATCCTGAGATAACATGGTTGACAGACCATGATGCTTTGCCAGACAGGGCCTGCACCTGTCACCCCTAGGTACAGCCTAGGGCTCATGCTTCCCCTATAGTGCCTTCATCATGCACAGTACAGGTGTGGGTCCACTGCTGTTACAGGGACAGCCAAGCAATAAACTGCTGGTGTCGCTACACAATGATGCATGTTAGAAACACTATACGGACACACATATGTCAATCCCTAACATGGAGAACATATCTGTGCAGTGGCTGAGACATGTTTCACTGCCCTGGAGAGCACACCTGCATGGCCATGTTATAACACATACCTCACCTTTTGACCATTATCCTTTATTGGAACACACAGACCACAGGTGTGTCCATATTCCTGAAGGATATGTACACCCCCACGCTAATTGCACTGCATAACATCAGCTGCATTATGCTGAGCAACTACCTTTGTGCCATAGTGGAATTCAAAATGCACCTTGATACAGATCACCCACCAGGCCACAGACTTCCCAAAATGTGCTGTAATGGGGAAGATTAGGTCTGAGACAGAACCATAATATTGGCTACTCTCCACTATTCCATTATGAATTGGGAAGACTCCTCATGTACCAACACCTGCGCTCAATGCATGTTGGATTCCATCGAACCCACTGACCTGGATAACAGCAGTGATACAAACAGGGCTAACAGTATGTTACACATAGTTAGTCTCCAATGCCAATGTTGTTTCCTAAGAGCAGAGTGGTGAGCGCCATGGCACCCATGCAGATGGACAATGCATGTGCAAATGCTATATCCTACACAAATTAACCTTAAGCAGTCACATATGTGCAGTGATTGTGCCATTGAAACAGAAACAGGAGTCAACCCAACACAAACAAGTAGGCAAACTGGTGGTACTATGCTTTAAACTGTACCACAGAAGGTAGTAACTGTTGCAAGAGTGAACACACATGAGTGTAAGTGATCCCTGGTCAGCCTCAGTAAGATGCATACACCATATAAAACCATGCAAAGCTACTGTGAAACCAATCATCCACATATTATGAGGCCAAGCACAGAGCATTCTATAGCTGTGTCATTAATAGTAATGGAAATGACAGGACCTGCCGTGCTGCACAGCACTATGGCATGGGAAGTACTGCACCTACAGAAATAGCACCCGTTCATCCAGATAGGGTCTCAGAGAACCTAAACCCACTCCCACCTCCCCCCACCCCCAACAGGTACACTTAGTAATATATCCATGTACACTACATGGCCCCTGCACTAACGACTATGCAGGTACAAGCTGCACTCTCTAATGCCATACATACAGCTTTCATGGGACCTGTCAACATCCCAGGGTGTATCCTATACAAATGTATGAACATTCAGCTATCCACATACACATGATGTTCAATCATAGCTCCATGTCAGGCTGTGTACACACTGAATGGTGCACAGCAACAGTTATCACACCCCACAAAGGGGGAGACACCATTGATAATGGAACATAGTGCACAACTACCCTGCGGGGTCTGGTCTGTACGGCCATGTACCATGGTCAATGTATTTGATGTACTCAGTACAGATGTAGATGACAGTAAGGTTGATTCGCACTGCATATCATGACCTTGCCAGGTCATAGGACACCATCACCCATACTGTGTTCCAGCTACACTCAGTAAACTAGGTGTATATTCCTATGTCACAGGACTGGTTGGCAACTGGACTGCTAGCAGAACCCACACTACAGAAGGTGTCTGACGAATACACACACATCAAACCAGTGCCAGCCACAGTAATACAAGGGTCATTCCTGGTACTCCCCCTCTTTGTTATCTATACCACATAGACTAACACAGAAGGCATCAGCCTATTGATGTCTGCAAATGACTATGAACTAGGAGCAATAGTCAACTCAATGTGTGCTGTGTTCAACATACAGAAGGGCCTTAGTGTGTCAGATGTGTGGTGTGTGATGTATGGCCACAATCTGACAGCTAAGTATTGCATTATCATCCCCTATGTTACAAACCCTGTACCCATTAACTACCACCTAGGCAGCGGTCAACATAATGGCAACTGTTTGTATGAAATGCAGCTGGACAGTACTTCCCTTTGATAGTTACATCACCACAAAAGACAGGTAGTCATATGTGGCACCCCTAATCATGGCAGGGTGCCATTCAGGAATATAGAGATAACTGCTCAGCCATATTCAACACCTATGTGACCCATAATAGATCACATATTTCCTTCAAGGGTTATTGCCCATGTGTAGATGGCCTACACTGACCTTCACAATCCCCAGCTGCACTATGTAGCATGCAGCCTACCCTAAATAAAGCCATGTCCAACCCAGAGGTGTTGGACATGCTACACTTAACACATCCTGATCCCAAATAAACACATACGTCATGGACATCCACCTTTCTAGTACAAGGATCACAACATGCCTGACAGATCCCTGTCCCATATACTTAACATACTCTTGCCATACTATGCATCCCTGTCCAGTGAAGCTGCACATCGCCCCTCTCTGTGACATGGTGTGATGACAGCATGTCAAATATATCAGTAACCATGTGTATCGGTTCTGTGGTACTGCCTGAACTGGCCACTGAAACGTACCTGTCTGTTGCCTACAGCTAGGTAACCTGTCTGCCTAGGTTCATAAATGGCCCAGGGCATATAGCCTCATAGATCACTATGACCATACATGCCATAGTTGATATCCAACCCTGCAAATACCATCAGGCTAGCTATTGTCGCATGTGTTACACATGTGAAACACAGGCAATACATGGAAGGATGCTACACAGCTGTACAGTGCCATGTAGATGTATATGGCAAAACACATACATGCTTGCAAGTCTGCAGGGTCACAGGTCATGTCCCTAATAGCTATGTATGACTATATATGCGGCATATACACAGCATTAAGGTCGATTGCATTAATGCGAACACATCCAGGCATGTGCTGATAGGTAAAGACACCACTACAGGCAAACAGACATGCCCACATCAAGACAACATCCACATGGTGTATGAGCAATGTCATCACATGACACACCCATATGTGGCGATAACATCAAATCACCAGTAGGTGTCAAATGTGTGTGACTTATACATGTCAGTGGTGTTAGTGTCATATAGATCTACAAAGACGTATTTGTAATCTTAATAAATGTGATACACATGTATGTTCAGCTGCACTGCTGTACTTCTCTGTGAGTTACTGTGACCCCCTTTTTTTCCTTCCCCAATCCCCCCTTTAAAATCCCCTTCCCC